>NC_034600.1:40003449-40017411 GCF_900095145.1 Mus pahari | reverse complement strand
CCTCTGCCTCCCAAGTGCTGGGATTAAAGGTGTGCACCACCACTGCCTGGCCCAATGAGCTTTGAGGAAAGCAACAGTAGTCTTTGGGTCTATGGTCAAGGATATATGAATTAAATAGCGAATTAAGTGGAAGTGCATGAGCCCTTTAGAAGGCTTATTCTGCTCTAAACTCAGAGACCACCAGAAATGGCTCCCTGACATTCCTTTCCAACCTTAGCTCTGGTTTTGTTTCAAAAGCTAAGGATCTTAAACTGAGGAAACCCACCATTGCTATTTTTTTGAAGATTTATTTATTTATTATATGTATATGAGTATACTATTGCTCACTTCAGACACACCAGAAGAGGGCATCAGATCCCATTATAGATGACTGTGAGCCACCATGTGGTTGCTGGGAATCGAACTCAGCATCTCTGGAAGAGCAGTCAATGCTCTTCACCGCTGAGCCATCTCTCCAGCCTAGTACCTCTTTTCTAAACTCTGTACAAAATGATCAAGAGGAGAGCTGAATCCCAATAGCATTACCTTGTTGTGGAACTGAAAACTGAACAACGCAGGGGCCATTTTATCTCTGTATCGCGACAGGAATTTGAAGACCAGCCAGAGGCAGTATTCTTTTCTGTCCTCTTATTTTTATATTTTAATATTTAATATTAAGTATCTTTCATGGATGACCTAGATGGAAGTCTGGTAAATAGTTGTGTCTTTTCTTTCAATAGAACCAACTCTTCATTTTTTAAAACTTAATTCAATGTATGAGTGCTCTGCTACATATACATCTGCCTGCCTGAAGAGGGCATCATATCCCCCTATTGATGGTCCTGAGCCACCATGTACTTGATGGGAATTGAACTCTGGAAGAGCAGCCAGTGGTGCTCTTTACCACTGAACCATCTCAACCAGCTCTTCATTTTCACAGATAAATGAAAGATGTTGTCCTGTGAGATGACCTAGCCGGTAACAGCACTCACTGCCAAGGCTGGCAATCTTAGCCCAAGCCTTTGTGCTCACATGGTGAAAACAGAGAGCTGACTCCTGCAAATTGTCCTCCTATCTTTCTATGCATCCACTGTAGCATGCACATGTACCCACATGGACAGAAAATAATAAGTAGATGAAGGATAATTATATAGATAACCAAAATGACTGTTTGATAATATTTTTTCAGGTGATGAACACTTTATCTTTTGTTCTGTCAAGGGACACCCATGCATTGACATGCGAACATACCCACCCATGCTTTCAAAATGAGATGTTTGTATAGGCAGAAGGTATTTCTTCCTTGAAAGTTTGGTACACATTTTATCTACTGTTATCTGAGTCAATATTTCAAAGCTCTGTTTATTCAATAATTTGAGAAGAGGTGACCTAAACTTGTGCTTTTACATTAAAATGAAACTTTTAAAATAAGTAATAAAATCCTGAAGCTTTAAAGTGCATGATCTTTTCTTTCCACCATGATCCTACCACCACACTGTTCAACAGACATGGACAAATGTTCAGTGCTTGAAATGCAGCTAATATAGACTGAGATGTATCCAAAATATAACACGTTGTCTGATTTTGAAAGAACTAGAAAAGGAATACACAATAACTAACAATTTTATATTAACTTGAAGTTAATCAACTTCTATTTATCAATGTTATATAAGCTAAAATGCTAGTATTTAGTGAAGATGAACTTAAGAGTGATCTATATTTAAAGTTAATTTCACAATTTTAAACTTCTTAAAAATGTGGCTTGTGAAGCAATTCAAAACTGCATACGGAGTGTGTATTTTATTGGCACTGGATAGCATTGAGTTAGGTCTTCTGCCAGCTTCTCTCACGGGATCCCTCTCTCACACAGTGCCCTGTACAACAGATTTAGCATATGGGTGATCACCGAAGTATGTTGAAATAAACCAAGAAAAAAAAACAGCATATAACTTTTGGGAGTCTCTATTGCTTCATCTAAAAATAATATCAAAGGGTTGTGCTAGATGACTGTCATCTTTTCCAGTTCCTATATATTTATGACTTTATAGCATCACTAATTTTAGATCTAGAGATACAATGAGAGGCAGTTCATTTCAGATTCCTAAATATTCCCTGATAATCTCTCATGCACCAGGACCTGTGACATAATTTTAATCTACCCCCCCTCCTATATTTAGCATTATCTGTTTTTCTTGGAACTCTGAGCCATTAAAGAATGCACACACTGCTATTTTGCTCAACTGCTGCCTCACATGTTAACACAGAAACTAAAAGCCATACATACACATACAGGCACACACACAGAGCTGGCCATGAAAGAAGTATTGGGGAACAAAAAAAGAATTGTAATTTTTCTAAAGTAGAAACGTAAGTTCCCATGTAACTGAATCGTCCCTAAACCCTGCAGCTAAAAGTGCTTCACTCTTCTGAAAAATAGAAACTGCACTGTGAGTCTGCATTAATGACCACTCCTATTTGAGCCATCTTTGGCATCTTTGGGGTGTGCCTGGGTGGATAACAAGCAGCAGAGCTCCTAGGATGAAGGGAAGCTTGTGGGTGGGTAATGACCAACTGCAAATGAGCTACCTGTAACAGGCACAGAGCAGAGGGGCACTTGGGATGCTGCTGTTGAAGATGCTCAGTTGGGCAAGCCAACAAACGAGCATCTGACCTGTGATACACAGAACAGAGCTGCACCTGTTCGCTTAAAAAAGCTTTTTCTCGCTCCAACACAATCCTCCGCTACTTTCGTGTTTCTCAAACTATTTTAAGTATTTCTCCTAAGAATGCTTCTGCAATTTTTGATGGAGCGCTTTAAGATTCAAGTTTACTCTACAGTTTGCAGGAAAGAAATTACAAACCAATCTGATATACTAGGAAGAGTGCTTGACACCTCCCCTTCCCCACCAAAAAGGACAGGGCATTTCTAGTTTCGGGATTGCTACAAGCTTCTTAAATTAAGTCTCTGTAGTCCGAAGATAAAGCTATAAGTATTTTCATGGTTGGTAAGAAGATCAAAAAAGATTTGTGACTTATAAATAGTCTACAAATGAGAAAAGAAATATTTCCTGCCTAATCACCCGAGAAGCCTCCCATCTAGTGAAAGGTACCAAGAAACATATACGATGAAAGTAGTGGATTTGTATTTGGGATAGCATGGCGTAGCATAGCACAGCACAGCCCAGCACAGCACAGCACAGCACAGCACAGCCCAGCACAGCATAACATAGAACAGCACAGCATACAAAGAGCTCTTAATATTTGCTGCAATGATTGAGTAGATAGGCTCTAGAAACAGACTAGAAGATCTTGTTGAAAAGGTCATTCACTTGCTGTGGGATCAGAGGCATAGCATTGTGCCTTTATACGCTTGCTCAGACATTTGTAAAGTGGGGGTAATAATAACATATCACTCGTATATTTGTCTTGAGGATTAAATGCCTCAGCATTCATGTAACAGGAGATTGGTGCTGGCACGTAGTAGGTACTGTGTACTTGCCAAAAGCAATAACATAGGTTCTCATGCGGGCATCACCTCCTGGAAGTATTATAAGCACATTGTGGGAGAACAAAGAGAAGCAGCATTAATGCTGGGTCTCACAGAAAGTCACTAGGTGAAACAGGGCCAGGAATTTGAACTCTCCCCTTTGCAGAGAGCTTCATTGGGTGACAGAGTCTTGCTATGTGAGACCTGAATGCATGTGTGGCTCTCTCTGTTTCTCCATTTTCTCCAGGTACTGAAAGAATGAAGAAAAGTGACTTTGTGTTTGCGCTGCATTCCTAAACCTCACTTTCCCATCCATCATCTCATTACAAGCTCAGAGTCCTTAAAGGTGGACAGTGAACTTCCTTTCACCCTCACAAATCTCTTTGAGGAATCAAGTCAATTGCATCTTTGTCCTTGACAAAAAAAATAATAATAATAACTGATCCCTTTGCCAGATATTTTTTGGCAGATCCTAGGCCCGGGCTTTTTGTTTGAGCCAACTTGGAGGATTCTGAGGTGGGACCTCCTTGCTCCCATGTACTTGCTGCCCCTTTGCAGGGGTAGGAGCAAGGCCTGCTATGCATGGCTATTAGTCATTCAGTCACCAACTGACTCATTCTGGATAACAACACAGCTTTGGGTATTTCACCAAGGAAATCGAAGCGTTTGAGGTGGAGAAAGAAGCCGACTAGCTGGAGACTGACTTCCTCCAGACTTCCCACAGACTCTACCCCATTATATCATGACATTTGTTAGGGTCAAAGGTGATTTTTTTTCCATGCGTGTACACTTACTGGAAAGCAAGGTATTGATATGGTCCTTATTTAGGCAGATCCATCCTTGGATAAGCATGGATTCAAAGCCAAAAGTTGAGCAGCTATGTCCGTGATGAGAACTTGCTACAAATGTTTTTATAGATCTATGGCTAGAAAGTCTCCTAGCACTATGCGTTAGCAAGTACTCACTCATCAGGCCTCAATTTAATATTCTCAGATGGCTTTCTCCAAGAAGAAACTGTCTTCAGAAGTGATGTCATCGGATCACGTTCATCTCATTTGTCTAAAGACTAACTGAAATACTTCAATATTTTATGACAAAGGAATACATTACTCACATGGAAGTTTTTCTAGGTCTCGAGTAATGTCTGAAGGTCATGATTTGTAACATGTCTAGTATTTTTAAAGTTCCCAATGTAGACACATCTGTATTCACTCTTGCACAGAACAAGATTAGTTTTAAAACTGAGAATTCTTTCAATCATTTGTTTGTTCGTGTTCCTTACTTTTATAATTTAGACTTAAAACTGTAAAGGGTAAAAAAAAAGGCAGTAAAACACATGAAGGCAGATTCTCATTTTTAAGCATATGTAATAATACTCAAAAATATTAGGCATGCAAACATATTTATGAAACAACTGAATATCCAAGCAGTTTGGGTGGTTCTAACCACACCACTAGTTTCTATTTATATATAGACAGAATGGTATCAAACACATTAAATGTGATCAATAAAAGTAATATGCAAAAATATAAACTGTTGTCAGGCATAGTGGCATATGCCTTGAATCAGCACTTGGAGGCAGAGGCAGGCAGATGTCTGTGAGATTTTTTTTGATTTGCAGAAACATAATGCTAAACTTCAGTTTTTACAAAGTCAAAAAGCAATCTACAAATTACACAGCATTGTTATTAACAAGCCAAAGCCACTCTATAAATAAATCACGCAGCATTTTTTTTTTAAAGGTTGGTGATGTTGCATGCAAGCCCTCGGGAAGAGGGAGTCCTGCTTTTAATAGATTCATCATTTTAATTAATGGATGATATAATCAATTCATGTGAGCATGTTGGCCAAGTATTACTCTTGGGGATCAGGGGGACAGACACTTCTGCAATAAGAGATAATAAAAGCAAAGAACACCTTCTTGACTTTTCCTCTACATCCTCTACCTTTTCCTCCCAATTCTCCAAAGGGAGTCTGTTAAGCACAACCTGGCACAGAGCTGAGTGCATGACTGAAGTCAACTCTTGCTTGGTTCATTAAATCTGATGTTCAAGTGTAGTGAGGTGGTTTGAATTGTGCCCCTGAGCTGGCCTCGGATAACCTGCTCTTCCTGGTGTTTTTATCATTTCCTCCTGCACAGGACGAGCTACTGTAGACGGAGGGGCTTCTGTCTCACAGCCCTCTTTCTTCCTGATGCTCTAACTCAAGTGCTGTGCTTGAGAAAGAATTTGCTCTCAGACACAAGCGTTCACAGGAACCCAAGTCGCCATTTTACCTTCTCCAGATGGACTTGCTCTTCAGCTTTCACACTTTGAGCACATCCACAGAAAAAGTAGAGAAAGCAACTGTTTGCTCCCGAGGGTAATTTTAAACATTAGACATCAGAATCATAACATCTATTTAGGTTACTTGGTTCTCACGTGAAGGCTTTTGCTTTGATATTGGATTTGCATGTATACACAGGAACCACCAATTCTGACTAATTAATGACACCATTTAAAAGGAACTGAAACACTGGCTCATGAACTCTTCAGGCCAAGACACTTCTCTGTTTAGGCTGCCTATTGTTGGGCTTGGCAGGCTCACCAAGCTTTCTGACAGGCACACTTTTGTATGCTTGAATGGATGGATGCCAGTGTGCAGAGGACAACACCTTCCCGGGGGAGGGGGGATGTTAGCCAAACTACACTCATCATTTCCTTCATCAACAGTCCGTACTGCCTTGGTCTCAGTCGTAGGAGTTCGGCCTTCATCAATCCATTGCAGAACCTTAAAATTTTAACTGTGGACACCTACAATACCTTTCCCGAAATTGTCCCCTTCCCATCTTACCTCTATGAGTTAGTCTAAAACTTACATTACTAATTAAAGCAAGATGATACTTGGTCATTGCAGCACCAGGGCTATCATGTCAAACCAGGCTAACGAAACCTATTTTCTCAGGGTTTATGAGAGGGAAAACCCTGAGATTAAGGTCTCAGTGGGTCAGTTTCTTCTGGAGACCTCTCTTGTCTGTAGGTGGCCCCTTATTTCCTTCCACTTTACAAGACCATGCCTATGTACCCTTTGTGTAAGTGTGAAGATGACTTATTTGTCTTCTTTTCCTGAAAAGATGACAGTCATTGAATTGCAGCCTACCTAATGGCTTTATATGACAAATTCACCCCTTAAAATGCTCCATCACGAAACTCAGTCCCATTCTGAGATACTAGTACTGTGATTTAAGAATATAAATTTTGATGGGATGCATTGCAACCTTTAACAATCATACTTTCTATAATCCATGTATTTTAAACTCAGAGAGCCATTGTTTCCAGATCCATATTGGTGATTTGTGGAAAGGCTATTCCACCCTGTAAACAAACTCCTCTCTTCAAACCCCAAAGCAATGTTGTCCCTTGCAAACCCCTCATTCCTAAGTACTATATTATCCAAATTTACATTTTCAAGTTCCCTTTCCTACAATTCTAGAAGGACACAGTCACCCCTGGATTCAAGTTTATGGTTTTCCACACAGAGAATCACGTCATCCATAGAACATTCTCCTCAACCAAAACTCAGCCAGCTACAAAGCCGCAGACCTCATTCTGTAGACCACATTCTATTGGCCAAAAGGAGACAGAAGAGGCAAAGTGAGCAGTTTTAAGATAGAAGAACCATCCCTCAGCTGTCTTTGATAACTTCACTCTGTGTGGATGAGCAGCAGTACTTTTCTTTGGTTCACATGGCTCATTAACTATTTTCTGCATGTGTCGAGAGAAGACAAGGTCAATCACATGTTACAGTGAAACCCTGTGGCAGAGTTTGCTTGCAAAGTGTTGTGATTTGCTTCCCATCGATGAAGAAGGCCCAGAAACAATGGCTGGGGATGCTGAGATCCACATGTTTTGTTATTGTTGACGCCTCCATTGCAGAAGACCTCCGAACTGTGACCCATGGCTGACAAGAGTCAAGTTCATTTCCTATGGAAACTGGGGAGGCTTGTGGCGCCTCTCTCCAGATCATTACCAGTGTAATTAAAATCGTGGTGGCAATGCCTCTCTTTGGGTTTTGGATTTTGTAATTTGTGCAGCCCGAGGCAGGATTCATTTGTTGGAAAAATGTTGCTCTCAGCCCTGCTGTGTTTTAAAGTGTTCTAATGAAACACTCCCCAGGGGTTTCTCCCTTGATCTATTGAATTCACCATTCTTTTGTAAATAACCCCTTGGGATTTTTTTTTCAGGTGATGAAAATTTATCTTTAATTTTAATTTTCTAATTATATTTTATACATATTCTGAAACCCCAGGACAGCAATCTCATTAAGCAAATACTCATTTTTTCTGTCTCACAATAAAAGCAATACAACTGTTAAAGGATATATGTAAATCTTTAAACCTGGAGATTTTATTTATGTTGGTGTAAAATTAAGGTTCCTGAGATGGAATAACATTGCTGATTATTTGAATGATAAAGATATCATGTGTTTTCAGGCTAAGATATTGGACCCTTTTTAGGTACAATATTCATAAAATGCTAACTGTTACCATAAACTTGATGCGATAGCATTCTTTCCAAAGACGTCTAATGACAGTTGGAGGATTAGCAACTCCGAATGGAGCAACTAGAATTATAATTATATAATTATATGATAATTAAAGAGTATCTAAAAGAGTTTATTTGAATTTATTTACTGGAAGTTGATTTGCCTTGAAAGCACATTGGATTTCCTGTATATTGACTTTATGTTGGTTATGAGTCCATTGGGGAAATCAATGCTTCCCAAACACCCTCTGGTACCACATTGTTTTATTTAGCTTTACAAGGAACATAGAAATGTATTGATATGGGCAATATGACTAACCAAGATTTCCCC
This sequence comes from Mus pahari, assembly GCF_900095145.1. Lineage (NCBI taxonomy): Eukaryota > Metazoa > Chordata > Mammalia > Rodentia > Muridae > Mus > Mus pahari. The sequence continues at coordinate 40,009,091 of NC_034600.1, read as the reverse complement.
AACATTCTCCATTCTTGGAACTGAACCCCCATATTTTAACTAATTACACTGTATGACTATTATTCATGTAGGAGAAAGATTTATCTATCTCCTACCTTTTAGTAAGAGTGACAGAGGTTACCTGGTTCATCCTCTCAGGACGTCCTTGGATATATATTTCTGGTACTCATACACTATTCAGTCTGCTTCTGCTTGGCTAGTATCTGGTTAGCCTTCACTTTCAACTCATAATAGTATGTCTTCTTAGATGATTTGATTTCCCATACACATACTGATTGGACACTTCACTTGTTGGCATCTTGCTTCTCATTCTGTGTACTTAATTAATTATGCATTTCCTTTATTTAACTATGCATTTAATGGCAGGCTGGTTTGCTTAATATTTGCCTCCTCCACTCCTGTACATGGGCTCTACTGTATCTTCAAAGCTGAGGCCAATCTTGCCAGAGCACAAGTACTAAAGAAAGGACAATGGTGAAAACCTTGGGTGGCCTCCTTAGGCCCAGGACACGAGCAATAATTCTGCTGTTTTTCGGTCCCTGTGATACTTATTGGATAGATGGGTAAGATGTGAAGATGGAAGTTTTCAAAACTTGGAGAAAGAAGAAACAGTAACAAAGAATTACATCCACTTCACAGCCTTACTCAAGGTCATGACAAGATCCTACTATGTATTTTCTTATATACTATGTATTTTCTTGAATCTACAGATGGGCAATGCTTACTCTTTGCAATGAATTCAAGCTCCACCTTCACATTGATAATTTTCTCAAAGGGATAAAATGAAGACAGGTAGATACAAGTGAATTAATAGTGATGGAATATATATGTATATTTATATCTATATTTATATATTTATATACATACTGCATATATATGTATGAAAATTTGTTGTAATAAAACACATCCTTCTGCGGGTAGGGAGATGACTTGATTAGTAAATGTAAACCTTGCAAGCTTGGGAAGGGAGTTCAGATCCTCAGAACCCCTACTGAACAAACAAACAAACAAATAAGATAAACCTAGACACAGTTGTTCATACTGTAATCTCAAACATAGGAAGGTAGATGGATCCCTGAGCTCATTGTGCGCTCTCTCTCTCTCTCTCTCTCTCTCTCTCTCTCTCTCTCTCTCTCTCTNCTCTCTCTCTCTCTCTCTCTCTCTCTCTCTCTCTCTCTCTCTCTCTCTTTCTCTCTCTCTCTTCATCCCTCCCTTGCCCCCCCTTCTCAAACAAGCAAATGAAAAACCATGGGAGGTACCTGAGGAACAGTATCTTACATCACATTGTTCTTTGATATCTGGGTGCACACATCCAAACACACACACACACAGACAGACATGCACACATGCATGCATGCATACACAAAGACACACCTTTTGGTGAAACAATGTGAGAAGCTCGTAAAGATGAAAGAAGGAAAAGCTAGTAACAGATTATCTGTATCACAAACTTTCTATAATCCTGTCACTACATAGAAAACAAAACATGCCAGTGAGCAGTGGTGGTATTCATATAAACAATGAGTAGTTCACAGGGCTCCAGAAATATATTCCTAAGCCATTCTAAGCCTTCTGTCATAACTGTAGTTTGCAATTTCCCCTATCTTTGTAACTTTGAGAAAAATGGTCTAGACTATATGTCTGTGACTATGTCCAGAAGATTCTCGGGCATAAGCCAAGAATACAGAAAACATCAACTAGCTAAACACGACTAGGAGAACAAATTTGTTCAGGAGGTAACCAGACCAGTAAAGAAACACCAGCATGGCACTCTAAAATATCAGTTTACTAGGATTGCCTTTTGCTGGGATGTTCAAGGAAGCTAATTTGAAGTCTGAAAGTAGTAGCTTGCTGCCTGGAATTGGTACCCACAAGCTTCAAATAAACTAGTCAGTGAGCTCAAAGTTGCCCTTCACAGACAAAAGGATACACTCAGCTCCACGCCATCAGGGAAGGTCGAATTTCACAGCGCCAGACAGCCAGGGAAAGTGAGCCTTAGAGGGAACTCTTTGTGGAAAACACTCTGAACGGTCCTCAGTAAACTCTATGGACTCATTTTAGAACTGCTTTTGTAAAATTCCTTTTATTATAATATCATATTTTTTTTGGGGGGGGAACCCCTACTGTAAGTTGTTTGAAGGAGGTATAGTTAACAAGTCTGATGGTGATCCTGGCAACCCTGGGTTCAAAGTTCAGCTCATTAGGTACTTCTGAGCCGTGTAACCCTCAGCCAGTTGGCTGGTCCACATGACCTCTATTTTCACAGCTGTGGGAAAAAAAAAATAGCCATGGGGATAATAAAGTCACTTCTCAGAACTGTTGAAGATTGTGAAAGTCACTACCAAAAATGCCTGGCACAAGCCCAGGCTTACTGTGGGCTTAATCAGATGACGCGGAGTTCTTCATTTCTTTTCTGCCTTCCGTTCTTATCCCCTCTCCTCTATGATTTTACACCAGCTTTCATAGGCCATGATTGCTCTATACTCTTCCTGCTGAGTGCACCCCACTCCATCAGCACGTGCAGATGCTCTGTGGTCTTGGTTGTTCAAATCAAAGACAGCGCACTAGGGATTTAGTCCTTTTGCTCAATGCTTAGCTCGTAATAGATTGCAAATGTCCTAAGGGGTAAAGGTACTAATTCCTGTCTAACTGCCTATTTATGCTGCTTTTCATTGTACTGGAGGATCGAATCCAGGACCTTGTACAAGAACTCAACGAGTGACCCACATCTTCAATGTCTTTTTGTATACTTTAGTTGTTATACTTTTCATTTTCTCTGAGTAGATTCTGCCAAGGTGAACATGGAAAACAAAAATTAAGATAAACAAGGCCTTGACTTTGAGGAGTAAAGATGTGTGCCAAGGACAGAGAAAAACCCTCGAGACAGGGAGGAAGCATTCCAACACCAACCCTCCTGAATCAGTCACTTTACAGAATCCGGGAGAAGACGCACTTGCTACTCCGTTGGTAAATAAGGCTCACGTGCTCCTTGAGTTGATACCTGTTTCCTTTTTCTTCTTCTTCGAAACACTTCTCAAACATGTTTACAAAGACATTATTAGCATAAGTGAAAGGCATTCATAAATCACCATGTCTAATGATGATGGCTGCCAACGCTGCCACTGAACGGGTAAGTAGCATTTGCCAGGCCTAACAGCAGTATTTCACAATTAGTTCCCACATCAGCCTATGACTCGGGTATACTGAACCAGAGGCAGGAAGAGAGTGCACAGAGCAGGTGGTAGACCCAGCTAATAAGCAATGAGTCATGCTGTCTGCATGTAATATCTCGAGCACTTTGTCTCCTTTGGGTGAGCAATCATAGAACTCAATTAGGAATTCCATTTTGTTCTACTACACTGTATACTATAACTGTATAACCTAATATGTCTGTCTGTCTGTCTGTCTGTCTCTCTCTCTCTCTTTCTCTTCCAAAGTGAGGCTTGGGGGCTTCTGAGGAAATATCAAGAGGTCAAAGGAAGAAGGCTCAAAGTCTAGATGGCTTGGGAAGCCTTGCCCCTTTGTAAACATTGCTCACCACCTATCGAGCCATTCATGGAATTTTCAAGATGGAGCTGGACAGACAGCTGAGAAGTTAAGAGCATGTGTTGATTTTTGTGGAGAACTAGGATCTATTATGTCACTGGACTCATAACAGCCTGTAGCTCAAGCTTGGGCGATCTGACACCTCTGGCATCCTCGGGCACCTGTACGTGTCTGCCCATACCTACCCCCCACACAACACATTCACGTAATTTAAAGTGTAAATCAAATCCTTTAAACACGCACAGTTGTAAACGGTTTTTCTTTGGTGCTAGGAAGAGATATTGCAGTTAGGACTTGGAATATTCACAGATTAAAAAAACAAGTGTGAAAACCACTGCTTTCATGTGTGTTTCCATGGAAATGCTGAAAACAGCTTCCCAGGAAGGCCTTGAGGCTGTATTAATCCTTGCCGTACCCCCAAAATGTTGCCTCATTATATTATCCCCCCCTCCCCGACAAAAGTACTTTTCGTTTGTTTCTCACAGACAACTCGTAAGCTGATTAAGGCTTACAAAGTCTTGCTTTGTAGAGAAAATGTTGAATCCAGAGCTCTGTGGGTATTAAAAAAAAAAATCAATGACCAACAGGCACCCAGGCTCCCAACACTGGCCAACAGCAATGTTGCCAAGGCAAAAGGCCTTCTGTGTGTGCAATGGTCTAGGGCTTTCTTGATGAAAAAAAAAAAAAAATCTCAGCAAACTTAATTTTGCATGGTAAACATGAGGGATTGGTGATGTCTTGCTACAGTTTGTTCTGCCTCAGGATTCCTTTAGGAGTCACATCTGAAGGTGGTGCCTGTCTGAACGGTGTCTGTGTAGTGGTGTTGAGAGATTGCATGGCATTAGCTCTTGAAGCTCCTTACCCCTGAGCTCGGGCACCTAAACGGCTCCTTTCTCTGAGGAAAGCAGAGGATTGTCTATTGGAATATGGCAGACATGAAAAGGCTTCACAAGACATTTGTCAGGGGGCTACATGCAAGTTGTGTGCTGAGGGGGGGGGGGGTGGATTGCCTGGTAGTTGCTTGTTCCCAGGAAACAGGCAGAGGGTAGGTGAATCCTGAGAAATGTAGATTCCAGCCTAAGAGCCAAATAACTGACTCTTGCAACTTTTAGTGAAAGTCTCTTGTTATCTTTCTGGATGAATCATTGAGCAAAACTTATATAGAACACAAAAAAATTAATAAATAATCTAAACAAAGTAAATATTTTATGAGATATTTGTACATTATGGAATTAGTATGACCCTCCTGTTTTGATATCTAATGGTGATGACAGCTCTATCTTGCCATTATCTTTCCAAATCTTAACTCTTTGCTGAGATCTGTAGCTCCAGCTACAAGACAAGCCCTGCTCCTTGTCCATTGTAAACAGAGTTGTAGTTAATGATCAACATCAGAATAGGTTTCAGTGAGTCACTCTGGCTATTCACTATGGATACGAGTGTACTTAATACATGCCTCCTGGTATCTTTTTAAATCCTAAATTTAATTGCTCCAATTGAGCTAAAAGCAAGCTACCTTAACAGCAAATTGCATATTTCTCTAAATATCTTCTATTTTCATAGCTATCTCTTTAAATAGTCAATAACATGAAATGATAGAAGGTAATAGACTATGTCAAGTGTAGTGCATGCTTACAAGGTAAGATAATCCTAGCAAACAGGAGGCCAGAGCAAGAGGATCAAGAGCCTGAGGGTACTCAGCTCTACATAGTGAGTTCTAAACCAGCCTGGGCTATATAGAAATATTGTCTCTTAACAACAACAACAAGAACAACAACAGATGGATAAACCCAGGCATAGCCATGCATGCATGTAATTCAAGCCCTTGGGAAGCAGATGCAGAAGGATCACACAAGCCTGAGGCCATCTTGGTACAAAGCACATTCTAGGAACTGGTTCAGTTGGGGCTAAAGACTGAAAACTTGTATAAAAGATAGGGGCAGGGGGTATGTTTCAGCTATCCCAGCATTTCCAAAGAGTATTTATAGAAGGTCAGATGGAAGAAGAAGAAGAAGAAGAAGAAGAAGAAGAAGAAGAAGAAGAAGAAGAAGAAGAAGAAGAAGAAGAAGAAGAAGAAGAAGAAGAAGAAGAAGAAG
>NC_034600.1:40001634-40003164 GCF_900095145.1 Mus pahari | reverse complement strand
AAGGAAGGAAGGAAGGAAGGAAGGAAGGAAGGAAGGAAGGAAGGAAGGAAGGAAGGAAGGAAGGAAGAGGCACTCAGTCTACAAAAATATTTCAAATCTTCACATACAGCAACACAGTCCAGATGAGCATCCAGCCTTCATCCCCATCCTTCTTTCTACACAGATACAATGTGTTTACTACCTTGGACTCCCAGCATAGAGAGCCATTTGCAATGTGGACACTGGTTAATCTGGAGGCTAATCCAGCAGTTAAGTATCTTAAAGCCGCACAGGAGTTCTGGGTCAGTGGGATCAAAACTTTGCTACCTGTCAAGAACCAATTGAGTGCCTCAGGATAACCTATACCACAATGGCTAGAATTGTCATCATTTTATAGTAGAAAAGCTAATAATAGTGATTTCAAATAAAATAATAATCTCCATAAAAAATATTGAATTATGATTATACACAAAGTACCCATCTAGGACTTAAAGACCTCAGCAAAAGTCAGTAGATATGATTTTTTTCTGAGTGAAGCTACTGAATAATTATATAAATATACATATATAACCATATAGACTATATCCAAATACACATAACACATGCGTATGTTTTTATAAATGGCATGGCTTTGATCAACTTCAAAGGGTGTATTCTTTTTTAGATGACAGTTAAAATAGAAAAGTAGAAAATTAGTCTTGTTCCATAAACAAATGTTATAGTATTTAACCTCTGTCTAATAGCATGAAATTTAAAGGAGCGGGGTGATGGGCGTAGTCAGTAAAGTGTCTACTGCACAAGCCAGGGGACCTGAGTTCAGATCCCCAGCCCTGATGTAAAAAATAAAAAGCTGGGTGTGGTTGTGCATAGCGATAGTCACAGCGCTGGTCAGAAGGACAAGGGCAGTGACACAGATATCTTGGAACTTGCTGGGCAGCTAGTCAAATCAACCAGTGGTCACTGGATTCAGTGAGGGACCTTGCCTCCAAAGACAGGATGGAGAGCAATGAAATAAAATACTTGATGTAGGCCTTTGGCTTCCATGTGCTTGTGTGCACACCTACACATACACACACACACACACACACACACACACACACACAGTTGCTACACAGGTACATACATATATATGCACACAGATATTATAGCCTATTCTTTTGAATAATGATAACTAACATGAACTGACTATATTAAAGGGCAGGCTATGCAGCTATCGTCTCAAATTATACTCAGTATTAAGTATCTGGGTAAACAGACGACTAAAAATGCACACTCAAGACATTTAATAAACGCCCTAAAAGCCTTACGTTCTGAGTTGTTTGTTTTGTTTGAGGTAGAATCCCTAAGTGTTACTAGGCATGCTATGAATACATGAATTCTGTGGTGACTCAGCTCTCTGAGTACCTCAGACTACAGATGTACAGTATCACAGGAATCTTGGAGGATCTGTGACTTGAAAAAGACATTACAGCTCAACCAACCCTGAAGACAAAACCACTTAAATTCATCTCAACCTCCTTTTTTTTTTTTTTTTTTTTTTTTTTTTTTTTT
>NC_034600.1:39957978-40001343 GCF_900095145.1 Mus pahari | reverse complement strand
TATTTTGTGGTCTAGTAGCTTCTATGAGATGAGAACCCCCTTTCTCCAGTGAACTATCATTAACCAAATATGGACGAGGCTTCTTTGTGTAACTTAATTTTTTTTTTTTTTTTTTTTTTTTTGGTTTTTCGAGACAGGTTTTTTGTGTAACTTTTATTAGGACGTTTCCCCCTCTTGTATATAAATGGAAACTTTAGAATGAGCAAAAGTATCTAAATATTTGATTTGTTATGTAACAGTTTAAATGATGAAAAGGGGGTTTATTAACCAGTTGAGTCAGTGAGGCAAGTAAGTATCTAACTGAATCTCACATTTATCTCTTTCTTGGAATCCTAAAAAATATGATATAAGGAAGGAGCTAGATTTTATTTTCACACCCTTTTTTACTTTAAAATTCATTTAGAATGTTTGACAAATATATTCATGTGTGTGTACATAGGGTATAACGTAATGTTTTAACACATGTATCTATTGTGGAGTGTCTTAAGCAATGTGGCTAGTGTGTGCATCAACTCACGTTTATTCTGTGGATTGAACTCTTAAATATACTCAGTGATTTCCCAGGACACCGTATATTTATTATTCACTATAGACAGCATACTATATAACATAGCAGATCTTAGAAACTGATTCCTCTTATGTAACTGGAAGTCTGTCTGACCAACATTTGCCGGATCTTAGATATCACCATTTACTCTCTGCTTATATGGCTCACTGTGAGCTCTTACACAAAAGCCAGACCACACAAAGCTGCTTCCCTTGCCTATGCTCCTTAGAATTCATTAAAAAGAATAATGTCAGTGGGGCTGGAGATGAGGCTCAGCAGTTAAGAGCACTTGCTGATGTTACAGAGACCCCAGGCTTTGTTTCCCAGCACTAATGCAGTAGCTCACAGCTGTTTGTAATGCTAGTACGAGAGTATAAGATGCTTCTTCTGGTCTCTTCCAGTACTGGGCACACATTTGGTGCACATATATACATGCCTAGTCAAAACACTCACACACGTTAAACAGACAGACAAACAAATGCTTTGGTGTTTAACATGAATGGTATTAGTATCAAAGCCACTCATGAAATTTTTTTAACCCCTGATTTAAATAACGCAAATCATAGTGTACAGTGTGAGCTGTATAACAACTTATACAAACTCAATATATATACTTGCTGCATGGATACTTGAATCATATATAAGTTCAGAGAGACATTAACATTGAACTACCCTTTGTTCTTTCCTGGGCCAGGTATTGACTTCATGAATATATGCTTGATTTAAGACCTGATTATGATGATGATCAGATGAGGGGAGCCAAGGGAACGTGTGCAGGTACTTCATTTATGCAATGAGGAAAGTTTATATTAAAAGTAGGAAATTTAAATTTGCATGGTCAATTACAGAGCAGAACACGAGTGAACTCTTAGATTGGATTTGCGTATCAAAACCATATGCTGTCTTGATGCAACATGCAGAACAGCAGGCTGGAAAGATTTTCCGTGGCCCCATAGTTACGAACTTTCTGTCTACCTCACGGTGAATGGATAGGATCAGTTCTGTAGCAGTCACTCTAAACCAGGGAGAACAAAATGATAAACAGGGCCAAGCTCCCCCCCCCCCTGCCAGCTCATTGACACAGTAACGTGTGTAAGTAAATATGTTAAGGGGGGCTGCATCCACTAAGTGATCCCATTTTTAGCCCAAACTCCAGGATATCTCAAGTGGCACAGGGTGACAATCAGCAGGATAACAAATTCTTCTCTAGGTATGGCTGTTCGTCTGCTACATGGATCGGAACTCAGGCTCAGTCTTTTAGACTCCCTCTTTAGCTGTCACTGGGCTCTTCGGTGGCTCATATCATTCACAGAAAACCATAGTATTTTTGGCTAGTTGTTTTGTGTGAAAGCAGATAGATACTCTTCAAGCCTTGTTATGGATATTTTTAAAAAGAGAACTCACATTCTCTCCTGCCCCCCCCCACTTCTCTGTGCATTTTATAAGTTGTTTTTCTCAATACCATCTCCATGTCAACTCCGTAAGATACTTTCTGTACATAGAAACAGAGGGAGAAGTTACAAATACCGAGCTCTCCAAGCATTTACAAAAATGATCGATTTTAGTGGCTAGACATTTTCCAAGTACATCACATTATGTTTTTTTTTTTTCTATACTAATAAGTATTACTATTACTTTTGGACTCCACTAAAAAGATGTCAATTAATTTTAATAGATTTCACACACAACCAGTTTCTTGTACCTCGTTTGCAAAGTGTCCTGGACTTGAAAAATTTATTCGAACCTCTGTATCCCTAAGCCCTGACCAAGGACAGGGCCTAAGAATCATCTTAGAGCTTGTCTCAGGCCTTCTCCCAGATTTACTTAATCAAATTCAGCAATTGAACAACCTTTCCTGGAGATCCATGTTTGTGTTTGAGAAACCCTGGCTTAAGCCAGGCGATTCAGCATCTGCTTATCAACTGTCTCTTCCACAGTATGTAGTTCCCCACAGCTCCTGTTCTAGATAGTCAATCATGTATGTTAAATGATTTAAAAGGAAAATGGGAGGGTCTTCCTAAAGTAAACCTACAGCCTGCATGACCACACCCTGACTTTTTGTTTATTCTGTTTTCTGAGGTTTTGATTGACTGTTGGTCACATCACTCATTACAGTCTGATTAAGTTTCCCATGGAGGTTAAAGTGTAGTGTGTCAAGGGGCTACAGTCAGTGAATACAGGGGGTAGGCATCTGCTTAGAGAATGATCTGCATCTTGGTTTCTCCCCTTTCAAATTGAGATGTTCTGAATCCTGTCACCCATGCCCCAGCTAAGACAACAGGGTATTGGAGATGAGCATGGGACAATTCTGCTTTTCTTTAGTGATTTTACTTAACAACTTAGTGGCTAGAAGGTGGCTCAGACATTAGGTCCTGTGACACAGCTGGCATAGGCCAGCCCTGTAACTCCAGCACTTAGGAGTCTGAGGCAGGGAGACCATCTCACAGTGAACAAAGAATGAAACAAATGCACGGAATCAGGACTGTGGATTTTAATTTGCCACATCACCTTTGTCACTGATAAAGTCATTAGCTGCTGAGTCTACCATTTGGAAAATATGAGAAAGAAACTGAGTGACCACAAAGAATTAACAGGACTTAGAAATGAATTGAGAAAATTAGACACTGAGGAATGTTGATCATGAAGAGTCCCTTTTTAGGAAAAGTCTTACTTGTGAGCACTCTGAAAGAACAACTTAAGTGCAACTGCTACCTTGCAGACCTCCTCTCAAGGTAGAAATTATGAATTTAGTGAATTACAAACTACTTCTTCATTTGCTGTTCCCATAAGAACTGTGTACTTAAAAATAAATGTTTTGAATAATCAGTGTGCTAATGGCAATATATATTGCTTTGTGATATCAAACCTCTAGAATATGCTTCCTTGATATTCTTTTGGGGGGGGTGAGGGGGTTTGAGACAGGGTTTCTCTGTATAGCCCTGGCTGTCCTGGAACTCACTTTGTAGACCAGGCTGGCCTTGAACTCAGAAATCTGCCTGCCTCTGCCTCCCGAGTGCTCGGATTAAAGGCATACGCTACCACTGACTGGCTTGATATTCTTATTTAGTCCTCAATGTACCATGGACCAGTCATTTGATACTGTTGGGATCTGGTCCTGTGTAGCCTACGGTTGGCTTAGAGTCTCCCTCCCCAGCTCCGTTGTCTCTACCCCCAAGAGCTGGAATCAGGTGCACATCACCACACTTAGCTAGAAAGTAGGACTAGACTTTGAAAGCTACAAGAAATAGGACTCGTAGCCATCCATGCTACATTTAGACATCGGCAGACATCGCTTAGAAATTCGTGATCACATTTGGTATGGTACGAGTTGAGTTGAGCCTGGGACAACATGCTTGACTTATTGGGTATGGCAGAAGCCAGGCTGAGATCCTTGGTGGGGCTGTGATGAACTGTAGAGGAGATGACATGGCGAGGAGGAGGGTGAGGTAGCAACAGAACCCTGACACTGGAAAATAGTAATTACAATAACAAAAAGGAGCAGGGAAGAGAGTGAAAGAAAAGGCTCTTTGTGCCACTAATCAGGCAGCATACACCAGCTGATAAAGAGGTTCCCCCCTCCCCCCATAAATGGCAGAGGACTGCCTGGTCTGGCCTCAGTGAGAGAAGATGCACCTAAACCTCAGGAGGGAGTGGGGAGGTCTAGTGGGGTGGAGACATGGGTGGGGGTGGGAGGATGGGGTGGGGGAGTATCGGAGGGGAGGAGATATGAAATAAGGAACAGCAGTCAGAGGGCAGACCAGAAGAGGGATAACGACTGGACTGTAAGAAAAAGATTGAAGAAGAATAAAAGTAAATAAATTGAATAAAAAAGAAAAGGCTCTGCATACCTGGGGGGGGGGAACCACCTTGAAAAAGTAACACACATTTCCTGCACCATGGCACATTAACTCTATATTTGCTGGTGCTTCAAAAATGGGTTGGGGTTGTTTAGATCCGGTCTAAAGCAACTTTTCTGGGATGTAAGTAAAATCCTGATTTAACATGGTGATGGGGTATTGCAGCTAGAACTGAAAGCCAGAGATAAAAATTATAAAATAAAATGAACCCTCTTTTCACTGCTCTTGATAATTAGGGGCATTGTTGGGTTAGGAAACGGACCTTGCCACAGTGTAAAAATATGATTATATGTTTAAACTGAGGGTAAAGGTTAGCTTTGGTCAACCTGATACAATATTGAATCACTCAGGAAGAGAGTCTCCACGAGAGATTGTTTAGATTAGGTTGGCCAAAGGCAGTGTCTGGAGGGAATGGTTATGATTGCATTGATTAATAGGAGAAGTCCCTGCTTACAGCAAGTGACACTATTCTCTGGGCATAGAATCCTGAGAATTGTGTGCAAGTACATAGAGAATGCTGAGCATGGGTAAACATGCATGAATGTCTTCTCTTTGTTCTTGGATATGACATAACCAGATGATTGAGCCCCTGCCTTGACCTCTTACATTGATGGACTACAAACCGGAACTACAAGCCAAAATAAACCCTTTCTCCCTTAGGTTGTTTTCTGTCAGAGTATATTATTATAGCAACAGAAATAAAACTAGGAAAATATTGAATATGGGCCAAACAGAGGGAAAATTCCACTTTTGTACATCTGACCAAGTTTTTTTTTTTTTTTATTTCAATATAGTCATTTTTAGTCAATAATGTACCATTCATGATGAGGAGACATAAACTATAAATGGTTCACTGTTACCCATGCTGTTCCTGGACAAATATCAGAGCATTCAGCTCCACAAATGAAAGCCATAATGGCTGCAGTCATTAAAATGCTCACACTGACAATGGAAACCCACATAGCCTATACATTGGCGAGGTTGCAGAAAACCAGAACGTTACTTTGGGGGCTATAAATGAAGTTGCAGTACTTTGAAGTCCCATTTGGCAGTGTCATAAAACAAATGAAAGACCTACAACTAAGAGATTCTACCCTTCAGAGCACACTTTGTTTCTGTGTATGTACACAAACCTGCACACTTGTTCTTAATTATTTGGTACAGGTCCAGTCACAGTGGCTTCAAACTGGAGTGTACAAATATTTATTAATAATAGGATGGATAAGCAAATTGCTATTGGCTGGATCATGGAGTGCCACCACAGTTAGAAGCGCCAACAACCATGCAAAGTAAGGTGGGGGAGACTGGAGAACACAAAATAGACAGGAAAAAAAATCTAAACCCTCAAAGTTTGTTGTATTAATGCAACTGCATTCGTGCAAAGTTTGTCTCGAGTGTGTGCATCTGTGTGTATACATGGAGACTAGAGGTTAATATGGTGGGTCTTCTTTATTTGTTTTTTCATCTTAGTTTTTGAGATAGGGCCTCTCACTAAACCTGGAACTCTTGGTTTTGCCTAATCTGGCTGGCCAGTTAGTTTCAGGGATAATTCTGTCCCCATTTCACCATGTCTCTGTTACCCGTCTTCATTGAGCTACAGGTGAACACAACCATGATCTACTTGTACATAGATGCTAAAGACTGAAACTTGGGCCCTCGTACTTACTATGCTTTACCCACTGAGCCCTACCCCAGCCTCCACGTAGACTTCAAAACAGTCACCACCTAGTGATACTATTAGAAATCAGGGCAGGAATTATCTTCTGCCCTGAGTAGGTCCTGAGGGAGCGTTCTAGTGAGCAGATAGTATATGGTCAAGATTAGGGTGTTGTGCTATTTGTGTGAGTCAGCAAAGACTCATGCATTTTTGTCAACAGGAGCACAGTCACATCTTATACCAACTAGTCCCATAGAAAGTGAAGGGCTGTAAAACTTAGTAGGCAAAATACTGTACCAATAGGAAAAGCAGAAAGAATATGAACATTAAGTTTTTGGAAACTGTCCTTTCTTACACAGTAATTTCCCTCATTCCTTTCTCAGTGTTTCTGCAACATGCATCTCCCTGACGCCCATGGTGTGTCCGTCCACATGGATTTGCTTAGGGAAGAGAAACTGCCTATTTCTTTTCCCCCCGTGAATGTCAGAAATCAGCACATAACCCAACCATTTGTGTATAGGGTCTCCTGTTCTCTTTGTAAGGGGAGCCAAAAGACACAAACAATTCCGCAAACAATCTCTCTGCCATCTGTGGTCAGGCATCTCAACTGTTTTATCAAGGAGCAAAGAGGCAAAGTGATGGGGGGGGAGGGGATTTCTCATCATTTTCCAAGGACAAGGAAGACATGAGATGGAGCTGTTTTCTGAGTATGGTAGCGAGATATTTCCATCCCTTAGTGGAGAGATCAGAGAAGAAACCTTTCCTGCGAGCAGTGCACGAGAGCTTTGTCTCAGAGATGTCTACCCAGAGATGACAGGAAGGCTTCTTTGTCTTTTGTTATGTTTATCGCTCTCCCAAAGTGACTGCCCTATCACCAGAAACTGCATTTACATCATCAGATTAATGTCTTTGTTCAACAGGACATAAATCTTCCCTTTGGATGAAAACATGGATCAGGTTCAGCTAATTTTTCATCCTCTTCTAAACAATGCTATTATCCAAAAAAGAAAGGAAAAAAAAAAAAAAGTCCCGATAACCAAGAATACTTTATAGACTTAAGCATCCGTCTATTTTGTTTCCTTCTATAAACAAACCATAGCACAGCACTCTTTAAGCATAGCAATGTTCAGTAGATAATCCACAAATCAATTAAAGACAAGGTAATCGCCAAAAGGGATCAAGTGACAATCCTTAAGAAAATAATATTTACAGGCTCCATGATGAAAATGTATGTGTCTAGAAGAGTTTGGTCCAGCCAACTTTCCTTCTAATGCAAGATTTAAAACTTGTATGAGTTCTGCTTTTTTTCCCCTTGATACTGCTAGATAATCCTTTGGAGACCAGGTTGGCATGGAACTCATAGAGACCTGCCTGTCCCTGCCCCTGCCCCTGCCCCTGCCCCTGCCCCTGCCCCTGCCCCTGCCCCTGCCCCTGCCCCTGCCTCCCAAGTGCTGGGATTTAAGGTGTACATGGCCAATCCTGACTTGTATAATTACTTTGAAAAAAATGGGGAATTCATTACCTTGCTGACCTTACACTATACAGAAAGACTTAGCAAGACCCAAACTCTAATACTATGGGCTCCTCTGCTACTGTTAAATGATCACTTCTTAGTATTTTACTTAATATTTCCATGTGTGAATCTTTTGGAGGCTTATAGGAAATAAAGTAGCAGAAAGCACATAGGAAATAATCCTGAATGTCTTCTTTATTTTTTCTCCCCCTCCTCTCTCTCCTTGTATTTTCGAGTAAGGAAAAGCAAAAGTGTATTCACTCATGAGGTCTCAGTCTGACCTGGCTAAGGACAAAATCACAGATGAGGTTGGTTTCCATATGGTTCCATTGTCGAGGTGCCATTAATTCTGAGTCACAGGTTAGACACCAAGAACTGCACATCTATTCATAGATATACAGAATGGGTGTTTTGATTTATGTTACATAAATGGTCACTTTCCTGGTGAAGGTTTTACTGATGTTCCCATGCAAAACCTCCTTTTCCAATTCTATTTTTTTTCCTTTATTGTTAATATGCTTCTTTTCTATAAAGACTTCATCCATTTTTTAAAAGATTTATTTATTATTATTATTATATCTAAGTACACTGTAGCTATCTTCAGACACACCAGAAGAGGGCGTCAGATCTCATTTCAGATAGTTGTGAGCCACCATGCAGTTGCTGGGATTTGAACTCAGGACCTTTGGAAGAGCAGTCGGTGCTTTTAACCACTGAGCCATCTCTCCAGTCTGACCTCATCCATTTTACTTCTTACTATAACAATACCATAAGGTGAACCTTTTCAAGGGTTAGTCATAGATCAGGCATATGGGTGTGCTGAAGAAGTGGTCTGTCACAATTGCTGGGAGCCAATTACCTTTTAGGAGTATTTATAAGTTAGTATAATCAGCAACTATTAAAAACTTCAGAAAGGTAAGATCAGATAAATTATATTAAACGCACTCAACATTTGCTACTGGTAAATAAATAGACTACAGAACACAACCATGTGAGTCCCCAAGTGACTGCCTTGGCTGTTTGACTGAAGTACTGAGTTTACATGGCTTTAATATTGACTTTTACAGGATGCAGCTTAGGGGTTCTTGATCTATCCAAGGGTGCCGCCCAGTCTCATCATTACTAGTCCTTCTCTACGATAAATGCAACAAAGAGAATCAGAGTGCCTCATGCTTAACAGTGGCCTGAAAATTATTGCAGTGCATATATACCAAACACTTCTGTGTGTGCCAGACACCCTTCTAAGGAGTGGAATACACAGAAGGAACAAACAAGGCGAAAGTCACTATTATGCAAAACTTATGTCCTAGAATTAATAATAGCTAACATTTACCTCAGCTCTATTTATGCACTGGGAACTTTACACAGCCACAGTTAGTCCACATTACACTCTGTATAAAGACAAGAAGCCTAGGCGCACGGAGTTAAGTGATTTTTTTTTTCTACTGTCAAATAGCTGTCTGTAAGTAATGATGTGGAAATTTGAACTCCAGTGTGACGGTGTGAGTGCCAGCCAGCTCCCTCTGGCTTCCAAAGTAAACTGGTGAGCATGTGCAAAGTGCCTAGAAGGACACTGTCTGTAAGTCAGCTGTGTTAGAAGAGTCTGAGACCAGAAGTGGTCTCTGTAATGGCAGCTAGTCTCTAAACATATTTGAGAAGGGACATAGCAAAATTCATGAAGTGACAAGGGAAGTGTAGAAATTGCTATAAAAGAGGTGGTAAGAAGGCCTGTCTTGGAGTACATAGTTTTGCTCAATCTGCACAATGACCTTATAAAGTAGGTGTTTTCATTCTCCATTTATAGACATGGCATGGGTTTCTGGAGGCCAGGAGAACGGCCCAGCTGAGAAGTCAACAGAGATGGCATTTCGGGCTTGGTGCTTGGCTCAAAGGCCAGCACCACCTAGTCTGTGCTATGCCCCTCTCTATGTCAATGACTGAAAATATTATCATTTTTATTAGGGATAGATGTGGCTTATGAATGATTGGTTGTTTTCATGGTCAGTTTAGTAAATATTACTCACAATTTGGGGTACAATAAAAAAGTCTAGCTTAACGATCAGGATGGTGTCTGGAAGAATGGATATACAGCTGGGGGATGATGCTGACTTCCCGAACTGAGTCTCCTGGTCTTTGAGCAGCTGGCCAAGCATCAATGGTTCTTTTTTGCGACTAAATTTTACAATATGACTAGTGTGTTGGTTAGATGAAAAAAGTCAGCTGGAAGTCCAAGAGGCAGAATGAAAACCTCAGGGAGGAAACAGAAAGAGACCACATAAAACTGCAGTGCTCTGTCCTCCCTTTCTCCCTCCCTTTCTCCCTTCATCCCTCCTCCCCTCCCTCCCCTCCCTCCCCTCTCCTCCCTCCTCCTTCACTCCTTCCTTCCCTACATTCCCTTCTCTCTCTCCTTTCTTTGGTTCCTTCATTCATCCCCTGCCACCTGCCCAGCCCCCATTTCTATTTTTGATACAAGGTCTGTCTCACTCTGTAGCCCTGTGTGGCCAGTCCAGTGTGGGTGGAGAGAGGTGCTCCCCCTACGTGCTCCTTATCTCCCATCTGCAGCATCTGTCTGGTTCTTGTGCGCCTTCATCCCTCTATCTATTCTGCATGAGAAACACTTTGAGACCGGGCATCTGGTGCAGCAGCAGGATGCACACGGGGAGGCTCTGGCTCCTTTCTTTGGACCTCAGGCCTGGAAACAGTTATTCTTTCATTTCGATGGCACTACTTTAAGCCATTATAATTACACAGTAGGAAAATTTAGATATAATGTAGTTATCTTATATTTTAATTGGTCTCTATATATTAGAATATTGAATGATCATTGGATGATATGTATTGGAAAATATTATATATAGTATTATATTATATAGTCTATTGTATCATGTATCACATACTATAAATAACACTAGACCAGTACTATATTTAGAATAATTATCTCTCTATTTCACATGAAAGTGGGAGGTATTACTTCCTCAGGGGAGGATTCTGATTTCAAGAGACTATAGGACTCACACGGAATTCCTCCTGGGGTAGTAGTAAGAGGACCCACTCCAGAAACGGAAGGTGGAAGGGTGACTACTCTTTGGTGTCCAGGTTGTAGGATGGCCTGTCACAGTTCACCCTTGGGCACGCTTTTACATACTGTCAAGCTTCATTCCTAGAACAAAGTTGCTGCTGAATTTGTTGCCTGTGGCTGTTTTGTAGGACTACAGGCATGAGATAATGAATACCTCTGGGACAGCTGCCCCAGTGGTCCCAGACCACGTTAGAATATTATAATATAGTAGAACACTGCCTGGTACAGCCTTCTAATATATTATAATATTCTAATTCTGTATTCTAATTCTTATATTATAAAGATATATAAATGTACCTGCTATATGTGATCTATTATTATTATTATTATTATTATTCAAGATAGGGTTTCTCTGTGTAGCCCTAGCTGGCCTAGAACAAGCTTTATAGACCAGGCTGACCTGGAACTCACAAATCCTCCTACTTCTGTCTCCCAAGTGCTAGGATTAAAAGTCATGTGCCACCAAACTCTGCTTAGCTCTGCTTATTATTCCAGATTCTGAGGTTCTGACACTCTATGTTTGGTCCTTGGTTTCCAAACCTCCTGTTTTCTCTCTACTCTTGGATAGTAACTGTATGCATCCGCTGACTCACTCCAAGGAATTAAATGAGAAGAGCCGGGATCACCAGAAACAAGGGAACCCACCTGAGAATTCTCACATCAAAAGCCATGATAAGCGGTAGCTGCTCCTTGGACTTAGAAAATAATGCTCCTGGTCTCCCGATTGGCTGGTAGCGCTCACTCCCATTCTAAGAGAAGGGTTCCAGCCAGTGTTTGAAGGTGGATGTTGGCAACTTGGATTCCAGTGACCGATTCCTGTCTATTTCTTAGGTATAGTACCATGCACGCCACTTTTCCTATGGGCCCCTCTCATACCTGCGGCTGTGAAACCCCACAGTTCCAGGAGACAGATCAGAGCCTGCTTTTCAGAGTGGGGTGGTGCTTCAGATCTTGAAGTCTTCTTGCTTAAGCAGGTATTGCTTTATGTTTTCATAGTACAAGACTACCTGCGTCATAGGCAGTGCACAGCTCTCTGGACCACTGTGTGGTGGCACTACTACGACAAGAGGTACTAGCTCACGCAATGTGTTTTACAAATCACGGTCTTGGCAATTCTGCTAAAACAATTTGAAAGTTGAGTTTACCAGACTTCCTGAGAATTTCAGTATAGTAGAGTATCTTATGATCCTATCAGTACAGGGGGCAGGGCATTCAGAGCCATTTTCTGCTTCAACCCGTGTAGCTCTGCAGAGTCACCTCCATGCTATATACTTGATTGTTCCTTCCATAGACTTTTATGTGCAAGGCACCTACCCCATGGCTTGCCATGCAACCCATCTTTGTCAACAACCTTTACTGAGAAGCCATGAAGATGAACGCTTTATCTTATTTCCTGGTGGGAAGACAGGGCGATCTTTACAACAGTAGAATTTTTATGTATTACTTTTTTGAACATTACTGGAATTTTCAACACTAACATTTTCAAGTCAAGTCAACAAACAAACAAACAAACAAACAAGCAAACAAGCAAACCAGCAAACCAATGTCCTGGTCTTTTCCAGCTAGAGCTCTGTGAGTTTCCAAGCTTGTTAAGCCTTTGTCCCATGGTTCATTTCCAGCTTCTCCTATCATGGTCCCCTGGCCCTGTTATTCAAGAGACTAAGGTTTAAGTAACCCAAAGAAGTCATACACATCATTTTTACAAATCTAGTCTCTTCTTCTCTCTTCTCCAAGCCAGACATGAGAGGCCTCTCTAGAGAGGCGGCTCTTACACAACAGGTCACAACCCAGGGTCAATCGTAGCATGCCCTTGAAAACAGAAGTCACCTTTGGAAGCAGCTCCCTGAAGCTGAAGGTGATCCCATGGCTTTAAACACCATTGGCACTCCATTCTTGATCCACAGAGGAAAGCTTGCTATTATGTAACCCTGTCCTACTCCTCTGCTCCCCACCCCGCTCGCTCCCTCCTCTCCTTCTTTTTCCTCCACTTCTGAGTCCTTGCCCTGCCTTTGCTTTTCCCCACTGTCTTTTGGTCTCCCCATATTAACAGCATGCATTTATGTCAATTCTCTATTTAGGAGGTGTGTGTGTGTGTGTGTGTGTGTGTGTGTGTGTGTGTGTGCGTGTAGGTTAGTGTGTACACGTAGAGGACAGATGACAAATTTGAGATTTCTCTCATTCCTCCATGTGGGTTTTGAGCCACTGAACCCTCTCAGCACTTTCTCTCCTTCTATGGAATCAAACTTTCTTTAAAAGGCTATATAGAGATATTTTGTTCTGTTCCCAAAAATGTATTTTGTTCACAAAAGACTTGTCACTACTGAGAATCTAATTCCCAGTCTATTTTGAACGTTGTGTAATTATCCAAGAGGTTATGTCTCAAGGGTCACTATACTTACCACATGTGCAGTCTTTTCTACCACTTTAACAAATCAGACCCATTAGCTAAATGTGCGCCTTTCCTTTAGCCTGAATGTCATCGTGAAGTGGAAACCCAGCCAAAAAAATGCATTTGAACTTAAGGCTGTGTGTGCCATCTGTATCATATATTAGCAGTCATTTGATATTCAAAGAAAAGTGTGATATAATGCTATGCACACTTAAGAAAAATTACAGACTATATAAATATAAAAACATAAAGATTGCCAGGCAGTGTTGGCACACGCCTTTAATTCCAGCACTTGGGAGGCAGACGCAGACGGATTTCTGAGTTCAAGGCCAGCCTGGTCTACAGAGTGGGTTCCAGGACAAGCGGGGCTACACCAAGAAACCCTGTCTCGAAAAACAAAAAAACAAAAAACAAAACAAAGCAAAAAACCCATAAATATTGTCTTCCAGAAAAAATAATCTTACATGGGAGGGATCTAATGAAGAAATACTGGCAAAGGGCCAGGTCTTTCACTTGCTTCAATAGTGAAATCATATCCAACATCTCTTAAAGGCCAAGGAAAACTTGTTATTTTCATTTTTTAAAGACTATTGTGTATTAAAAAGAAAAAGAGAAAATTAAATTACATTTAAATATTTTTAATGAGCAGTTATTTTGCTTTGACTTCAAGGAATGCTATGCTGTAGAACTGCATTATCAGAGGTAACTGCAGTGTGTAAGTATAGATGCTCACATGTGTTTGTGTGTGTATGTGTGTGTGTGTCTGCATGTGTGCGCACACATGCATCTATAGATATATAGTGACTCAGTGTACACTCTGCTTCAAATGTAGAGCTATATGATAGCTTTATATATTTTTTTTCATTATCCCATATCACCAGGCTACATGCCTAATCTTTTAGAGAGCTGAGATGACTCTGGGGGGTGGGCAACTGCATTATCATCTCATTCAATTTGATTTGTGTAAGGCATGAACATAAGAGCTAGGGCTGTACACAGTACTCAGTGACACCAGGGGAGAGGGAATGAATGGCTGTGTCCTATGTAAGGAAGTCTCAGATTCCAAAGGGTTTGCATTCCAGTTGGAAAGTCAATGCAGATCCCACCACAACAAACACAATGTATATAAGAATTCAATTTGTCACCATGCACAGGATTGACAGATGGAGAGGAAATGAATTAGTGATAAAGGTTTCCTGGAGGGACCTGTCCCTTGATGGCTACTAGAGGTGCTATCTTCTGATTTACTCTAAGTAAAGCATAAATAAAGTATGGGACACATAGGTAATGGAGAACCCTTCTTCACTTATACCAGGACACGTATTTGGAAAAGACCAGAGCTTGAAGCAAGGAAATGGCTGTGTCTTTGATTTTAAAAAGGGGGGGGGGAGATTTTATAACTCATTTGTAAATCAAGTACCACTTCAACTCTGCATCTTTAAAAGGTATCTCAGATTCTCCAGTTCATTCAGCCACAGCTTTCTTCCACTCTCTCTACTCCGCAGGCAGGTGCCTACGGTGTTAAAGAACTTGCTTTCAGATCTGCATGGTAAGAAAAACCTAGAAGCCACATGTCTTGGACACAATAACGTTGGAGGCTTGGTGATAGTTCTGGGCATGCAACACACATAACCAGGCGTGGGATGTCAGTAACAAGCAAGCCAATCACATTCCTTCATGCAAACTTTCCACAGGCACTGGCTTTCCAACGTTTAACCAAATGTCTTAATAAATGAACACCATCATGACGAATGCTAGCTGTTCTCCTTGCTGAACGGAAGCTGGTGAACGCACTACCTATACATGCTGCTCGAACTTCTTTATCGCTTGTCATCATTTGCCTACAGATTTAGTATTGGATCTATATTTCTGTATAAGCTTGACACTTTCTAACTTTGTGATAGTTGACCTAAATAACAAAGACCCATTCTTAAGATTATGCAAACCATGTCCCTTTTATTTACTGTGGCTACATTAGCTTCTAGCAGTACAGCCAGGTATTTGGTTAACATTAACTAGCTGTGGGACAAAGTTGACACTATGTAGTGGGCATGTGGTTGAGAGTTGTTATGTGATTTCTAGAGAACTCACTAGAAATGCAATACTCCGTACATCTTAACTTCAAAATTACAGTATCTCATCCTTCCAGACAAACTTTAAAGTGAGTCACCCTGTGGGTCGCGGCTTTAGCTTCAGCTTCTTAATGTGGGTTTTGCCCTGTGAATAACAGTCCTGTAGTTTGCTATTGTTTGCTGGGTGAATTCAATCAGAAGTTGTTCTGAGTAGTTAAAAGACTTAGCCTACAGTTTAGCAAGTTTTTTTTTTTTTCCAAGACAAGAATTGATTAGGTAAATGA
Source organism: Mus pahari (assembly GCF_900095145.1). Classification (NCBI taxonomy): domain Eukaryota; kingdom Metazoa; phylum Chordata; class Mammalia; order Rodentia; family Muridae; genus Mus; species Mus pahari. The sequence goes on along the minus strand of NC_034600.1, from coordinate 39,985,945 downwards.
ATACATCCACCCCACCCCACCCCACCCCACCCCCCCTAACCCCAGAACTGTAACTAACTGACAGGCTTTGTCAAGTTTACCTTTCAACTCTCAGAATAGGCTCTGAGAGTTGGGCAACTTCCTGCGACCTCAGGAGGTCCCCGCATACCCAGGACTATTTCAAGTGCTCACAATAGCTCAGGAGCTGAGCCGGACATTACCCCAACCCTGTGAATGAAGGAGATTCCCTCAAAGTTTTACTTGCAAGAGACTTACAGCAGATAAAAGGCCCCCCCCCCTTGCTACCAAAAGGAAATTGCCATACCTGTAGGACTTTGAGAAACGCAATCTTGTTCTAGTTCTTGGAGATGGTCCTGGTACTGCGACTCCCAGGGGATCCCAGACAAAAGCCATTTGTAAAGAGAGTGCTAAGACAGATCCACAGGAACAGCTGAATATCAGAGCGGGTACTGGACCCTGGGGCGGGAAGGCCCTTCAAGCTGCAAGAGGCACTTGTGGCTGAGTGAGGGCATTTCTTCAGTGTGGTGGTATGTGCTGACAGAGAGGTGGCAGGCTGGCTGAAGCAGGGCTGGAAAGGGTGGCCAGCACTTCCTGCTGCGTGACACTTGCCCTTTGCGACAGAGCTTGCTTCACCTAGACGGTCTCTTGTTATTAGTGTGAGAAACAGCTCCCTTGAAACTGTGCTTTTAAATATAGCCCAGATTAAACGGCCACATGCCACTCCTGAAAAGCATAGCCCCTACCCCATCCCCCACAGACATGCAGATGCACAGACCCGACCCGGGAGGTGTGACTCAATGGGTCAACTTTACTCTAAGTGTGAATGATAAACAGTAGTGATCTGTAATTCAAGGGAAAAATTACACAGGGAGCCAGGACTGGGAAACTTGACAAGGAGTATTCAATTTCAAAGCTGGCTACCCAAATAATTTTTTTTCTTATTGTAAATTCTCTTAGATACATGGATGAATGTCATTATTAGAAAGCCTTGTACAAAAACTTAGTAATTATTAAAAACAAAACAAAACAAAATATCCCCCCCTGCCAGTCAGTGAGAGATGAAAACAGGCAGATCACTTTCAGAACTCCTGGCAACTTTCCCCTCAAAGGGATGTCACCGGGTCACCTTGCAGAGTGAGTTATAAGGAGTGACTTTGACAGCAGAGATCAATGTCTTGTCCCATTCTTCTCTTCGCTCTTGAACAAATCGCTTAAAAACATCTTTCGTTCAAGTTACATAAAGGCTGGATGCTCCACAGAGCTCAGTTGTGTGGTCTCAGGGTTCAGTGCGGCAGGGAGACATATATTTCAAGGTGTCCTCAAGGACTCACGGGACCCTGGTGTCCTCATCACTTCTCAGGAGCCAGTGGTATTTAATGTTGACAACACAGCCTAATTCCATCAGTCTCTGCCTAAGCACTGGCCTGCTTATGACCTCCATTGTAAACCAAGGCAGGGCTCTACTTGTCCAGGATAAGATTAGAGAAGCTTGGAGAAACCCTGAAAAAGTTGTTAACCCCCTCTGAACCAGACAAAATTGACTAATCGCCCTAAGGGACCATCTCCATGCCTACCAGGGTTAAAGACCCTTAACATTCTTTTTTTTTTTTTCCTGGCTCTGACCCCAGTCATGCTCGGCTTAAGATTTATTTATTTTATGTATGTGAGTACAATGTCACTCCCTTTAGACAAACCAGAAAAGAGCATCAGATCTCATTCTAGATGGTTGTAAGCCACCATGTGGTTGATGGGATTTGAACTCAGGACCTCTGGAAGAGCAGTCAGTGTTCAGTGCTCTTAAGTGCTGAGCCATCTCTCCAGCCCCTCCCTGCACTCCCCCCTCCCCCGCAACACTCATTCTGATAGACCAAAATGCTCGCATGATTTGGGGGGGGGGGGAATTAAAACGTTAAACAAGCTGAGCATCGGGCACAGTGGGGGGAGGGTTTTTTTAAAAAGCTACATGCTTTGGAGATGTGCAATACAGAACGTCTTTGCCAGTTGTGTTCTTTCGTTATCTGAGTCACGTATTCAGTAGGTGAGTGGTAGCTGTCTGGCAGACCAATAACACTGATGTTCAAAGTTCCAATCTAAAAGAAGACTTCTGGGGGGTCAGCTTGCTGTATATGATTGTCTCACAAATGGCCTTTGTGCTTTTAGGTAAGGCTCTGTATGACATACGCAGAAGGCAGGTCCTAGGAGTGGAAGAAAACACCCATCCCTAGGCCCTCGGTCTTTATGTTATGTGAAACTCCACAGTTGCCTCTTGGTTCCCATTGATCTATTAATTTCTATTAGGGATAGCTCTTGGGCAACACTGCCCCACTCCTGACGTAGTACTGCAGAGACGGACAACTTCCTGTTTAGCAGAATGGCTTTGTATGATGCTAGAGCAAGGCCATGTAGGAAAACTGGTAGGCTTGTCAGGTAGAGAGGGGTCTTAAGGGCTCATGGAAAGGGGAGGGGGACTGGGTATGAAGGGAGAAGAACACACGGGAATAGGAAAATCCCAGGAGAGCTGGTCTTTTCATCTCTCACAAAAGAATCGAAACCTATTCCTTATCGAAATCATATGCTTTGTAGGTAAAACAGCACCACTATTGTCTGGCGCATGTAGAAAGTTTCTGAGCCCCCAGATGTTGTGTGTTGTCATGGTTTGTTTTTTGTTTTTTTCATTTGTAAATTACATTAATCTCATTGGTGTATGGTATCTGGGCAGCAGATACATGGTAGAGGAAAGCTGGTAGGAAGAAGATGTCTCTCTCTCTCTCTCTCTCTCTCTCTCTCTCTCTCTCTCTCTCTCTCTCTCTCTCTCTCATATGGGTCCTAGGTATTGGATTCAGGTCATCGGGCTTGGTGACAAGAACTTTAATCCACAGAGCCATTGGGTCAATTTTTCTCCCCCATAGTTTTCATAGTTTTATTGAAAATAACATAAGCCTTATCATTCAGTCCAGACAAAATCTCTCAAGTAGATTTTTGCAAGCAATAATATATCACATCTCATACATAGTATGTAATACATCTGGACACATATGTAGTTTGTTAGTTATATTTTATTGATTTTTTTTGAGACATCCTGCCTTAGGTGACCTGGAACTTGTCATATAAATCAGGCAATACTTGAATTCATAGAGTGCTGGGATTAAAGGTATGTACCACCATGCCCACTGCTAAATTTATATTTTAAAAATGCAAAGTTCAGCTGGAGAGATGGCTCAGTAGTTAAGAGCAGTGACTGCTCTTCTGAAGGTCGTAAGTTCAAATCCCAGCAACCACATGGTGGCTCACAGCCATCTGTAATGAGATCTGACGCCCTCTTCTGGTGTGTCTGAAAACTGTTACAGCATACTTATATATAATAAATAAATAAATCTTTAAAAAAAATAAAATAAAATGCAAATTTCAGTATTTTTTTTTTTTTTTTTAGAAATGGCCATTACTCCACAGATATGAGAACTTAGGCAATTGGGAAATCAAAGCCCACCAAACAGGGTGTTTTCTAGAATCTACCTTTACTGTATTTATATTTGTGCCAGCAATTTATAACTTTCACCCTGTATGGGTAGAAAGAGGGTCCAACATTGAAAATACTTGAGTTAATTTTACAAAGCCAAGCTGTTTCTTCTTAAATTTCTGTATATATAGTACTCATGGATGTAATTCTCAAACAAAAACAGAACCCTAAAAAATAAATTTATCCCAGTATATGGAAGAGCCAATTGTTATCCACAGGATTCCGAATCCTCCTAAACACCCACCTCCTGCAGCAACTTAAACCTTATGTTCCGCAGAGTTCTAAATAAAGCTTTTCTTCTTCTTCTTCTTCTTCTTCTTCTTCTTCTTCTTCTTCTTCTTCTTCTTCTTCTTCTTCTTCTTCTTCTTCTTCTTCTTCTTCTTCNTCTTCTTCTTCTTCTTCTTCTTCTTCTTCTTCTTCTTCTTCTTCTTCTTCTTCTTCTTCTTCTTCTTCTTCTTCTTCTTCTTCTTCTTCTTCTTCTATCTTTGGAGTAATTCTACCAGTTTTGTCCCACAATTCCAGATGCTGCAAATTTCAGATTTGGGTTTTTTTTTGTGTCTGACCTAGAAACTCAGCCTTTCTTTATAGGCAGACAGCCACTCTAAGTTAAACTGAGACTCGTGGGTATAAGTATGGGAGAACTTAAATGTAAGCACACATGAATTCATTTACTTCCATACCAGGTCGCGAGTTAACAGGACTCGGGGAGGACTGGTGGGTGGGAAGTAGACCAGAGAAATAGAGTTACATTAGTGGGGCTGTGGTATGTTGAAAGACGCTGCCTCAGGAAACCAGAACAGTCAGATAAAGGGGTTTCAGGATAATGCTGTATTTTGAAATAGTTGTCGGTCAAAGACTCAGAGCTAGAAGTTATAGAGGCAAACATTAGCTGTGTAACTATCAGCTACCTCTGATGAGGGCCACATTATAATATTGGAGTTTCAAGATCCTAACACTGACAACGGATATGCTAATGTGGAAGGGGGGGGAAATCTCCTGGGGTCCCACCCCTTAGTCAAAGAACTATAGGCATATAAGGACTACTTCCAGAGTGGGAACAAGCCAGCTGGGGATGGGGCTCTTAATCAGTTATTTTCACATACCCACAGCTAGAAAGAACAGTAATAATAAAAAAAGACTCAGCGTTATACATAACAACAGGAATCAAAGAAAAGGAGAGGCCATTGGCTTGAGAAGGATGAGAGGTGAGGGAGTGGTTAGAGGGAGGGGCCGTGGGAGGAGTCGAAGGAAGAAAATGGGAGAAAGGGATTGGATTGGATTCTAATTAAAAAAATAAAATTATTAAAAGATTACATTTTCAGAGTGGTCAGTCACAAAAACACGTAAGAAAAGGAAGTTTAACTACTCTCGGGGACATTTTTTAAAACAAATGTTCATGCAAGACAAGTTCCTGTGGCTTACAAGCGGCTTTATTACATGAATTGTTCAGGATCATCAACGATCGTTTATTTCTGTTAATGGAAATGCTGCAGTTCGAAGAAAATCCTAGCATTATTCTGCAGCAAGCACTTCACTTTCATCTGTGGAAATAAACTATGATCATTCTAAACCTTACGTGAGTTTCGTTTGATTACAGGTCAGTAATTGCATGTTCTGAAATGGAGACCAATTACTTTATGCGCTGGAATGCAGTCGAGAGCATCAGGGGAGCGTGGTTTGTATTTTGATCATCCGTAAATGTATCCTACTCTCTTATATGTGCCAGGATTTAAAGAAATAAATTGCCATGGAAATGTTGAAGTCAATAGGACATGGCATAAAATAATAAGCAAAAGTCATACTTAAATATAAGAATAATAGACTGTTTCCACTGTGGATTGTGGACCAAAACCTTTACTCAAGTTTTCTATCCTGAAGTATATATGGAAATGATTTGGCAATTTGAACGATAATTAGGTCAAGCCTTTGCTGATAATGTAATGGAACTCCTAAACACTTAAACAGGGTTGGAAGAAGGGCTAGGAAAATAGCTCAGCCATTAAAAAAAATGTACGTGTGTGTGTGTGTGTGTGTGTGATTTTTACTACCTTCCCTTTCCTGAATAAAATAAAATTATGAAGTAAAAAAGACCATCATCCAAATTACTGTTACAATAATGTGCCGTTAAGAATGATATGTTTGAAAGGAAACACCATCAGGTAGCTGTTGAGGGAAGGGGCAGTCCCAGCAAATAGTCCTTAGAGCTACAGTTATGCACAGAGGGCCACATGGTCTTGCTGGGTTTCAGTGCCTGCCCCATCTGCCCTGAGTTCAGACCTTTTGCAGGGTTTTTGAGAGGACTAAAAATGTGCTTTACATAAAAGCATCCTAGACATACACACATGCATGCACTTAGGCACAAAGGCACACACATGCATGCAGGCACACACATTCATGCCTTCATGCACTCATGCACACAGGCACACACATGCATGCACACATGAAGTTACTTTTATCCTGTTAAAAGCATTTTCATTTTTTTTAAAAAAAATCATCCTTTAAAATTGGTTACAAAATTCCATTTGATCTGGTTTTTTTTTTTTTTTTTTTTTTTTTTTTTGCATCAAGGTTTACTTGCCAGGGATAAGAATAGGATTATGTGATTAAGTCTTAAATGGTTAATGTTTTATTTACAAAACTGAAATTATCCCTGTCTTATTTACAAAGACTGAATAAAAACAACAAAGAAAAACTCAAGAGTTGTATAGGACGCTACCAGAATTAGCTGATAGAATGGCTTCTAGTTGTTTTGCCTGTGCTTCAAGTGTAGAAACAACTCTCTCTCTCTCTCTCTCTCTCTCTCTCTCTCTCTCTGTATGGGATATGAGGACAGGTTTTCAGTTGGTAAAATATTTACAACCCTGGATCCGACTGTGTCTCTCAGTTGTTGCCTGCCTACCGGTTAAGGACAGAAACGACTTCTTCTTCCCACTTTTCAGACCCATGCTAACAAACCAGCAAAAACAATTTTGGAATTGCCAGACTGCAGAGCAAAATTGCTCCCTCAGGAATAAGACAAAAAAGAGCTCAAATACCAGAGATTTCTAAATAACAGCAATCTCATATGTCCAATTGTGGTGGCATGAATTTTTCCACAACATTTTTTTTTTTTGTATATGACAATAGCCATAAACTTTCCTGTTCTCAGGCCGTAGCTGTTGGCCATCTCCTTCAGACCCCCCTGCACCCGGATACATCTTGAGCATTGATTGAATGGTTAAAAAAAAAAAAAAACCAAAAAAACCCCGGCTGACTGTCAGATGACTTTCCTCTAGTTCCTCATCCTGCCAACATGATTTCAATAATGATTTTCTGCTTATTTTGTAATAAAACATGAGATACGTTATATAAGCCCTAATAATCAATTTCCAGGCTTCCACTTACTTTTATTCTGTTTGATCCCTGAGGAAATTGAGGTTTACAAAGTTTGAATAACTTAATCCTGAAAGCATAAAACTAAGGAGTAGCAGATGTAAGGTTAAACCTAAGATCCTGTTCACTGCAAAAACCTACAGTCTATGTGCCGAGTAAGTAAAGAATGGGAGAAGGCTCCTCCAAAGGAGAGGCAAATCATGGTGGAACCGTGGCGGAAGCTTTGGATTTTTCACCAGGGAGGAAGCAGACACCATGGCTAACAGTTACCTAATTTTACACAGCCAGACAATGCCTCTAGCCACTATTGTCAGCACTTCGTAGATGGAGAAACTGAGGCTCAGAAGTTTCTGCTATTAAAGTGTCAGTCAGTCTATGATGGCAGACATGTGAGTACAGGTTAGTTCCGTTCATCTCTAGATCGTGGCTTCGCTCTTGATGGCAAATGATCTTTCAATTGATAACTCCTGGAAGAAGACTGAGTTTGGAGTGCCACTGAAGCTGAAGGCAGAGCCTGAGTGGACCTAAACGTGAAGAGCCACAGAGACTATGAACTTGGGATTCCCGGAGGAAAGGCTGAAGCGCATGTGCATTAGCCTGTGTGCGCTGCTCAGGGTACAGCGTTTTCCACGTGGGAAAGAAATGGAAATGCTTTTTAATTGGTGTAGCCAATGACGGCAGCTCACCAACGGCTAAGAAAAGAAACACGGACAACTGCTTTAGAGTCACACGTAATCATTTGTTTTTGCTAATTTGTTCTTCATTCATCACAGGACACTCAAAACGTTGAGGTGAATAAAAACCACCCAAGAGATTCACAGCCGACTTTGATATAATCTCCATTAATGAGGAGGTAGGAAAGGCCCTGAGCTCTGTTCCCATGCTACTCCCATTTCATTTGTTCAGAGACATTAAATGCCTCTCCCACAGCTGATGATGGCGAGCAGCAAGGGTTTGACAGAGATTCCAGGTCTCTGCTAAACGATAGAGAATAGGCTGTTTCTATTGATGTATTAGAGACTCCCTCTGCTAAGTGACTGCTTGCATATTCCAGAGAGTGGTTTCTCAGACCATCAGCACTAAAAACATGCTCCTGGGTAGGACAACTGTTTGCTGTCTGTCAGACGTATCTTAAAATCACATTCTCAAGTTCTTACTTCACAGTCATATAGAATTTAGTTCAGTGTTAAGTGGCTAAAGGTACAGAGACCTGGTGCCCTTCACAGACACCTTAACTCAGATTATCCTCTCAGGAAAATGTCACTAAAACATGTGATAGAAAACTCTTCACTGTACAGTTAGTACCTAGCATTACGCTAATGCCATACCACCACCAGCAACACTATCGCTGCCACCGACGCCACAGCCGCCTCTGCTGCCACCGCCGCCGCCACCACCACCACCACCAAAACCACCATCACCACTAACCACCCACCAACACATTAAACAGAGCAACACAATATATCAATAATTCTCATAACTGTAAGTATGACTCGGAGGCCCAGGAAAGGCTACAATAAGTGGAGTGTTAGGTGTCTGAAGTCCAAAGTTGATGGGGAACGGCAAACTTGTTGAGACTAAATATTTAGAATATGGTTCAAAAAAGAGAATCATTTTGCAAAATAGCGCTATGGGAATTTTCAGAAACAGCAGAACAATTAAGGAATTTTTCTGGGAGTATCAATGAATCTATCCCTTAAACTCTACTAGTAACCCTTACTAAGTTAATATTAAATTAATAATACTTATGAATTTTATCTCATGTTGAACATAATTTATAATTCCCCATGATTTTTCTTATGGAATCTATTCTAAAGGCTGTACTTTATCCAAGCAAAGATAATGTGTCTTTTTTTTTCTCCAATGTATTGCAAAATGCAAAAATTATGAGTTACCAAATTTTACTTAGAAAAATAAATCAATGATTCAAAGATTATGAGTTTTAAATGTCACTATGCAGGTAAGTGATAAAAAACTGCTACTCTGTGATTTTAACCCAGTTTATTCTTTTTTTTTTTTTTTATTGGTTTTTCGAGACAGGGTTTCTCTGTCTAGCCCTGGCTGTCCTGGAACTCACTCTGTAGACCAGGCTGGCCTCGAACTCAGAAATCCACCTGCCTCTGCCTCCCAAGTGCTAGGATTAAAGGCGTGCGCCACTACGCCCAGCTAACCCAGTTTATTCTTATGTAACATGCTTTCTGAATTGTTTAATACAGGGACATTCTTGGTAAATACTGAGTCAGTCTAGCACTGGATAGTGGATGTATGGGAACTTTCCAGTTTTGATACTGTACAAAATATTCCCTAAAATTCAAATAATAAGGGATGTTTTAATAAATGAGAATTATTGTGTTTTTTCTTGATGTAATTTTTCCTTTACCCTTATTATATTGTATGTAAACCTGATATAAATGTTGGGCTAACTGTGAACAGACGATTAATAAATAGAAAGCCCACATTTTGCCACTTCTGGCTTTAGCAGTCCTGTCTTGTGCTTCTATTGTGCCAGCTAGCCCAGCGTCTCTTCTCAGCACTAACAAATGCAGGTCACAGTCAGAAAGCATTGCAAGACTCAGGGGAATTCCGTGTTAGTCTTCACCAATGTGAACAGCTTGCAAGTGTGGCCCCTGGACACGCTCAGCCTGTTGGGATCTGTCTAATTGCCAAGGGATCCAGTGAGTGAGCAGAGACTCTAGCGATTTCTAGCGATTTCTGGAAGAAGCTGCCAAGGAGGGCTGCTCTGAGGGCTATGTAGTATCCCAATTACAGACAGCTGACTCGTTGGGAACACTCAAGGACGTAGGCTTACAGCATTCAGTAAAACAGTTCAGTATGATGCCAGTGGACTGTAAGCAGTATTTTGAAACATTATGGGGAATGATTTGTCAAGAGGTGTATTATCAAAAGGAGACTAGGAGTAGAATCTCAAAAATCATTTACTAATTAAAATATACACCAAAGTATCGACTTTTTTTTTTTTTTTCTGGGCAATAGAACTATAGAAATGTGTACATGATCTTTCCTGTAGAGTTGTCATGCCACTGACAACTGCTACAAGTTACTGTAATGGACAGATAAAATTGGATATATGTTAATAAAAAGTTGAGCATCAAAGCTACTTTTTTCCTTCACTATAAATTTTAGAGTTTTAGACAGATTTCAACAAAAGGTCATGAACAAAGACCTTTGGGTCTCTTTTAAATTAGGCATGTCTCAGGGAAATTTCACATGTTGCCGAGATGTTAAAGGTGCTGAGAGAAGTGCTCAGAAACCAGACAGGACCTCACATCACTTAGCACTTATAGTGGTGTGATATAAAATTAAATTAGGAGGAGCATGGTGAGGTCTACAGAAGCTGAATTGTAAAGGAGAGAGCAGTCGGTTTCCCAATGTGGCCCAGCAGCCATGGTAGGGACGAAGGAAAGGAGAGAAAGAACTGAACACTTTAGAGATCTAAAGGGATTTGCCAGGTCTGAAAAGAAATTCTCCTGCAGAGACACCGAGACAGAGAGACAGAGAGGCAGCAGAGAGGGAGGGAGGAAGATAGAAGGACAGAGATGGAGAGAACCAAAGAGAGAGACAGAGACAGAGAGAGACAGAGACAGAGAGACAGAGAGCTGAAAGTTAAAACAGTGCCCCCTAGTGAAGACAGGTTTCACAGTGATCCCTGCAGCAGGGCATTTCCTTTCCTTTCCTCACTCAGTCTAACATCCAGTCCTTTAGAGGATGCAAATATGGACAGCACAGAACCAGTGATACTATTAAATATTCACAAATTGCCAGAGACAAGGCTCAGCTGCTAAAAGCACTTGCTGCCAATCTGAAGTCTTGATTTACATCTCCATGACCTATATGGTGAGTAGAGACAACTAATTCCTCCAAATTGTCTTCTGCATGTGGACACACACACACACACACACACACACACACACACACACAGAAACACACAACTGAATTTTAAAAAAATTAAAGATTTGCATAAATGATCCATATTAACTATATTTATTAATAATAATGTCTTGAAAGAACTTTTAAAATAGGAAATCTGCATCTATGTTTGTCCCTATCGTTTCTGACATTTGCTATTTTTCTCTAATGAAAGTTTTTGCCCATTTCACAAGACAAAGTATTGACTATTGAAAATTACACACAACACCAAAGTTAAAATACTGTCTTTTCATATTAAAAATATAGAGTCAGCAAGATATAAAGAGAACTATCTTAAACTGATGAGGAGATTTGCCCTGTGTTGGCTAGCACCATATCTAAGCTCTGAGCCTAGCCCAGACTGCACAGATGTTCAAAGATCTACCCTTTTAAGTAAGTGCCTGGAACCTCTCCTGACAGTGGTATCCCCAACTTGCAGGCTTTGAAGGATAGCCAGTTCTCTGGCATAGTCTGAGACAGTCTGAAATCTTACAACAGCCACTCCCAAGGACAGCAATTGGATCACAAACCCATGTTTTATTGTAAAAACCACAGACAATATGAAAGGCCAAGACAACTTATCTCTCCCAAATCTGCTAGTCCTATATAAATGTTCTTCAGTGGGAATTGTCTAGATGGACTCCAGAACTCAAAAGAACAATCATAAATGTCATCCAAGAATTCAAGGAGTTTAAAGAGGTCATAGACATACAGTTCAATGAACTTAAAAAAAATTAGCAATAAATGCCTGAGTGATGTTGTCCAGGAAGACACAACTATACAACTGAATGAAGTAAGGAAGAAAATCCGGGATCTGAAAACTGAATTCAATAAAGACATAGAACTCAAGCTGAAACGATGATGGAAATAAAACCTCAATAACTCATACATAAACTGCAGGAGGAACCGTATAAGAATTATGAAACAGGTAGAGATAGAGTACCATGATTTGAAGATAAAGTGAGAAACTAGACCACACATTCCAAGGACATTAAAAAAAATAAATAAAAACAGAAGAAAAGAACTTTTAAGGGACGTGGGAGACCGTAAGAAGGAATAGTCTCTGAATTCTAGGCATAGATGAATGAGAAGCACCTCAGGTCTCCAGCATAGCCCAGGTCTTCAGTTAGTTCACAGAAGACAACTTCCCCAAAGTAAACAGAGAAACATCCATACAGAGAGGAGCCACTCACAGACCACACTCAATAGACAGGACCAGAGAAGAAAGTCCCATGGCACATCACAGGTAAAATACCCAATACTCAGAACAAAGATAGTTCTGAAAGCTACGAGAGAAAACAATTACAAGGTACATGTAAAGGAAACCCTCCAGACTAATAGCAGATTTCTCAGTAGAAGCTTTGAAAGCCATAAGAGCCTGGAGCAATGATGTTCTCAGAGCACGACTTCCTGCCTAGGCCACTGTACCCTGAAGAACTATGGAAAGGAAGTAACTACCATTAGATTTGTTTAATAGACACACGACTGGTAAGATTATCAATTTGTTTGGGTATGTGTGATGAGAGCATACGTGATGCGTCACGAATCAACTGAACTTATTCTAGGAATGTAGATCTATTTTACTATTCAGAAACTCAATGCAGTTCTCCAATTAATAAGTATAATAGGAAGTCATAGGCCATTTTTAAGAAATGTAGAAAATAGATTCACAAAGTTTGATAATAATTTTTGCATTTGTTCCTATGTGGTATGTGTGTATATGTATTATTATTATATGTGTGGATGCACACGTATGTGCGTGACCATGCTTGTGGAGACTCAAGTTTGACATTGAGTATTTTTCTTGATTGCACTCTAGGAGGAAGAGACAACGGTGATGACAACTATATGTCAACTTGGAATTGAAAGAAAATTCAACATAATAAAGTAATATTAGCCAAAAGGGGAGGGAAGTGAGGTGCCCCCAAAGATTTCAGATTAATGAAAGAAAGAAACAATTTCTCAACCTTGCTAAGGCTGCGACAATTCAATACAGTTAGTTCCTCATGTTGTGGTGATGCCCAACCACAAAATTATTTCATTGCTACTTCATAACCATAATTTTGTTACTGTTATGAAGCTTACTATAAATATTTGATATGCAAGCTATATGATATGTGACCCCCCAAAGGGGTCCTGACTCATAGCTTGAGAACTGCTGACTGACAGGGATTCAAGAGGGATGCTACACATGGGAGACTACAGCATGAGGTCAGATTCATACCCCCCCCCCCCCATTCTCCAACTTCAATGATGTCGGTACACATAACACTACATGCATCTTTTTCAACCTAGGTTTTTAGATGGCTATATTATTGCCTGTATTTTATTCAGCTAAGCTTTTTGTTCTAACTGTAGATGTGAACTCAGATTGTTTATCTAAATGAGGACCTTTCTTTCCAGGGTGCCTCTGGGATTGTGAGTAAACCCACTGCAGGTGTGAAAAGCTTAGGTCCCTTGCCTGAGAATGCATAGCTATTGCACCGAATTAAGGACAGAGAGGGCAATGCTACTGTTAGCTGGTGAGAGGCAGATGTGAGAAAGCATTAACCAGCCCAAGGCATCCGGTGATTAGCAAGGATTCTTTGCATCTCCAATTAGTTTCTTATTGAGTGTAATGCAAGGCATATTGCAGTCTTCTGTTATCTGAAAGAGTGTGTACTTAAAGAAAACACTCTATGCTTAGTTTCCTGCTGGGCTCTGAACTTCCTGTGGCTTTGAGAGCCTGGGACCGCCATGTATGACAAAGCTAAATACACGTGTGAAATTAATTCTTTAATAAGCATTCTTAGAAGACAGTCTTGGACTCTGTGAGGAGTAGGAGTGTGTGTGTGTCAATGATTGGGATGTAAATAAATAAATAACTAGATAAGATGTGGAATGAAAAAGAAAAGAAGACAGTCACAGGAAATTTCATTGTTTTGCTCTAAACTCTGCCTTCCTTAATGTAATAAATATTTAATTCTGTTTTGTTCCAGAAAAGACTCGAGCTCCTCGGTTTCCTTTGGCAATTAGCTTAGATAAGCTGGCTCACCCATTTTTCCACCTCCACAGTGCTCAGCAGCAAATCCTTATGGTTCTCACAACTCTCTTTGTACTTTAATTTGCTTGAGACTGTCTCATAGATGTGATCATGCATTTAGCACTTGAGAGTATCGACATAGACTTACAAATCCAGCATGTTTTGTTTTAAAAACAAGCCCAAATGACTATTTAAAATCTCTCATTTTATTTATGTCAATTCATTTAAAATTTTAAAAGAAAGTTAAAAAAATGTATAGGATTTAAGAACTTACAGAAAAATGAGCAAAAGCTGCTGGAAAAAGGCTATGTTCTTCACTAAACCTTCGGCAAGGTTGATGAGTGGATTAAAACGTCAATGACCGACTGTAGAGGGTTTGGAATGGACAAGTCCAGAGTCAAATTATCTTGGGCTACCTTCAGCCTTCCTAGTAACCATCTATTGTCATTTTCTGTACCTGACCTAAGATCTTTCTGACAATTAGGTACATCATTTGGAATGTCTAAACAAGCACCTAGCTGCCACAGACCTAAGGCTTAGGATGCCATTAGCCTTTAGCTCTGTATTTTTAGGTTGGCAGTTGTTTGTTGGAGTTATCTAGTGTATTAGTGACATTTATATGTTTTGATAATACACCACGACCAAGACGACTTAGAGAAGAGGGGTTTATTTGGGGCTTACGGAGAATGATACAGTCTGTAATGGTAGGTACAGTGTGAGCGGGATGCTGAGAGCTTAGGGCTCACATCTGGAACCACCAGCAAGAAACAGAGACCTACCTGGGAATGACATGCAGATCTTTTAAAAGTCAAAGTCCACTCCTAGTGATATACTTCCTCCAGAAAGGCCACAACTCCTACATGTTCCCAACAGTGCCTGCAACTGGGGACTGAGTATTCAAATGCCAGGGATTTACAGGACACATCTCACTCAAACCACTAAAGCTAGTTAGTCTCTGTTCCAGCTTTTGACTAGTCCATCAAGTTGTCCAGTTTTCTCAATCTTTAAAATATTCAAAAGCTTTAAAATATTACAGCTCTAAAAATGAGTCTTAAAAGTGCAAAGGCTCTATATACTGAGAAGATAATTCATCCTACTTAAAAAATATAAAAACAGTGAACTGAAGTGTCCTAAAATTTTGCTTTGTGCGGTGTTATTTTTGAGACTTCTTGTCGTCTGTGTGCCAGGACATTCTTAAGAATTTTGGGTCTAGAAGTCCAACTTAGCATAGATCTTGGCTCTCCTGTTGCCTGTCCTTAGCTTCTATGCACATATGTCCATATGTAGGGAAAGACATGAGTGGGGTTTGTGTTAAAGGGAAAGAGATGTATAATGGGAGAGAGGAGGGAGAGAATAAAGGAGAGGGATTGTGAATAAGAGAGAAAGGAAGATGGGGAAGGGGAGGGAGGGATAGAAGGAGGGAGGGAGGAACAGAGGGAGGAAGGAAGAAAAGAAGAGGGGGAGGAAAGGAGGAGGGGGAAGGAGGAGGAGGGAGGAGGAGGAGGAGGAGGAGGAGGAGGAGGAGGGTAAAGAACACAACTGAGCAAGCACTATCTCTCTTTGCCACTTTCTAGTACTTTCCACAGAACACAGGGACAATGTATACTAGATATTAACTTTATATGCTTTTCTCACAGGCCTTGCTTTCTGAGTCTCCTCTCTCTGGTCTCTGGCCACTGTCCTTTCTCAGTGTATGGTAACTCTTCCACAACACAGAACCTGAGACAAATCCTCCTCCTCTGGGATTAGCAAGCTGAGTCTCATGATATATCTGCTTGGCTATAAGATTCCACTCAAATAGAGTCTCTGATGCAGAATACAGCCTTATACCCTGATATTTTTTTCTAGCACTGACCTAAGCATCCCCCAAAACGGACACTGGGATGCTAAAACAGGCTCCTGTTTGAACAACACACATTAGCCCAATGTGAATGATGAATATTCATGAAAGCATGTTAAGAAATTACAGAAAAATGAGATGAACAAGAGAAATGAAAATCACCCCTACCAGAACTAAATTGGAAATCTGGCTCATTTTCACTTTTGTATGTAAACAGATGCGTTTATGCATCTAATTTTAACGTTTAATTGAGATTTTAATGTCCGTGATTAATTTTAGACTCTATTCTACTTTTTATTTTACAAGAAGCATTTCCTCATATTATCCGACTTATGTGAAAATAAAATTAGTGGTTGATGCCTTGATATAATACCAAAATCTATCTAAACATTAGTTCATATGAGATATCTATGTTTCTATGTGATCAATAGTACAATTAATATTGGATATCTTTGAACACATATATTTTTAAAGTCTCAAAGGAGTTCTGAAATTCAAATCCCTTAAAGCAGAATAAAAAACAAAGTAGGCTTAATTTTAGAGCCTGAGGTACCTAATGATTTTTATTTATTTTCCTAAGAAGAATACCTTGAGTTGGCTTAAAAATTAATGTAGCAAACTACATTTGTGCATGATTCCGATTTTAAAAATATTTGCAAAATGTAAGATCATTTGACATAACTTGCTGTGTGTTACACAGGGTTCACTCCATAATTCGTCAGTACCTAGAATAACAAGACAGTGATTTCCTCTCTTATGCGGTAGGGAAATAAAAAAAAAATCCCACCATATGAGTAGTTATGTGAACCATATTTTATAAAAGGCCAAGAGCAGTTAAAAATGAGGGAAAGAAAGCCAGCCAGAAGGTTGTTATTAAAGCGACCCAGAAGTGGTCAGCCGCTGCTAGTCCTCGTGCTCCGCGAGGCGGAGAGAGCTGCAGGCCAGCATTTCAGAAAAACCATGCCCATGGCGTCCCAGGCTCTGCTTCAGGCAGGTTTTCCTGACTGTAACGTTCTGTTGACAAGAAGTCCTTGACTTAAACGTATCCTTTTGTGCCCTCTAGTGTTTGAATTCACAAACACGTGGGGGAAGGTTAACTCCGAGTTCTGATGGGACTACTTTGCTTTTCATCCTGCAATTTGGAAACCCCTTGTTTCACAAGAACATGAGTTGCAATGCTACCTCCCACGGAGCCAATCTTGCCACGCCCACCGCTGCCTTCGTTTTTAATGAACAAAGCCTTACTGGCACATGTGCCACACCCCTCTAAAGGGCCATGTGTGGACAACTGCATTTTCTCTTCAGGATGGAGCTGAATATTGACTTACTGGCTGACGACGCAAAAGCTTTTACTATATGAATTTGCATCAACTGACCCTTGCTTGGGCCAGAGAATTTGATATTACGTTAGAGACTGTTAACATTTTAGAAATTAAAATATGCTATTCCTTTCTATCACCCCCCCCCCCCAAGACCCTAGTTAAAACAGATAGTTCTAAGTCAGGCAATTGGCTTTAACTTCGGTGACCAACCACTTACTTCCTTAATGAAACACAAGCTGTCATAATTCTTGTAATATGCGCTCACTGAGATGATATACACCTGATCCTGATGACTTTGTTATATTTGATTATATCGGAGGGAACAAAATAAGATCAAAGGTCCTCACCCAATAAGACCAGAACCAGACAAGCTTTCAGATCCTTGTGTTAGCAGCTTCCTGTCACTAGGATTGTACCCGAGACAACCAGCCGAGTCAGAAAGGTTACACACAGTTCGGGGGCATTCTTGACCATACCAGTTAGCCCTGTTGTTGTGGGTGAGACAGCACATCTCAAGGGACTGTGGGCAAACAAAACCACTCATTGGCAGAAAAGGCCTGAAGTTCCAGCATCCCTTTTAAGGGTACATCCCAGTGACCCAAAGAAGTATGACAGGGATGAATCTTTTAAAGGTTCCTCTGCTATTTTACAGAGCAGACAGGTCTTTATTACAATAGCCCTTTCAGGACACTCTAAATGCAAACTGCGGCATCCATGTATTATTGATTAGCCAGAACGCAACTGATCAACACCTCCACTTTTATACCCTTAGAAAGGAAGCATTATTTTATGTTTAGATACGCACACAGTATTTCTGTACCCTAATATACCATCTATTACAAATCACCTCCCCCCCCTCAAAGATACACAGAAGCAACATCCTGGCCAGACAGTTTACACAATCCTTTAAACGTACACCCAAGCACAAGACACTGCATAGATTTACAAACCTCCAAACCAAGTAATGCGAACCAACAGCATTGCTTCTAAGCTACAGTAACGACAATGAGCTTTCTTGTGAAGTGTCAAGAGAAACTAAAATAAAATTCAGGGCAAATTAACACCATACCTTCAATCCACAAGGGGGGAAATAAAAAGTATCTGGACTTACCTGAAAAAGAAAAAGAAAAGCAATAAATCTCAAAATAAAGAATTAAATTTATAATAGATAATGTAAATTTTTGCAAGGATGTAGTTAGTTCTTAAATACTATTTTCTGTAAATAACAAGTTATACACTTTTAAAAAAAATTGTGTCAATGCCAAAATGGCTGGCAGTGATGTTCTCTAGTGGCCAAATCTGCTAATGGGAGAATTTTCAAAACTTCAGAACTCAAGTATGCATTAGATGAGGAGAGTTAAGTTCTAACAGTGGGAAAATGATGTATTTCACAGTCAGACTGACTCAGATTTAAGTTCCAGTTCCATTATAGGCCTGATGCCTCGAGTCATGTTAAAAACCTCTTACTTAGTTGGATTATAGTATGCAGTTTGTATGACTTTATTGGCCTTAAAGCTTGATTTCATGTGGATGCTTTACAATTTAATGTACGGAGGAACTTTGTGGAATTTAAAATGAATATTTATGATAATGAAGGTCTTCATTTTCTTATCTTCTTTGTAGGGCCACTAGGTTGGTTTATGTAAAATACAGTCCATCTAAGTGCTGGATGACTTAATTTTCCAGTGAAAATTCAGCCACTTAATCTAGAGTTTTGTTGACTTGGAATATAGTGGGCTCCAGCAAGGCCATTGTGTCTCATGAAAACTATACAATGTCCCCAACCATGCCACGTGTCCCTCCTAGGAGCCTCACTGGCTATCTAGTCATTGCTGGAAAGCAGTAAGAATCTTCCAGCCATCCCCCCACCCCCCTGTGTGCCCTCTCTTCTTTGTGCATCCCCCAAACCCCATGAGTATCTTCAAGCCTTGCCTCTAGGGCCTCCTTCACAGCAAAGACTGCCTGACTTCCTTTCTGGAAACTCCAAGCATCTCCTAGCCTAAGCTTTTAGTTCTTCTCCATTGGCGTTACATTTCCCATGGCATTTATAGCTCCAGGGACCGCTGGAAACATTTACTTAATTACGTTTATGAGTCTACCTGTCCTTGTGTAAGTTACACTAAATACAACCTTCCTAGATAAGCTACTTTGTGTAGAAATTGGGGGGGGGAGAGGGAGGTTCTATGTGTCTTATTCAATATTGGACACCCAGGACTGCAAAACGCATAGGAAAAGAAGCTGTTTGAATAACCATTTCTTTAAGGAATGGATGAAATAGTCATGAAAAAGCCAAACATATTTCAATGTATATAATAAATTTTAATTTATCCATTTACTCAGGAAAAAAAAAACCATTTTATTGCCATATCTTACTTGTATGTTTATAATGTAAGTACTCTGTGTTTATTACATATATACATATTTAGCTCAATGTTTAGTTAGAAATAAATCATTTAATAAACAACTTCCATGGGGAGAATTGTGGTCGTGGCTGGAGCGGCTGGCTCAGTCTTTGCAGGTTTAGCTCACTGCTTCAAGGCCCTGATACCTTTTTGTCATTGAAGCCTGAAGGCCAGCTCTGGTGACAAAGCACACACATCAATAGAGACAGACTTGCTGGTGGGACTGGTTGAGCCCACTAGCACACCTATCAGCTCTCCTGACTTCAGTGAGGTCACTGTGGAGCAGAGCTCCCAGCTGATTACAAGTAGCACCAGGAAACAAGAGAGGAGGATATCGCAGTGGGGAGAAGGCTAGTCCCACAAGCATGAGAACTTGAGTTCAGTCTCCCACACCAAGCTAGACATAGGCCCAGAACATCACAGCTTACACCAGAGCTACGGGTGGAGGAGGCAGGGACAAGAGGATCTTGGAGCTCCAGGTTTGTGGTAGAGCCTTTCTCATGGGAATAAAGCAAACCGACAAAGCAGGACGTCTGACATCTTTCTTTAACTGCCACACACTGGGATACTCACATTTATAAACATTCATACAACACACACACACACACACACACACACATACACACACACACACTTGTGTGCAACCAAGAATAAAGGTAATAAAATCCTTTGCTGGTGTATGATTTGGAGGAAGGCATTAAGGCAATCACATACTCATCATAATGAACAGAAGAATTATGCACATATATTTTAGAAACCATACCAAAAGCTTGGAGGAAAAAACATCCACTATGATGTGTATGTGTGTGTGTGTGTGTGTGTGTGTGTGTGTGTGTGTGTGTGTGTGTGTATGGGGTATATGTGTGTATTTGAGGGTGGGGATGCACACTCCAATGACATCCATGCGCTGGTAAGAGGAAAGCTTGAGGGAGTTCTCTCTTTCCACCACATGGGTCCCAGAGATCAAACTCAGGCTTCCAGGCTTGGTGGCAAGCACCATTACTGGCCGAGCTGTCTGGGTGTAGCTTCTCAATGGTGTGTTGTTCCTTTGGAGGCTAGAATCCAGGGTCTCACACATGCTGAGCAAGTTCTGCCAAGGTCCTGTGTCCCCAGCCCATTTGGGTGCCTACTCTAAATACCCATTCTCAGATTTCTTCGATTACGTTGGTTCTTAACTCTACAATCCAAACTTGTATGCTCACATCCCGTCTTTTTCTTTTAGTAATTTTAGCTCTCTCTTCTTTCTGGTTGAAATTGATAAGGTCCTGAGTCTCTTCTGATCTCCCATCCCCTTTTCCTACTTAGCTGCATTATTTACAGTTTTTGTTTAAGTGTTCTGCACATATATTAGCACGGTTTGTGAATTATTACTGTGTACGACTTATTTACCTCGCACACATGATACAGCTTTGGCTTCGTAGTTAAACACTTTCTTTCTATACATCCCTCAGATGATCAGTCGAATTGGATAATCTGTTACTTGTGTCTTCCCCCTTTGGATCTGACCTTGGCACCCCCAGCTCTCCTGTTGCAGTCTATACTTTCTGGTTAGGTGACTTCCAGATAACCTGGTGATGATTTTAATATCCTGCATTCCTCTCTGTTGTCATTTGTGTGGGACTCATGGCTTGCTTTAATAACTTAGGAAACAGATTCCTGTTTCTATTTAATAGCTGGTCACATTTTACAGAGTGAGTAACTTTTAACTTTCTTTATTGCTTGTATAACCAGAGCATCGATTTCCCTTTCATATTTACATGCTGAAATCCTGGCTGCATTATAGTCTAGCATCTATCTAATACTGCCACTGGGTTCATTCTTTCGCCTCCCCCCCCAACTCCTCCTAGACAACCCTTCTCCATCCCCACCCATCCTCATGTTCCCTCTTCTTCCTTTCCTTTTCTGTCAAGGTCAGTCAGTGCTGCCCAAACATTCCTGGGTGTGTGTGGTCAGTCCTCCACCGGGGAGTGGCTGACCTACCAGTAGTCACACTCTGAGAGAAACTAACCCTTTCTTCTCTAGCAACTAACAACTGCTCATAGTTCCTCACTGGAGCTAAAACCTCCTGCCCAGATCCTCTTGTCATGCTGGGATCTGGTCTGACTTGGGCTTAAATGGGCCCTATGCATGCTGCCACAACAGCCACGAGCTCACATGCGCCGTCACCTTCCGGTTTCCAGGAGACCCTGCTTCCCTGTAGCTTTTCACTCCCTCTGGTAGCCACATTCCTTCCAATCTACTCTTCTGCAATGGTCCCTCCACCTTTGGGGAGTTGGGGTATGGTTCTATACTCCCCTGGGGCTGAACACTCTGAAGTCTCCCATTCTCTGCACTCTGCCCAGTTGTGGGTCTCTTCATGCCAAGCAACCACCGCAAACATTGCCTCTCTGGTGAAAAAAAAAAAAATAGAGGTGCTCTAGTCTATGAGAATAAAGATAAATCATGAAGAGTTGGATTAATGCCATACCCATCTAGCAGATCAATAGTAGCAAGTTCTCTTCTAGGATCTATGACCTAAGCAGGCTCTCAGCTGGATAATGGTGTCAGGCTCGGGTTTCATCCTGTGGAGGAGGCTCTAAATGCAGTCAGAAAGCGGTTGTCCACTCCAATGACATCCGTACCATGAGTGGACCAGAGGGCGTGCCCTGTCAGTGTTCAAGCTGGTGTGACTCAGGCCTCTACTTTTCGCCTTTGGTAGCTGCAGCATCATTTTGATATCAGTTTAATTCTCATGGTTTTAGATATTTTTTTTGTCTCCTCTTTCCTTTTTTCTTATTTTATTGTTTTGAAGGTTTTGAATATCTGCATGTGTCAAGCGCTATGAAACACCCTGAGCATGTTTCTTAGCAAGGTCTTTTTCATTTTTAATTCCTCATATCCAGGATCTAAAATATCCCATTTCTTCTAGTTATAGGAAATTTTCTTGTTTTATTTGTATATTAGGGGTGTTTGTTTGTTTGTTTGTTTGGGGGACAAGGTTTCTCTGTATAGTCCTGGTTGTCCTGAAACTCACTCTGTAGACCAGGCTGGCCTTGAACTCCTCAGCAATCTTTGCCTGCCTCTGCCTTCCAAGTGTTGGAATTAAAGGCTTGCACCACCACACCTGGCTTTACATGCATAACTATTTCCTCATTGCTTAGCACCTTCCCCTTCCAGGATAGTTACCAGTCCCAGTGCCTCCTGCTGTTCCCGACTTCTCTCTGAAAGTTTCTCTCCTAGATTTTTGACTTTTCATCTTTTTTTTTTTTAAATTCTGATAGATTTTTTTTTTTTTTTTTAAATCTTTCAACAGAGACACTCAATTCAATTTGGCAGCAGAAACTCTCGGCTTCTACAAGTCTTTTGATTGACCATGGCTTTTTGTTATTCTGTCTTATACATGACTACTAGGGACCACTTCCTCTCTCTCTCTCTCTCTCTCTCTCTCTCTCTCTCTCTCTCTCTCTCTCTCTCTCTCTTTGTGGGATTTCAGTACGGGGCAATTGGGTGGGGACCCAGCATTCATTAGACCCACGGGGATGTCACTGTACAAAGGCCTAAAGGTCTATTCACTGAAACAGGCATCCTTTTCTCGAGGGGTACTGCCTTCATGAGCCGATGTAGAATGCGCATGGCTTCTTCTGCCTTTAGATTTCAACGTTCTTGGTGCAGCCCTTCACTGGATGCTGAAATGCAGTTGTCTGGGTCTCCTGCTTTGTGGAATTCTCCAGCAGAGGGCAGTGTGCTCTAGCACAAGATCCATGCCAAGCCTTCTTATGGAGAAACCACCACAGCCAATGACTGGCTGAAGGAGGACTGGACAGCTAATACCATAGTCGTACTCTAAAGCCTTTCCATTTTGAATTCTCCAATGGGCCGGTTTAGGATTTCAGTGAGGTCTTAATACACATCCTCCACCTTTGATCCAGGAAGCACCTCCCTACGAATGTGCCCAACATCAATTTCTGTCACCCTCTGCTTTCCAGGACCTTACAAAATAGGTCTCCCCCTATCCACCTCTCAGATACTATGTCCATGGGAAACAGACCTTGGGGATTTCTGTGGTAGAGGGTGTAGGGACGGGTGGCACCTGGGGCCAGATAGAGGTACAATATGAGTCTTCTTTCTCACTCTTGAACTTTTTGTTTTAAATTCACAATTTTAATTAGGGATAATGTGAGCATGTATGACTAGCTCATTACAATGAAACAAAAGAGAACATTTGATTATTGATGCAATAGCTCTTCTCTGTGAACATGAGTTTAAAACCATGATAATGATCAGGAAACAGCCAAGGAAACTTCCACGGAATTTGCACGGAATGTTTATCTTTTGAATCCAGTTAAACAATAACAAAAATCCCCCACTCCAAGAGTCAAATAATTGTTACAACACTGGCTTGGCAATTAAGAGCATTTTTCCAATTAGATTTTGAAGAGTTTTGGGTATGCTCACTGGAGTGTGACTATTCTGGAAGATGAAAGAATTTGAGAGGAACAGAGCCACCTTACTTTTAAGCCATGCTCTGAGCCTTGCTGCCCACGCATCTGAAACAATTTCCCACCAACCCCAGAACCTCTGTCAGTCCTACAGGATCCTTGACCTTAGCTGGGGAGGCAGAATGAATTTCTAGTCACCCGAAAAACAGCGTGACTGTACCCAGGGAATAATGCAAGCTAACCCACTGTCAGGTGAGAGCTTTCTCCATTAGAGTTAATTGCCTGCTAAATTAAAATTCATCATAATATTTGAATCACGATCATTTAATGTAAAAATGTTTCCACTCTCGGAATACTCTACCGTGGAAGGTAATTTCTCACCATCCTGAGGTTTGTTTAAGAAATGTGCCTGCATTTCCAGATCTGAATATGAAAACATTCTTTCTGGCTCACCAACACCATCAGAAAATCTAGCCACAAATAAGAAGGTCCATGTTTAGTGATGTTTAGGATATTTCGCATACAATATTTTTCTTCCTCCGGATTTAAACTATTTATTCAGCTTAATAAAAGATTCGGGGGAATCTTTCAAACACTGGACCACCAAACAGACACTATACACCAGCTGATATGAAGCCCCCAACACATGTACAGTAGAGGCCTTCTGGGTCAGTGTTTGTTCTGAGATGAGGCCTCTAACCATTGGGATACTAGAGGCCCCAAGTAGTTTGGAGGTGGAGTGTGGTGGGGGGTGGGGGCATCCACATGGAGACAGGGTGGTGTAGGGAGGAGGTGTGGGATGTGGAACAGTCAGAGGGTAGATGGCGGGGGGGGGGACAGGGAATGGAATATGGAGTGTGAAAAATGAATTAAAAATAAAATTTAAATAAAATAAAATTCCCTGTGACCAGGGAATCCTCTGGTCACATATCAGCTCAAGTCCATAAAGTTGAACTTATTGACCATGGACTCATTTTTCATGCAGCATTAATGAAAAGGGAGAAAGAAGGTAATCTTTAAGAAATATTAGAGAGTAAAACAGACCCCCCAAACTCCTGATGAGATGAGGTGATTTTTGAGAATGTAACTAATGTCTGGATTAAAAGGGAAGAAACACAGGTAGTTTGACAATATTTATGTACTTATAGAGCAATATGATGCAAAACTTTCCTCAGATGTAGCAGGTTCTTGCTGTCATGGCTTCAATTGTCCTAAGGTTACGCTATCATTCCAAGATACACTATTTTTATGTCGGCACTAGTCGTACATTCTTATGATGTGTAACATGGTATTTTGATATACAGATACATTGTAGAAGGACTAAATCAAGTTCATAGACACAAGCATTGCATTACATACTTAAAACTCTGTGATGACAAGCCTTAGGGTTTACTCTTGGATCAATCTTATGTATGTAATAGTTTGTTATTAGAGCCTTACTGACTTACAATACATCTATAGAACTTCTCCCTTTTCTGACTGAAATTGCATGTCCTGTGACCAACTTCATCTTGATCCCCCAGTTTCTTGTGACCATGGCTCTACTGTCTATTTCTACCAGGTGATTTTTTTTCTAAGAGTTCACATAAAAGCAAGCCCATGCACTGTTTGCCACAGCTTTCTTGGATTATACTGTTTAATATAACTCCTTCCAATTTTATCTTTGTTGGTGCAAAAGATAGGATTTCCAAAATAAAGAACTCAATGCAAGAGTCAATAAGCAAACTAAAAATGGCAAGTGGCCCTATTCAGGTATGAAATGTCACAAATGAAACTTATAAAACATAGAGGATTGAGTTGTATTTACAGAGGCATGGAAGTTGAAGTTGACATGGAGATTGGATTCGAGAGTTGATAAAACAACACAAAACAATTACTCCGCATAAACCAACAAAAGAAGCTCAAGGGACCTGTTTCACAGCAAGGTGACTGTATCTAGTAACAACATATATATATTTGGTTGGTCTTTTCTTCTTTCTTTCTTTCTCTCTTTCTTTCTTTCTTTCTTTCTTTCTTTCTTTCTTTCTTTCTTTCTTTCTTTCTTTCTTNCCTTCCTTCCTTCCTTCCTTCCTTCCTTCCTTCCTTCCTTCCTTCCTTTCTTTCTTTCTTTCTTTCTTTCTTTCTTTCTTTCTTTCTTTCTTTTGTTCCTTTTGAGAGATGGGTCTCACTATGTGGTCTAGGCTTGCCTGATGGTCATTATATAGTCTAGGATGGCCATAGACTTGCAGGAATCCTAGGAGACTTCAGTTTCCCAAGTGCTAGGATTACAGGTGCACACCATCATGGCTTTCACTGTATTGTGCCCCGCCTTGAGCAAATACCACTTACTCTTGAAATAAGCTCAGCTACTGGATGAACTCTTTTTTTTTTTTTATATAATAGAACATTTTAAATAACCTAATGTTTACATTATTGGGTATATTTAAACACCAAAATGAGTACATGGTTCCAAATAAACACAATAAATGTTCACAATATTGTCTGTTAATTGTTACAAGTAGAAGGATCAAAATACAGATTTCTCAAAAAGCATAAAGAGTCAGCAGGTACATGAACAAAAATGAAAAAAATTAGTATCACTAACCACCAGGAAATGTATATTAAGTTCACAGTGACAAGTGCATCAGAATGAATATAAATAATGAGAGCTGGGTGGTGGTGGCACACACCTTTAATCCCAGCCCTCTAGAGAGGGGCAAAGGGATCTCTGAGTTCAAGGTCAGCCTGGTCTACAGAGTATATCCCAAGACATCCAGGGCTACACAGAGAAACCCTGTCTCAAACAATTAAAAGAAAAAAAAAAAAAAGAAAAGAAAAGATGGGGATGTAAGGGAAAAAGAATCTTTGAATTAGCATCACCATTCCTATGAATCATTAGGAAGTGTCTCTAAAACACAAATTAAGCATCACATGATTCAACATTCTAGGCACACAGAATGAAATCAGTGTGTAGAAGAGCCAATATGCACTCTTTTTTTAAAAAGATTTATTTATTTTACATATGTGAATACACTTTCACTGTCTTCAGACACACCAGAAGAAGGCATCATATCCCTTTACAGATGTTTGTGAACCACCATGTGGTTGCTGGGAATTGAATTCAGGACCTCTGGAAGAGCAGTCAGTGCTCTTAACCTCTGAGCCATCTCTCCAGCCTCCCATACACACTCTTGATTTTAGTGCCTCAGTGTTTACAATATCCAGGTTACAGAATCTATTGAAATGTCAATCAACAGAAGAATTAAGAAATGCACACACTGAAGTGCACATAGAGAGACAGAGATGGAGAGGGAGAGAGTGAGGGAGTGGGAGAGGCTGGGGAGGGGGGAGATGGAGATGCATTATTTTGGATGGAAGGAGAGGAGCATATGATCTTTGTGATATACACTGTGACATGAGTCCAATATTGAAAATGTATCTTTGTTGAAGTTAGAAATAAAAGGAGATGGAGAATATAACTATTATGATGATGCTTAGATTCTCAATACAGCAACCATATTTTAATTAAGGAATTAATGCATTTATTTATTTTAGGAGAGTAATGTGAGGATGAGTTTTGAGAATGAGACATTAAGAGTAAATTTTAATGTTGTGTCTTTAAATTCTTCAAACCTTCCCTGTATAATATATAAAGTGCACTAACTGAAAATATGAAGTCTGTGGATGGGTCCATAGGTGAACTGCAAGAGGCTTTGGGGACCCTGCTGGTAATATGCTAAACTGTGGCCACATTTTCCTCTTCAAGAGAGTGAAGCCATACACTTCATCTACTTTTTAGCTATTCTAAGAGAACTCCAGAGGGAGAGACACATTATCTAAGTAGTCATTCTTTGTGTGTGAGGAACTCAACTTGCCCACAGGATGGCTCTCTATAATCTTGGAATGTGAGTTTCTTGTTTCTCAAGAAGTGATTTTTTTAATTCCTTTTGGTCTCTAAAAATAATTTATTTATAATTAGGAATTATCTATCATTATTTTACTTTCATACTTGCAAATCTTTTGACATCTAAGAAATTTAAAATTGTTAATACCTACATACATATACAGTTAAATTTTCTCTCCTTTCTTTTCCTCTCTCTCTCTCTCTCTCTCTCTCTCTCTCTCTCTCCCTCCCTCCCTCCCTCCCTCCCTCCTTTCTTTCTGTCTT
>NC_034600.1:39952334-39957839 GCF_900095145.1 Mus pahari | reverse complement strand
CTCCTCCTCCTCCTCCTCCTCCTCCTCCTCCTTTTTCTTCTTCTTCTTCTTTGATAGGGGTTCTTTGCTTAGCCCTGGATTTTCTGGAACCTCCTCTGTAGACCAGGTTGGAGTCAAATTCAGAGATCTGCCTGCCTCTGCCTCCCAAGTGATGGGATTAAAAACATGTGAAATCATGCCTGGCTAGTTAAATTATTTTTCTTGTCTTCTATTCTACCCAAGAGAGAAATGTCTTGAAGGTAGAATTTTTTTATTTGTTTAATTCAATGCAGTTTCCCTTGCAAGGAGTAACATACCTTCAATGGATATTTCAAACCTTTACTTTAAAAAAAAAACCTGTACTTCTGTGTTAAAAACAAATGAACCTCAGAGAATTCTTTGAGCACTTGTTTTCACACAGCAGTCATGCTTAGGAAGTCCCACATAGCTGTCCATGCAAAGCGTACGTCTGTCCCCTCAATGTTCCCATTCCTGCCTTTCTTATGTGTGATTCATGATGTCTGTTCAAGGAGCCTGGAGATGGAGTGTGTCAAGGCAACGTGAAAGGTAAAGTGTGCCATGTGAGAGTCATGTAGAGACCTGACTGGACGAGGCTGAATTCGGACATATCAGTTAGTTCTTGTCATCCAACGCCAGACATGAATGCATGTGAATAAAGAACAGAAAAAGGGGAGTTTGGAAAAGATTTACTAGGACTTGGATGTGGGAAACAAAAGTCAGAAAAGGATGGTGAATGAAATGTCTAGGCCAGTTGATTAGGTGAGCGCAAAAGATGATGCTGAGAAATAAGAATCTAGGACATTGGCAGGAGACAGATGTACAAGCAGAAGCTGATAAAGTTTGAAAGGCATTAGATGAAAGGTAGACTTTAGAATCAAACCTAGGAATGATGGCTTAGTTTTGCAGGTTGCTTACACGCTTCTTGTAGAAATCTTTTTTATGATGGGGACCACCTCAAGAACAGAACACAAGGAAAAGGGATAGAAACCAGAGAAGAAAGAAAATTCAGAATTACAGGCACAAGTTGTTGGAATGAGATGGTGAAGACAGACTACCTATAGAGTAAGTATTCCTACATAAACACATGCTATACAGTCAATGTACAGAAACTGACTGCTTCACAGTCTACATTGAGGCCTCCCCCCTTCACTTTGGATTTAAGTTCTCTCAATCAACAAAGGCTAACCTTCTACATAACAATACTGACGTTAGTCCAGGTTACTCCCTTTTGGTCTCTGACATGTATTTTCAAACCATGTATACTCTGTGTGCACCTCCAAATGATGTGACAAGAGTAAAACCTAATGCTTTTTTAGAACTAAAAGACCCTCATTGCTTTTAATTCAGACATCGTAAAGAACTCATCTTCCCCAGCTAAGAGCCCGTACTGGTTGCAACCTCAGGATTAGGGCATTCGAGTATCCTTATTCTTTCCTTTCCCCTGAATCTCAAATTCACTTAACATTTTAACATTCCAGAAAGTATGCGCTGTAGTTAAACATGGACGATAATTCAGTTATTTTCTTTGAGCTCTTCAAAATATATTTAGGCTTGTAAGAGTTGAAAATATTATTTTCTGTTATCTACTGCCATTGGCTTGAGGGCTTACTACTTTCAATTTTAGATGAGTTTTGTTTTGTTTTGTTTTGTTTTCGGATTGAAGGTATCATAGATGTTTTCCACCTTTAACACTCTGGGAAGGTTACCTTGAATTATGAAAATACAGTCTGTCATGTTGGCTGCCAAAGACAAGCCAAGGTCCACTATTTGTATTGGCAGATGGATGACATCAGGTGGAATGGCGCATGCACCCTGGCTCATTAGGAAGATGGCAGTATCAGAAAATGGATGAGCACCTGCAGCATCATGTGGGTTGGTCCCCTGTCATTAGATCCCCTGTAATAGCTGCTAAGAGGGGATTTGGCAAGGCACTCTCCTTAGAAGGCGAAACGCCACCCGTGCCTCTTCTAGACACATGCTTTCTTTTTTCACAACTTGTATTTTTGCCTAGGGAAGGCTTATGGGCTAGGATGATTTGCCAGAGTGAATTTTCCTTGGCCAAGTGTAGAGAGATAATATTATTTTGAAACCTTGCATTGCCATTAATATTAGTTCCTATAGGGCAACCAGTCTGCTAAGAAATGAACACGAAAGTGGACCAACAGCTTTTCCAGCCATATTGCATATCTGTTACATTGTACAATCACAATTTTTAAATTAGTCCAGAGTAAATAATAAAAACATACCTGTTTATATTTCATATCAAATACAAGATACAACTTTTCCTGGGCTCTTTTCCTTCTGTTTGTTTTGTCCTTTTCTGATGTGTTGGTTTTTGTTTTGTTTTGTTTTTATCCCTTAGAAACCTGTTTGTTTTCTATTAAGAAATAGAACAAATCCCCATAGGAGAGAAGGTTGGGAGGAACTATATGTTATATTGCATATATATTACATAAGTTGCTTTTAAATTCAGTAAAAATTACTGAACATTCTTTCTCCTCAATCATGCTTGTTTAGTAAAGTGGTGGTCAAAGGTTCTCCCTGCACCAAGATTATAATATAACATACATAAACATACATATCATATAACAACTATATAATACTAGTTGTTATATTGTTAACATCAATAAGAGATGATATTAATAAATATCATGTTAGATACTACATATATGTTATATGAATACATACACACACATACAAACTTACATATTAGAGACATGTATAAATCTGAAATCACGTCTCATGATGTCCCTGTAAATTTGAGATCATAACGCTCATTTAGAAATGAACCAACTAATAATAGGAACAACACATCATGCAACTAATAGTAAGGGCAGCTAACATTGAGGATTGAGGGCGTATATGTTAGAAAGCACAGAGGTTCTGTCACTTAGCCTGTAATAGATGTTCACTTTACCACCTTCCCTTTGAAATGATGAAACTCTAGGATTTCAAGAACAAATATCAACGAGGTTCTATGTCTCTGAACCAGATATTAAGTTGAACACATGATCCACGCATCTTATGTGTCAGATAGCAGGCCGCATATTCTAGAAATACAAGTGAAAGGAGAACTTTGACTCTAGGAGTTAATGCACACAGAGATGTACTTATATTGAGCCTGTTGGAAGTACGGCCTAGCATGTTTTCTGAGGACCCACTATGTACAACACAACATAATACAGGGTCATCATCATTGACCTAGGAACTTGTGATCTCATGAGGGAGACCACATCTGCAAGTGATCCAAGGGCAGGGAAGACACAGCGCAGCTGGAGAAGAGACAAGTGAAATGAACTGAGCTCAGGGACGCTAGGTTACAGCCTCGAGCTGCGAGTACTGTCCTGAAATAGTTCAGGGTTTCCCTGGCTTTTGCTTTGTCTCCTGAATGCCATTTGCCTACAGCTTGCTGATGTTTCTCTTACAGCAGCAGTGCTCAGCCTTCCTAATATTGCAGTCCTTTCATGCAGTCCCTCACGTTGTGCTGACCCCCAACCATAAAATGATTTTTGTTGCTACCTCATAACTGTAATCCTGCTACTGTTAGGAATTGTGATGTAAATATCTGCATTTTCTAATGGGCTTAGGTGACCCCAGTGAAAGAATTGTTCAACACCCAAAGGGACCACGACATACGTGTTGAAAACTGCTATCTGATAGAGAACAATTTCTCGGATTAAAAGGAAGATAGTAGGAACCTGGTAGCATTGCTGCTGGACTCCGCAAAGAAACCTCTGAGCAACGGGAACTCTTTTTACTCTATTCTCAACACACTTGTCTTTCAGGAAACCTGGAAATTGAAGAAGCCGATTGCCCAAGTGTTCTAGCAAGAACTTACTTTGGACAAAGCTCCGGACCTTTTTGCCAAAGGTAAGAGCCCCCACAGGACCTGTTCTACAAACCACCCACATGTCAAGGAGACTCTTCTGGATGCTACTGAGGTAAAGGAAAACTTTAAACGTGCAGGGGGACACGTTAGGCCATAGAAGTCCCAAGAGAGAGACACTGCACTGTAGGAGACAGCTATACTCTACAAGCTATGCACAGGGAACTAACTTTCTCTGGCTAGACTGAGTAATGAGCCCCTAAGGAGACTCCAAGGATACAGTGACTTGTGTGTGTCCTGGCTATTTTACAGCACTCTCCTGCTTGCTAGTACGGAGCCTGGTGGGGGAGGAGACACAACCTCACAACAAACTTCTTTCCTCTGGCCCTTTCTTCTACAGTGATTGTGAGCGTTAGACGTGGGAATTCTATCATATGGAACCCTCATCCCTGAGGACTAACTTGCATGGTGCCTTCGGGTGACGAGTACTACTCATAAGCCCCCTGAGGAGGTGAGCCGAGGCCAAGTAGAGTCATCTAATATCTGAAGAGTCTACACTGCTTACCACAACCACAAGCACAACACCACCTGGATATGCTGGTCTAAGTTGACCAGGGATCTTTGTCTTCTCCACCTTCTAGAAACATCCTAGAAAAGTTGCATCGGCTTCTTTTAAGTTCAATAGAAATCACTGAACCTTCTTTCTGCCAAATTGTGCTGGTTTAGTAAAGTGCTGGTTTACTAAGATTCATAACTTCAGGAGCTCTCAGTAGTTAACTGTTTTTCCAGGACCAGGCATGAATTCCTTTTCCTTGCAAGGGCCTTAAGTCCAATTAAAGTTGGTTACCACCAAGACATGTATGCCACTACTGTAACCTTGGGTGATTATGCTATGTTGGTACTTGTTTTGGTTCAGAGATGTCATAGCTGGGTATAACTGTCAATTGCTCCTCATTGGCAGAATATTTTCCTGATAGGTATGAGGTCTTAAATGAAATCCCCAGGACAACAACCCTATAAAACATTCTCTGTCTTTTCACCGAAAGATACCAGGTTTATCTACCCGCATCAACAGCTTCTTGTGAAGGAACACACCTTTCAGTAGCTCACTCTTTTACTAATTATATCGCCATTGAGAAGCTCTTTCTTGTACTTGCTCCTTAAATAAAGGATTCAAAGTAAACCAAATAAAATATCTATATTGAATGATTTTTATGGTAGGGTGAGGAAGAGCAGGAGACTGATTGTCCTTCTGGGACAAACTTTTATAGGACAGTGAAAATATACAACTTTGTCAGCTCCTCAAGGGTAATTTTTTTTAAAAGATTTATTTATTTATTTATTTATTTATTTATTTATTTATTTATTCTATGTAAGTACACTGTAGCTGTCTTCAGACACTCCAGAAGAGGGCGTCAGATCTTGTTACGGGTGGTTATGAGCCNCCATGTGGTTGCTGGGATTTGGACTCAGGACCTTCAGAAGAACAGTCGGGTGCTCTTACCCACTGAGCCATCTCTCCAGCCCTCAAGGGTAATTTTTAAAGGGCATTGCCGCAGACGGACTTTCCTGGGGTCCCTGATCTGCGGGGAACGGGTCTCTGGTTGCAGGTGAGCGAGGATTCGGCGAATGAGGGGTGACAAACAGACACGGACACAAGAGAGTGTGGTATCTGAATG
>NC_034600.1:39905983-39951904 GCF_900095145.1 Mus pahari | reverse complement strand
ATCTGTTTCCCAACTAAAGCAAGGACGGACATTGGAACATTCGTATACAAAATGCCACCAATCCAGGAGACTGAGTTTCCTTGAACTTTTGCCTCAGGACAGCGCCCAGGTTTTTGGGGCCTGTTGGCGCCTGTCACTACTGGAAAGGATGTAGCAGGGCATGAAAAATATTTTCAAGAGATACTAATATAGTGCATGCTTTGTGTTAAATGAGACATCTTTCTTTTGTTGTCTTTATTTCCAAATACCTCTTTTATTACTCAGTTTCTGGTCCCTCATAAAAGATACTTTGTCTTATATTGCTTGGCAGCCATTGCATTTCAGGGAATAGAAGAGCCCGTCTTTCAAATTCAGAACAGAAAGTGGAGAATGAAAGGTCATGGGAAGGACTTGTCCCTCCACGGTACAATTTGCCTTTGCCTTCGGGCGAGGTGGGTACACGGGACTGGGACAGAGCTGTTCACAGAGCTGGACCAAGGCTTCTAACAAGGTTCCGCCAGAGCACACAATAGAACCCTAGCTGAGCTGGCTCAGGATTCCTCACTTGGCAAGCCCATGATATTGAAGAGCTCTGCCTCTTCCCCAGTTCCTGTGAGGAATTGATCCATGGAGAAAGGTTAATGTTTAACCTGAACTTGGGCAGTACAATGAGTTTGTTACTTTATAATAACAAATTTTGGCTTGAATGACTACAGGAACCACATGCAGACTGAGGATAGAGGGAAAAGTACATGATCATTTTCTTCAAAGATAAATGGCCACATTCCTTTGGAAAATGTGACAGCCCATTTTTTTTAAACTCAAGAATTCATAATTTATCCCGAGAATGTTCTATGAATATAGCTCTTTGGCGTCCTATGACTATAAGTAACTTTCTACACATCTTAAAGGTTAGCTTCAGATAATAGCATATTTAGTCATGGTTTTCCTAACTCTGCTTCAAAGTCTGAGAGAACACTGGTCTACAGCAACAACATCTTATTATTCAGCATATAGATTTACTAACAGTTTTTTTTTCTTTTTTTACAAACACCACACTTAGATCTTATCTTTTAATAGAATGAAGGATTTGATTGTCATGTGTCTCTCCAGACAGCAACTCTGAGTAGCCCAATAAATTGCCATAGTTGTCTTTTTGGTAATTCTCCTTATTCCTACCTTATTTGTTTTGGAGCAGCCTCCTAACAACCACCTCCCCTTCCTTCCTCCCACAATCCCCACATACAATGCTGCCTGAATAAAAATCATCATGACCCAGGCAACAGGTTCTCACAGATGTGACGTGTAGTTAAAAACAAAAGTCAAACAGAATTGAGAAAGATACTATTTGACATCCCTTTAAGGTGACACCACTTTTAAGATCTGCACTGATTTGAGAGGGCTTGATAATTCTCAAGTCTTAGTTCTTCATGAATAAAATAGAAATGTCATCAACTTCCTATTGAAACCAATGTGCACAGAATTGCCTCTCTTTTGATACCTATAAATGTCCCTGTGTGTTTGTGTGTGTGTGTGAGTGTGTGTGTGTGCGCGTGGAGGTGATCACAATCTAATTAAGTGCAATCCATCACCCAGATACTTATATGCTAGTTTGGAAATCAATCATATATTGCATAGTGGTCCAAATGACAATATCTTCAGTGAAAGATGTTTTCAAAGCTACATTTTTAAGTTCCCTATGAATATACTGCCAATAACAGAAGTTGAACACACTTTCTAAGTCCTCATGGAATGTCATTTATATTATTCTTCATAGTGAAGACCCTTTTGCAACTTAGATTTTATAGATCTAGCTGGCAGAAGACTGAGTTTCAGACAGAGTAGGTACAAGGTGACAGGTTCATTTGGGCCTTGGGACCGGACCCCCTCCATTAGTCAAGCAATTCTGAATCTTCAATATGATGGGATTTGCCAGGCTTTGAGATTCACCAAGGTGGAGTAACAGTAGTGAAGCATTTGGGTAGGTTGAGAAGAGAGAGAATAGGGGCATTTGGGGAGAGAAATGTCACAACAAGGCACAGGCATGGAAGCACAGAGGCATGTTTGAGAGACCGTCACAAAGCAAGCTGTCTGGAATGACAAGAAGCAGGCTGACTACTACAGGGTTATGACTAACATTTAGTGAAATGGTCTATCTCTGCAGGCCGAAGCAATCGTTGAGGAGGAGGACGTTGCATCTGTTAGGGCAAGTGTCGGTGAGAATAGTGGGAATGGAGAGTTGGACAAACATGAGATGCTCAGAGAAATGTTCACAGGACAACTGGATGTGGACTGGCTAGGACAGGCCAGTGAATGGAAGGTAGGCACAATGACATCATTAAGGTTGCAGTTTGGGGACATGGAAAGACTATAGTATTCTCATGAGGACGTTGAGAGTTCTGCTCTGACAGTCACGCAGGGAAGTATACAAGCTGGTAGACAATGTCTTAGAGTTTTATTGCTCTCAAGAGACACCATAACTACTGCAACTCTTATAAATGAAAATATTTAATAGGACCTGACTTACAGTTTCAGAGGTTTAGTCCACTAATATGGTGAGAACCATGGTGGCATGCAGGCAGACATGGTGCTGGAGAAGGAGCTGAGAGTTCTACATCTTGATTCATAGGCACCAAGGAGAGACTGTGTGCTTCACTGGGTATATAAGACCTCCAAACCTGCTAACATAGTGGCACACTTCCCCCAACAAGGCCACACCTTCTAAGGGTGCCATTCACTAATGGCCAAGCATTCAAACACATGGGTACATCCCTTTCAGTTTTCCTTTCCTTTCTCCAACCCAACTCTTCCCTTCTCTTCATCTAGTGTCTTCCATACTCCTCTCACATTGATGCTCTCCTTTTATTATTGTTACATACATAAGCACATATATGCTTATGTATATATATATGTATGTGTGTATATATATGTATATGTATACACGCACACACATATGCATGAATACATGAATACAATCCCCGGAGTCCATTTAGCGCTGTTTCTGTGTACATGATTCTAGGAATGACCCCTTGGTACTAGATAACCAATAAGAGGCTCATCCCCAAGAAAGAATTCTCCCTTTCTTGGCATTCATTAGTTGCCTAAGATTTTGACATTTTATGTAGTTAGTTTGACAACTATTGGTTTGTAAAATTAATTTCACCAAATAATTTTACTTTTGATGTATTCTACCATACTGTATAAAAACTAGGTATGTACACGGTGAATTCAAGCTGTGCCTGTTCTACATGTGATCGTCTCAAACGTAAAATAAAACAAAAAGTAAACAAGACAAAATATAGTGGGTCACCTCTTGCTATTGGATGGCATCATTTCAAATACTGAGAAAAATGTGAGGGTCAAATGTCTCAGAAGGTGAGTGATGTCGACAGAGGGACCACCAGGCTTAAGCTTATCACTCTACCTGTACCTCACATCTGAGATAGCTGCCCTTTCTAATGTATCTGATGTTTATTTCTTGAAGGTGTATTGTGTTGTCCTTGGTTGCTTTGTCTTTGGGCCATGGTGGTGGTTTGAATGAAAATGGCCTCCATAGGCTCATAGGGAGTTGTACCAATAAACGATGTGGCTTTGGATCCTTGTTGGGCTAGGTATGGCTTTGTTGGAAGAAGTGTGTTACTGGGTTGGGCTTTCAGGTATCAAATGCTCAAGCCAGGCCCAGTACCTCCTTTTCTTCCTGCTGCCTGCTGATCCAAATGGAGAACTCTCAGCTCTCTCCAGCACCGTGTCTGCCTGTGCACTACCATGCTTCCCGCCATGCTGATAACTGACTAAACTTTTGAACTTGTAAGCTGGTCCCAGTGAAATGTTTTCCTTTTAAGAGTTGGTATGGTCATGGTGTCTCTTCACAGCAATAGTAGCCCTCACTAGGACAGGCCTCAACCTCTGTCTTCACATCTCTATTTAGAGCCAGTCTTATAGAGTCCCAAATGACAGCTTCAGAGACCCCCTTCAAGCTTGCTGAGAAAATGTTGAGTAGAAATCTAGGAACTGGGTAGAAACAAAGCAAAGATACCAGTGCTTGGGCTCCTCTCTGTGAAGGATTCTGGTCCAGTCCTGAGCTCTATACAGTGTCAGAGAATTGTAGAAAATAACCCAGATGTTTGATCTAACAGCTGTATTCATGGTGATGGAAAGATTTTAATTAAATAGGAAGGACGGCGATAGTTAAGTATTTGACACATTTTAGTTACGACAAAAAACCAAGGAAGTGCCAACTGATCAAAGGAAAAGTAAAATTCTATCAATCTTCAGGCATTCAGTGTATACAAGGAATACTCACTTAAATAATTGACCTATTTAGATCTATCTTTTGTCTTCATTGTTTACTTTGAGCCCAGGGCTTCACACCAGCTAGGCAAATGTTCCACTAAGCTCTGTCTCAGCATCCAGACAGTTGTTTTAAATTGGCTAGGGTAAACATTTTATTTATCCCATGCTCATCAAAGTCACAAAAGAAATTCCTGTCTCCTATTAGTATAGAGTAGTGCTCCTTTCTCTATGTCAGCTGTCTTGACAGACTTAGCATCTTTTAACAGAGTAACTACGTGATTGCACTTATAGTCAAATGTCAGTACACAAACACCAGTAAAACTATATGGGTATAGCCATATGATGATACATGTATGTCATGGTTCAACATTCAATAGATACTCCAACTTTATGACTATCAAATGTAAATCATAGTTTGCAAGATACAGAGATCTAGATTACCCCTTTAAACTTTATTATTTTAATGTATCAGTCATATATCCTTTATATAATTCTCTACAAAAGAGATCTTGAACAATAGGTTAGTTATAGATCTGTGTTTATAGATTATTATATATAACACATCCAAACTAAATATGGTATACTAAAGTGCTAGTGAGTGCAGATTATAGCAGGGAGATGAGTGTATCTAAAAGACAAAGGAAAAATAGTATCCCCGGCTCCAAGCAGAAGGGAAAAGATAAACAAATTCATTAGTGAGGACAATACATGCATCTGAAACAGCATCAATAATTTCCTAGGAAAACAATGTATCTAACTACTGATAAAACCACTGACAGGAAGTAACAGAAATGTCTACTTCTCCCCAAACATGACAACCCTGTGACTCTTCAACTTCCAGTAAGCTGAGCTAAATAAAAAACTGTTTTAACTTATTATTTAAAAACAAAATAAAGCCACATAATAGAAGACAAGAGAACAGTTGAAGTTATAAAACCATTTGTCTTCTATGTAAGCTGCCTAAAAAGATCTACACCCGAGAGCACATGGTAGAAATGCTGTTGTTCTTCATTGGAGAAAAGCAAAAAGCAAATGATCAGTAACTCATCATGACTCTGAAAAAATCACTGAACCTTGATTGGTTGTTACAGTGCATACATTTCCCATGAACCTCAGGTGATTCTCTTCTTTCATATCTTTAACGCAATTGTTTTCTCTCTAATACATATCTATTCATCTCTTTCACATTGTTCATTCCGATTCTCCAAAATCTGCCTCTCCAGCAGTTAATCATGCTGTAGCTCACTACGCAAGCTATGCCAGTCTGAGATCTCTATTTCTGTTAATTGTTAAAATCTTCTACCAGACATTCTGGATTTCTTAGGGTCCCAGGTGTCAAGGTGCATTCTCATATTTCTTAAGCACACTGTGAAATCTTGCTGATCTGTCCTCAGTGTCCGCAGCCAACCTTCTCTCCCACGGACTTTCTGACCAGACCCAGCTACCTCCTCTCTGAGAAACAAATGCAAATGGTATTGTTCCCTTTACATATTCATGACACCACTATGGAAAATATACAAAGTACCCAAGTTAAAAAGTTATCTCTACCCCATCGTTCTTATTTCTGTGTGAGCACACTGTTTCCTCTAGAGGAGCTGGTTGCTGTGTGCCCTCCTCTGCATTTTCTCAAGCAGTATTCTGGGTAGCCTGCATACCGTGCTTTCCTAGAGGGTGCATCATCTATGAGTCCTTCCAATCTTAAAATCTTAAACTTTGTGAATGAGGCAAAAATGGTCTACGTCATCACCGATGCCACTTGGTCTTTTCTTAAGTAGTTGTGGTCACTTGTATATACAAACATCTTCAAGCATCCCCTTGTCTTGGAAACTATTAGTGTCAATATCATGACCCTAAAAGTATTGTCCCCTCTCCCTTTCCAAATTGTCCCCCGTGATTACTTCTCAGAACTCTTAAATTCTGGCCACGCACAATTTGTCTCTCTAAATGTTCATTTAGTTTGACACATCCATAATTTAGACAGATTTCTCTCAGTGATAAGTAGTAACACATACACACACACACACACACACACACACACACACACACACACACACACACACCTTCACCTCTGCAGCATAACTTAGCATAAACCTTGCTTTGCCCAGGAAGCATTCAGCAACACCCCCAGTTAGAAGTCAAAATTCCTTTGTGAAAAATCAAGTATTCATTGGTGTGGGGATTCATTTCTGGGTCTTCAATTCTCTTCCATTGATCTACCTGTCTGTTTCAGTACCAATACCATTCAGAACACACATGGTATGCACTCACTGATAAGTGGATATTAGTCCAAAAGTTCGGAATAGCCCAGATACAATTCAGAGATCACATGAAGCTCAAGAAGAAGGAAGACCAAATGTGGATGCCTAGGTCCTTCTTAGAAGGGGTAACAAAATACTCACAGGAGAAAATATGGAGACAAAGTGTGGAGCAGAGACTGAAGTAAAGGCTGTCCAGAGACTGTCCCACTTGGGGATCCATCCCATATACAGTTACCAAACCCAGACACCATTGTGGATGCCAAGAAGTACTTGCTGACAGGAGCCTGATATAGCTGTCTCCTGAGAGGCTCTGCCAGAGCCTGACAAATACAGAGGCAGATTCTCACAGCCAACCATTGGACTGAGCATGGGGTCCCCAATGGGGGAGTTAGAGAAAGGACTGAAGGAGTTGAAGGGGTTTGCAACCCATAGGAAGAACAACAATATAAACCAACCAGAACCCCCAGAGCTCCCAGGGACTAAACCACCAACCAAAGAGTACACATTGAGGGACCTATGGCTCCAGCCGCATATGTAACAGAGAATGGCCTTGTTGGGCATCAATGGGAGGAGAGGCCCTTGGTCCTGTGAAGGTTTGATTCCCCAGTGAAGGAGAATGCCAGGGCTGGGAGGCAGAAGTGGGTGGGTGGGTGGGGGAGCACCCTCATAGAAGCAGGAGGAGGAAGGATGGATAGGGGTTTTCCAGAGGGGAAACCCGGAAAGTGGATAACATTTGAAATATAAATAAAATATTCAATAAAAAAGTCTAAACTCTCTCAAGACTACTAAAAGGATGGCTTCTGCTTCTGTATGGTGCTTAAAAAATACAGAAGACAAAATTCACAGATCAATAATTTGGCTCTAGTTCTAGCCTTATGTCTTGACGGTTTATGGACCAGCATGACCTAAGTGTTTCATTAGTTGATGCTGAAAAAAACCAGATAATAGATGAAAATCTATATTGCAAATGGTTATAATTTTATTTCTCGTCTATTTCTTCTTCTTCTTCTTCTTCTTCTTCTTCTTCTTCTTCTTCTTCTTCTTCTTCTTCTTCTTCTTCTTCTTCTCCTCCTCCTCCTCCTCCTCCTCCTCCTCCTCCTCCTCGTCTCTTCTCCCCTTTCTCCTCCTCATTCTTCTCCTTTTACCTAACCAATTACATTATTATCTTTTGAGATGATTGGAATTTGTCTCTCTCTGTTTTGCATCTCGAACAGACATCTTTGAGCTCAGTTCCTACTCAGTACATTATTGTTGAACAAGTAAATGCCTAAGGGAAAGAAAGTGTACATGATTATATACAGACACCTGGATTGTGTAGTGGAATCTTCATCCTTTCCATCTCTCTTTCGAGTGGTACCCTCATTTTTATCCTGATTATTGTCTGTGCCTGATAGGGATGAACAAATAGTGGAACTGTAACTAAGGTGTGTCATACTCTTCTGCACACAGAGCTTATGGATAAGATTGCTTTTTAGAAGTGTATACAACCACAATACCTTAAATCATTCCCTTTCCTGTCACTGTAAGAATGACATCTCAAATTGAATTTTTCAAGTGTTTGTTTTGATGATATATATATATATATATATATATATATATATACACACACACATATACTTAAACATTTATTGGTGGGTCTTTTAGATGCCTCTCAACAGGAGCCTTTATCACATTAGCATAGGATAGCTTACCATAGACAGTTCCTTAAGTCATCTGACTCCAAGGCTTGCTGTTGGCCCTAGGCCAGGCCTAGTAGGAACTGAGATGTGAAGAGAGCTGCTGATTCATATGTTGTACTTAATGCTTAGGAGTAAATATAGATCCATCACAAGTAGAGGTAGGTGGAGCAAGTGCCCTTGCTCTATGCAAATTTTGACTCTCTCCTCTGTCCCTCTAGTTTGCCTAGAATATGCATTTCAATTTGCATTCTTAAGTGCATTGTTGGGGCCACTCTAATAAATTGTCCTTTCGCAGGGCAAGTCAAGGCCTCCTTTGTCACAGTACATATAAAAATTCCTTTATATCCTAGAAAGACTAATGTGTCTGTATAAACCTTATTATCCTCTGAATGACTTAACTCTAATCATCTCCATAGTCATTGCAATTCTGAACTGACAAAGGATAATCTAGAGTGGCAAAGTCAAAATGCCAATTTAGCTTTAAAGACTACCAGTGGATCTTTGCTCTGGTACGCCCAGCCTCCGGGTCGTTGCCAGGGAGAGGCAGACTGCAGAAGCGATACAGCTTCTGGGACAGACCTTGTTTCTGGCCCCAGACATCTGGGCACCATCCCGCCAGGGGAGAGGTGTCCACCAGGGAGCGCTCTCACTGCCTGAGCTGATAAGGGAGCCATTTTTGCTCCGGTAAGACCAGGCAAGGGTTGTTGCTGGGGAGAGCGTGGACTGCACTGGTGAGAGTGTGGACTACAGAAGCTACACAGCTTTGGGACAGAGAAGCAATCTAGCTTCTGGGATAGACCCTGTTTTGGGCTCCAGACATCTGGTCACCTTCCCCGCCAGAGGAAAGGTGGCCACCTGTGAGGGCTCTGTCTGCCAGAGCAGGTGAGAGAGACATATGGTAGTCCAAGGTCCCTCAGAGTCTAGCCTGTGCAGGTGAGTGTGCAAACTGCAGAGGTGACACATCTTCGGGGATAGGCCCTGTTTTGGGCCTACATCTTCAGCCAGGAGGCAGATCTGAANGGCCCCTTGGTCTTGCAACCTTTATATGCCCCAGTACAGGGGAATGCCAGGGTCAAGAAGTGGGAGTGACTGGGCAGGAAAGCAGGGCAGCGGGAGGGTATAGGGGACATTCGGGATAGCATTTGAAATGTAAATGAAGAAAATATCTAATAAAATAATTTACAAAAAAAAAAAGACTACCAGTGATGTGAAGGTAGACTGTCACTTTCCTATTCTGCTTTAGGGTTATTTGGAATGCATAATGGAGTTAGACAAAGACCATCTCTAGGTTAACATGATCTGCTTCTTCTAGGCTCGTCATATGGCATTCAACCATCCTATCAGTCTTCGGATTCATAAAACATTTCCCTTAAAGGGAAGAAGATTCACTAACAAGGAGTAATACCAAACATCAGCAGAACCTCTTGCAAGGCAAAATGCCCAAGAACTCCCTTGAATGGAGAGATGAATCCTAATACAGAAACAGAAAGACATAACCAGATTGCTACTGTTCTGTTACAGCTGTTGGAATGCTGACACTTAAAAAGG
This sequence comes from Mus pahari, assembly GCF_900095145.1. Classification (NCBI taxonomy): domain Eukaryota; kingdom Metazoa; phylum Chordata; class Mammalia; order Rodentia; family Muridae; genus Mus; species Mus pahari. Next base: position 39,942,147 of record NC_034600.1, on the reverse strand, counting down.
TAAAAGAAAAGAAACTAAAAACTCTAGAAGAATAGAAATTGGATGTCATTCATAATCTAGTTATAATCAAAATGGGATTACCATGGCAACCCCATTATCACGTCTTTCACAGAATACCAGCATATATTGTTCTGATTTAGTAGGAGAAACCAAAAACACGTATTTTAGTTTTTTCAAGGGGTGGGGACAGAAGGGCAATTTCAAATTTTGGGAAACTATACCTTTGTCATAGGGGTCAGCTGTTTCATTATTCTACAGATTTGGGACTCCTCCGAGCATACACATTTCAAACTTTTGCCAGACATAAAAATCAATAGTTAAATCTCACATCTTTCTACTAACCTCCCAGATAATGGTAAACTGCTGCCTGTGTATTATGAACTTCTAGACTCTGCATTCCATAGCATCATACAGTTAGATTTCAGGAAATGTCAAGAAAAGCAATATTTGATATAAGGTTTCTCTGTGTAGTCCTGGCTGTCCTGGAACTCACTCTGCAGACCAGACTTGCCTCAGGCTTGGAGATCTGAGATCCACCTGCTCCCTGAGTCCTGGAACTACAGGTATTCACCACCACTGCCCAGCTAGAGGATTTTGAATTTTTTAACTATAAAAATCAAGCAAATTATTTGTAAATTGAAGAAACATCTCCAAAAGAATATAAATGTGTTTACTTATTCTAATTATTTGCACATTCCTAACTAGGAAAGAACTCAGGAATTTACTGAATGGCTGTTATGTATCAGGTCCTGTATGAATTATGGGACACCTTGTGGTTTTAGCATATAGACTTCAACTCTGATTTTATGGTCCTATGTTGGACATGGGAAGAGATTAAGACCCACAAAATACAGGAATATGCTATTACAATAGTAGGAGAGGCTCAATGGCCCCCAAATATAATATAAATAGGCCCCTTGCCTACTCTGAGTATTCAGAGAATGTTTTCCCATGGACCATGAGGCCTGGAAATATCAGTGCTCCTGAGAGACCTGTGATGGAAGCCGTGGGTGTGTTCTGATATTCCATATTCCATCACGTCTGAAGAGCCATCTGTCCCACAACACCCTCCTCAACAAATTATTTTTCTTAAGGTGCCTTCTCTGTATCATCCTTGGTAAAACTATCTTCCTTGATGGGTCAGGCTTTCTCTTGGAGTTGTACAAAAGGCAGCATCAAGTCCAACTCTTATAGCTCTGGTTTCAAAGGCTATCAGCAGACTGATGGCCCATCGTTCTCTATTTACTTGGATTTGGAGGATGTCTTACCTGCATATCATGTGTTCTGATCAAATCTGCCTCCATTCCCTCCACTCCAATTTATCTGCTAGCCTCTTACCAACATTCCCCCAACCAACTTAAAAAAATAAACCCAGTTGAGTCTACTTAGTTCTGCCAATATGTGCTCATGTCTAGGACCAACTATTGTTGAGGGCAGGTACAGAAAAGAACATGAAGTGGGAGAAGTAACAGTAAAGACCTTTGAAAACATCATATGGAAACTTACTATTGTAGAAGCTTCTGTGTGTGTGTGTGTGTGTGTGTGTGTGTTTGTATGTGTGCGCACATGTGCATGTATGTGTGCACATGTGCATGTGTGTATGTATGGATACGCATACACATACACATACACATATACACAGGGAGTATGAATGGAATTATTACTCTATTCTATACTAGACACATCATACGCCCAGGTACCCTCCATGGGGAAGGATGCTTCAGCAATGGACCTGCTGAAGCACCCCCTCCCACATCACCATACCATGCTCTACAAAACATATCACTGGCTTTACAAAACATATCAGAACCAATGAGACTTTGGAGCTATTAAGAGCTAGTACTCTATAGTCTTTTATTCTCCTCATGTTTAGTAAATGCATCTGTATTCATCACCATCTACTGAAAAAAAAGTCCTCCGATGAGGGTTGAGAGATGCAGTAATCCATGGGTATAATGACAAGAACGTAGCAGGTAGTTGACCCCTGTGCCTATTCAGCATAATAATAGTATTATGTTTTTCTCTGCGACATAAAACCTGGCCAGTCATAAGTCTATGGCTCAGTTAATAGTACCAGTTGTGAGTTCTGTCTTGTACAGTGGGCTCTATATCCAATCAGAAAGTGGTTAATTACATATATAATGTTTGTGTCACTATTACAACACTATTTTTAGGGCAATGGTTTTTGTAGCTGGCAGGGTTCAGCAGTTGAATGAGATCGTTGTTTACTCCTCCCCCCCAAGTTGAACCCACAGTACCTTTTATCACTATGAAAGATAGCCAATTTGGTTAGAGCTTCAAGGCATGTACCTGGTTAGTTGTCTTCTCAGTTTTATGACTCAGAATGTGGTGTCTTCAGGAATGGGGTCTTACCATTAAGTTCTGGAGAGTGACGAAGGGCAATGACAATACCTTGTAATGTTTGCGGGTTCTCTATGACCATACTGACCAATAATTGAAAAGAGATAACCAAAAGCTGGGATTGTTTTTTAGTCATCTATGGTGGTATCTGTGAGAGCCCCTCTCCTCCCATTACAGAGTAACTCAATTTAAACTCCATCAGGGAAATGCAAATTAAAATGTTCAGAGATTTCATCCCACCCTAGTCGTAATGGGTGAGATTAGAAAAACATGATATCAAATTATAGCATGGACATAAAGAGGGAGGGAATTCTGTCCAGCACAGGTAGCAGTGGAGAGCAACATATCCACTATGGAAATCAGGTAATGCTTGTTCATCTGTGTTCACTGTTGCTCTATACACAAGAACTAACAAATAGAAATAGCCAAGACATCCACTAACTGCTGAATAATGAAAACGTGGTGCATACATAACATAGGCTATTAGTGTAAGTACCATTAAAATGAAATTCACAGAAAAACAAATGGAACTACAAATAATCATTCTGGATCAGGTAACCCAAGCCCAGAAAGACAAATATTACATGTTCTTTGTCATATGTGGAAGCTAACTTTGAGTCTTTAGATATTCCACACATGTGTTTCATTTGGAATAACCAAGGAAGTCATGGAACTTAGTAAGGGGGTCATGGAGGGATTTCAAGAGAAGAAAAGGGAAACCCAAGTGGTACAAACAGGGAAAGGGGAATAATGAACTATGAAGTATTAAATGGCAGAGGAGGGCAAATACAGGAAGGAGCATGAAACAGGAGAAGTAATAGTAAAGACTTCTAAAAACGGTCATATGGAAACTTAATATTGGCGAAGCTTCCATATATATGTGTGTATGTGTGTGTGTGTATGCATATAATGCATATATATGTATGCATGCATGCATGTATGTATGTATGCAGTGTGTATGCATATGTGTATGTATATACATGCATATACACAGGGAGGCTGAATGGAATTACTACTCTCATGTCTACCTTCACTTTCACACCTTCTACATGCACACACTGTAGGATAGCATGATGCTATGCAGTGCCATGTGCTTCATTATTCACTGCTTTATCACAGTGGGCAAAGGAGGGGCAGCGGCAGAATCCTCTCTTTGTAGTTCAAATTTATGTCATCATTTTTTGACATAGAATCAAAGCTAAGAAAAACATAAAGCTTCAAAGGAAGTTAAATAAATTAACATCTCGTTGGCCTAGCATGTGAAGGCCACTCTCACGTGGACTCTCCCTCCGATACCTCTTGTGACAGACATTCTAGGCAGTCTCTCCTGCCCTGCTCTCTCCATTCAGCAATGTGGACTCTGTGTATCTGGGTGAAAGGTGAATGCTGAGCTGACGTAGTACAAAGGTTGCCACTGATGACTTGTTGTGAATCCTCAGTCAATTAGGAATAGATTACAAATTTGACCTCCTTTTAAAGTGCAGTTTGAAAATATTACCTACTATTTACTCTAAAACATTGAAATAATTTTGTCTTTCAAAAATGTGCTTTAAATTATACTACTGATGCATAAATTAGTAAGTCATAGTATCATTTAACTTCTCCCCAAAATGAAAATTTGGAATCACTCAGTTAGTTTGGAAGAGCAAGGTCCTCGGTCTGTCTGCCTGCTTTCTGTTTCTCCCATGTTCTGCCTTCAAGACACCATAGCTTTTAGCTTAACATTCATATCATGGATTCATTCACTTGACTTCGTATCGTGGATCTCAGTAGACCTTGTTAGTACTCATCCTTAGCCCACATCATCCCTAGAGAAACAACTAGTGTGTGTGTGTGTGTGTATATGTGTGTGTGCGCGCACACGTGTGCACGCGCATCCACATACACATATTGAATTTCTGTGCATTTTTGTTGTTGTTGCTGTTGCTGTGGGTTTTTTTTAAAGCAATTCTCAAAAGTTTCAAGAAGTATCTGGCTTTGTGGTCTTATTTTAATAAAGTGTTTGCGTTAGGTTTTCACATTGCTTGCTTCTTCGGCTCTTTCCATTGCAACTTATGCTGCACGCCATTGCCAGATCCATCTGCCTAATACAATAGTTTCCATCACAGGACATTAAATGGAAAAGACAGAAAATGAACACATAATTGGGATTCATTATCTAACAATACAGTAGTATAAGAAAAAAGGGGCAGTTAGCTTAAAGGTAGCAACTCAATTTCAAAATTAAGATATAGGAACATATTTAATGCCAAGGGTTTGTAGCATGAGCAAGGATTCATTAAAAAAATAGGGAGAAAAGGAAGCTTTAGGCTAAAAATAAATAGGAATGGCAAGTATTACCTTATACAGAATACAAAAGGTGTGCAATGACAGGAGCAATTTACAAAAGAGTTTTAGGAAGACTCTAGCATGATTGTTTTGAGCACTCTATTAGTACATACATGGGGATATCATGACACTGGTTTACAAAATGATCCTGTGGATTACAATTAGGGAAAGGATGCTAACAACAAAATTAGTTATGTAGTTACCCATCTTTCAGGAAAGAGGGGGATGAGGATGTGACACAGGATGTCGGCATCAGGAATGAAGATGGCAAAAGAGGGTAAGGTCAAGGACCAAGAATGCCCCTGCTTCTACAAAGTGGGAGAGTGGTATGACTGAAGAAAGGAACCACTGTGGAAGCTTCTAGAGTCTATGGCATGGAATACTGAGGACACAGGACATGGGCAACATCCCTGCATGATTTTAGTTTCAAATAGATGGAGTTTGATATCCCTAGAGAACATTTGGATCCTAGAAGGAACTCTGATGATTTTTAGAAGTTTTAGTTAAAGAGATAAGAAGGGACATCCATCAAAGAGTCTTCTCATATCCCTTGGAGGTTACCCCTCTTTACTGTTAGAGGGAACTGGTTATAATGAAAGCACCCACATGGCTCATATGGACCATATGTCCAGGCATGGGGACAGGGATCAAGACTTCAGTAAAACTGTGTGTGTGTGTGTGTGTGTGTGTGTGTGCACACGCGCACACACACACACACACACACACACACACACACACGGAGGCCAACTTAACATCCATTATCTCCTGTGCAATTCTGCCCAGTATTTTTTTCACTTCACTTTGAAGAGTGTACTGCAGTTTAGTAGCTTGCCTGGAGCTATAGAGCTGTATTAAATCATTTATTCAACTGTCTCTTTAATGAGACCTTAGTAGAGCCTCTACTGAAGAAACAGCAGGCCCAGGAAATGCGATAAAGCTGCTGATTTAGATGAACCAGAAGATAGGACAGCTCAGATTGCTGAATATTTCAGACTACTGAAAAATCAGAGTAGCTTTCTATTTTTAATCAGATGAAATAAGCAATGGCTTCATCACACACACACACACACACACACACACACACACACACACACACACACACACACACAAAGTGGTACCTCCATGAATTCATAAAAATTTTAATGGCCTTGATGTCAGTAAAGGTTCAGAGAACTCTGAGGCACCCCCCACCCCGCCCAGTTCAGCACTTTGACGGTTCGGTACTTATTTATTGTGGGAAGCTTATCTGGTTATCACAAGATAGTCCTGTCCTTTTATACTTGATATGGTCAAGCAACCACAGCCTAACTCATGATAACCAAATGTTCTTAGACTTTCCAAATGTCCTTAGGTTGGAGGGGGAATAAAGTGATTCCAATTAAGAAGAACTGGGGACATATATAGTTGATTTAATGTCCCCCATTCATTAAACTATTATACAAAAAAAGAAATGCTGATCTAAGAACCAAATGCTGATCTAATGTCAGAGTAGTTATGGAGCCTAAATTAAATTTCTGCTTGGTGAAGATTTATTGTTTACAAGATGTACTTGGTTTCTTTCAGTCCACAATGTGATGAGTATACATGCTTCTAAATAAAATTACACCACTAGGAGCGGTAATGCTCTCTTCACGAGACATAGATCATAGCCCAAACCCCACTACCAGGTATGAGAAACTTCCTTTTGGGTTGTTAGTTAGAGGAGTCCAATAGACCCTTAAAACATTATAGGGTATTGAAATTGCCCATGGTTGCCTCCCAGAATGTGAAGGTAAGTCTCTACTGCTGAAGGCACCACATATTTTGGACGTAAGACTTGGAGGAATTGAAAGCCTCCTTTCTGAGGTAGCTCTTATAGCATGTGAAGGTTCTATGTATGCTGCCAGGAGAGAAACAATTAATAGTCCTACAATGGTGATGCTTACAAACCAGCATACTGAGCGGCAGCACAGCTAAAACATCACCAAAGGTGCAATAGTGGTATTTACATCTTAGGGGTAACCAATAACTGCCTAATTAGATTCAAGACTCTCTCAAAAGGAGGGCACATTCATTGCTGATCCTGTGAGCCTACCCAAAGACCTGTGACTTAGAGGTGAACCTGCTAGTGACACTTTCTCAAACCGGAATAATATCTAACTATATTGCGAATACTTATCCTTATACAGACATGGCTCTTATTCCTTATCAGAAAAGTTCCTTTGCATCAGACAGTGCCCATTATAGAAATCCACAACTTGTCAAAACACAGAAAACAACCAACTGTGGGACACACAGCCCCAGCTAATACATTCATACCACAGCCCATACACTTAAGGCTCAGAGAACATCATGAAGGGGTGGGAGAAGGGCAGAAAGATTGTAAGAGCCAGAGGACCAGGAATGCTGGTGTAAGATGGTGTATGCACAAAAAGCAGTCCCCATGAAATTTCAACAGTATCATTACCTAAACAAGGCCAGAACAATGGGCAGCTCCAAGGACATGCCAGTGCAGATGGGGAAAAAAAAATCTCACAAATATAAAAACTCAAGCGGAAGACCACCCAAGAGAACTGATCTTCCTGTCTCTATGTATCAAAATACATATGCCAAAATTTTTTTTTAAAGATTTATTTATTATATGTAAGTACACTGTAGCTGTCTTCAGACACTCCAGAAGAGGGAGTCAGATCACGTTAAGGATGGTTGTGAGCCATCATGTGGTTGCTGGGCTTTGAACTCTGCACCTTTGGAAGAGCAGTCGGGTGCTCTTGCCCGCTGAGCCATCTCACCAGCCCCCCAAAATTTTATAAATTAAAAAACTTATAGTTTTGCAAGGTAAAAGTACAGTGCTCTAGGGTTTGTGGAGACAAATAAAAAAATCCTTAAATATTTTAGAAATTATAAATACAGCATATCACGGTAATTCCAGATGGCAGAGATGTCATTCTTGTCAGCACTGAGCTTAATTAAGACTTGTGCTTTAACTGCCTTGATAATGTCTTCATTGCCACTTGAGATATAAATGGGTAACTATGAAATGACCACATGCCTGTGCTAATAATGGAGCTGATTTTTAAGATGGAAATTATTTTTCTGTGTTTGAATACACTTTTCTTTCAATAAGTCATTATTTGATGAGGACACACCTGGATTTAAATGGAACTATATTTTGAATTTCTATATTAGATTCCTATTTCATCCTCCAACCCCAATGGGCTTCACTAAAAAGCCAGATTTCTTTTTATTAACTCAATATTATGCTTCATTGGGTAGGCTGAAACAACATATGGCCAATTTTTTTATTTCACTCCCCCCTCCCTCCCTCATTCTCTTTCTCCCTCTTTGCCTCCTTTTTTTTTTCTTTTTGTGAGATAGGGTCTTATTATTTAGTTATAGATGTGCTTCAACATAACTATGAAGCCCAGGCTAACCTCGAACTCCTTGCACTCCCCCTGTCCCAACCTCGCAAGTACTAGAATTATAGGTCTAAACTCTCACATCTGGGATTTTTTTTTTTACTTTTTTGGAGACAAGGTCACATATAGCCTAGACTATCTTCAAAGTCATTGTATAGTCAAGGTTGGCTTTGAACTCCTGATCTTCCTGCTTCCGCATCTCAAGTGCTGGGATCACAAGCATGTGTCACTCTGCTAGAGTATTTCTTCCTTAAGAGATTTTGTTCCCCTTTCTTTAAACCCTGCTTTCTTCTACAGTCTCCATTACTTCCTTCCTAGATATTTAAGTCAGAAAAGCCATTTCCTATCTGCCAAAAATACAATCCTTAGTCTATAACTATACCTATAACTATACCTATACCTATAACTATAACTATAACTATAACTAACTATAACTATATAGATTCTGTTTACTAATCTTAGCAGAGTACAGGTAAGCATCCTGAAAGGGGACCAATCATCCTTGGGTAGATTTTGGTGAACTTAGGGTCATGGGGTACCAACACCCCAGGTATATTAGTTTCTCTATAATCTCTTAAATGATTGCTTTTAGTTTTGAGATTTTAAATATAATTCTCTATTAATTTTTTAATCAGAAGTTTTCAAATCATACAACCTCATTTTTTTTCCTGAGTTAAGGAATAGAAAAAAATTGTGAGTTGGATATTCTTTCATTCTCAGGCATCCTGCCCATTTACTGCATTTCAGGACGGGCTTACCCTACCACAGTCTCATGGGGCAGAGTGTTAAAGAGACGAGCCTAGCTATACATCTGCTGCCTAAGAAGGCATTTAACTGATTGTAGGAGGTCGAGCTACTATTTTTTTCATAAGAAATTCCACATACTATGCCCGAATATTGATTACTATGCTTTTAAAATTACTCGCAAAGCCAAGCAGACAAATAGGGTTTCTCAAAGTTTTCAAATTTCTGATATGTTTCCCTTTGAGACTCGGCAATGAGAAATCAAGGCTTTTCTTGTTGCTGTTGTTTATTTTTTGTTTTTCGTTAATTTTTTTTAAACTTTGTGTTATAATTCTAAATTGTATCTTTGTTGCTGGACAAATACACTTTGGCTTTATTTTTAAATTTAAAAATAAATAAATTGGGAACATCCTGAACTTTTTTGAGTCTATATCTATATCTATATATCTATATCTATATTTCTATGTATCTATATATCTATATCTATACACATATATATCAACTTACATAAAATATAAAGTGACTTGCATGTAAAGGTGATTACTTTTAATCAAAACAAAAACCAAACCAGGGGTCAGGGTGGAACAGGGGAATAAATATACCCTTGGCTTTGGCCCCTTGTGAGGGTTTGAGTTTTTACCCCCACTTCACAGCTGTGAGACGACTGCCAGTGCCTTGCTGGGGTCATGAGGCACAGTTAGTACAACAAGGCTTAGATAAGAGATCATAGGTGTCGGCTCACTGGAAATTTACATAATGGCAGAACTATGTGGGAAACACTTGATATTCTGGGGCAGAAAGTAATCCTTTCTGAAGTATAAAACAAACCAAAANAGAAAACCAACCAACCAACAATCAAAAAACAAAAAACAACAACAACAAAAAAAAAACCTAACTTCTACCAAGAAAAGTTACAATCTAAATGTTCCTTCACATTTATAACATTTACACCGGTTAAATATGACCAAGTTTGGTGATTCCTGCATGTACCTCTGTGTGTGTAGAATATCAGAAAAAGAAAGGCAAAAAGGGAAGATGGCAATGACAGTTGAAACAAAACGTAATGCCTTCCAAAGTTTCCAAAGCCCTTTCTAAAAATTATTATTATTATGTGAATTCGTAAAACTAGGAGCACTGCTATCCACAGGGAGAAGGGAATATTTTTATCAAACCATCTAGCTCATTGCTAAATACCGACTGAAATGATAATTTTATTGAACACAGAGGGACGATTTCCAGACGTGTTAGCTACATGCACCTCTTTTCTGCCACGACATTCCAACTGGAAGAGCAGAAAGGCTCCCCTTAGCACATAGCCCCTTGCTCTGTAAAATACTGACCTCAGCTTTGAAACCACAGAGCATAGGTTTGCTTGTGTGGCTGGGTTGCAGGGCATTGGAAGAGGGGAGGGAAGTATGAGTTAGCAGAATTCTGGAACACAGATCTAGAAATCACAACTTCAAGATAGGGGGAAAAAAACCAATCTATTGCTCTCTTCTGGAGTGCATACATGAACATGTGTGCTTCCCATGGAACTCACATGCTAATTACAGGGTACAGGCATTAAGGAGAGAGACGAAGCTCTTGGGTATCTCATAATAAGGGTTGCTAATAAACAATCCCATTATTTTGCTAAATCCCCTTTCCAGTTATCATCTTGGTTGATTCTCAAGCTAACACTGGCATTTTGCAAGCTCTCTGATTCCGAAAATCCTCAGACCTTGAAACTGGATTAGGTTTTTGCCAAACTAAACAACTAAACTAAGAATATTTATCAGCTTTCTTCTCAGGTTAATTTTTCCCCAGCTCTCCCAGTATGTTGAATTTAACAACTAACCTCACTCCTGGACCCTCCCAGTACAGCAGATCTCCAAAGCCGTTACCAAAAGGGTAGCAAACACACTTTTACTGACAACAACCGAGAGAAGGGAAGCAATTACCGTCTCCTCTGTGGCTTAATATCAATTGGCTTGTTGATGGCATAAGGTGATCCATGAACATAAGCGCTTCGGAATCTAGCAACCTTCCCCAGACTTAGGTGCTCACAGCTGGTTGGCAGACTCATTGTATCCAAAATCAGGAAGTAAAAGCAAATCTTAGTGGCCAGCTCAGCATTCCTGGGAAGGCTAGAAAGAGCATGTCAGATAATGGCTTTCAGCCATATGCTGTTCTGGTCGCTGGTTGCTGCTTTTTCTTCGAGAGTAAACGGGTGTCTCCCGGAGGCTACATGCTGTACCTTGTTTTCTGTTCATGGATACGGAAGCTTGTTGCTTGCTTCTAATCAGAGCTGTGCTCCAGCCAATTATTGGCTGAGCAGATGTAGGGGAGATTCTGTAGCTCCACAGAAGCCCGTTTCCACTCAGAACTACCCTCTGAGGAGACGGCAGGTTTTAATCCATTTTTATTTAGGACTAAGAGAATGGCGACCTAATGTACTAGTGGTTTAAATAGCTAGTTGTTTACATATACATCAAACACACATGTGATAGGCAGAGCATAATCAATTACAGCTCCATCATCCTAAACTGACTATAAAGGCTTAGAAAATGGGATGGGCGCATGGAAATGATTATGGGTAACTTTTCAATCATTAGGATCAAAACTTGTGGGTTCTCCTTCATAAATTACTATTCACAATGGCAGTGAACTCAGCCTCTTAGGGACAGAAAAATTATTAGCTGAAGTCTATGTGTGACAACATGAACTGATTACTCCCTTCATGAGCAACATTCAGATATGCAAATTCTCCCTGCTCTTTGGGTGAAGGACTATTGAAAAATCCAATGGCAATGCCGTTGCTAATTTAAAGAAATGAAAGACAACTTGGAGAAATCAGGGAAGACTGCAAATAATTCTGCCCAAGACATCAGTCTTATGATGAAGTTACAGGCTTAACAAGCCCACAGTTTTCAAGACTCATTTTCTCCAATGAAATCCTGTAAGCCCTTGTGTGCAAGCCAAGACAGTAAGAATGTAGCATCTTCAGCAGTTGAACAATAATTTCATGCAGAAAGTGATGGGGGACACTTGAAATACCATCCCTCAGAAGGCTGAGGTAGAGGGATTGTGAACTTGATGCTAGCTTGAGCTACATAGAAGACAGTGTCACAAATAATTCTTATTTTGGATTTGAATACATACAAACAAATATGAAATCCTTTAAGAAGCTTTGTTGTTAACGTGTGCATGTTTGTATATGTGGTGTGTGTATATATATATGTGTGTGTGTGTGTGTGTGGTATGTGTGTGAATGTGTGTGTATGGTATGTGCATGTGGTGTGTATGTATGTTTGTGAGGTGTGCATGTATGTGCATGTGTATGTATGATATGTGTTTATGGTCTGTGCGTGTGGTGTGTATGTATGTTGTATGGTGTACATGTATGTCTTCATGGTATGGGTGGGTATATGTGTGTATTGTGTTTATGTTTGTGTTGTGTGTGTGATGTATTTGTGTTTATGTATGTTTGCGGTGTCTGTGTATGTGTTTATACAAGGATATATGTGCTATGGCATGCAGATGGAAGAGAACAATCAGCCATTGAGAGTCAGTTCTCTCTTTTCTCAGTTTAAGCCTTGGAATAAAACTCAGGTTTCATTCATTCACTTTTAGCCATTGAAACATCTGATCTGTCTTGTCTGCCCTACACAAACAATTTCTTTAAGAGTCATGGGATGGGAGTGCTGACACATGCTTTTAAATCCAGAATTCACAGAGGCAGGCAGATGTCTGAGTTTGAGGCTGACTTGGTCCAGGTCAACCAAGGCTATATAGTGAGATTTTTGTCTCAAGATCAACAACAAAAGTGTCTTGGAACCAGTGATCAAATATATCAAAAGAAAGTAGTATTACTTTTAATGAGGCGACAAAAGTCAGACACTAGACAATTTAAGTTCAGAGTTTAAAAGTGTAGATGATTTTACCCAGTTATTTTATTTTATATATTCTGAGTTATAAGATGATGATATAGGATTTCTTTTTAACATGTTGTATCTGTCTTTGTTCTCAGGCTAGCCATGAATTTATAGGCTTTGGTTATCCTACCTGTCTCACTCTTCTAAGTTGCAGGGACTATAAATAGTTGCTACCAATCCTGGCCATATTCATTTAAACATATCATATTGTACAGAGATATATAAACAAATATCTTCTCTTTTTCACATTAATTGTATTTTTACCAATGTTTGCTAATTTATTTTTCTTAAAGTTCCCAAATACATGTAAACATATGTAACACATACATACAAACATACACATATATAACACAAACATACTCATATATGTATGTGCATGTCTATGTTTGTGCTTGTGCATGTGCATTCCTTTGGGTAATTTGTTTTTGGGAATTTGGATCTTGTCACACATAATCTATACATATTTGTGTACCTAATGGACAATTTTCTAGTCAAAGCATGGCAATCTAGTAAGTGCTTTTTACATGAGAGCATATAACATGGCAGTGTTAATATTTCTTCAACTAGTCTTTTTTTGGTACTTACAAGCATGGCTTCTATTGATAAGAAACAAGTTTTCAATTTATTTTCTGATAAGTGCTTTTATTTCAGAAACTGAAACACCGTATGAAAATCATATGTATTTTCTTCTGAATGGGTTATGGCAGTTCACATTTTCTGAGTCCTGTGGACACACATCAATTTCCCCACACTACTCCAAACATTACTTAATGATATTCAAGTCTATTTCTTTATAGTTTAAAGATAGATGACTGGGTCTGAGGAGACATCTCAGTTGATAAATCTGTGTCACACAAGCCTGAGGACCTGAGTTTGGTCCCCAGCACTAATGTAAAAAGGTAGGTTTGGTGCATTTCTTTGCAATCCCAGTGTTGGGGAAGCAAGATAGGCAGATCCCTGGAGCTTGCTGGACATGTCCCGGTAAGAAGTGATGTCTCAGGAAAAAAAAAAAAAAGATGACTCATGAAAAGTGATAGATGAGGTTGACCTCTGGCCTCTGCATGCACATGTATACAAAGGCATATGAAAAATATCACACATAAAATGCATGCACACACATGGAAATGTGATAAAATGTACGTAACATTAAATATGAGGCAATGAACCTCAATAACGCAGAGGGATTGCACAGATTCCTTGTTCAACTGAAACTCTTACTAAGGCTCCTACAAAGTTAAGGGAAGCTGAAAGCTGAAAACACCAGGGCATGAAGAAATGAATTATTGAGGAATCATATTGTATAATGGGGTAGCGTCCCCAGTTTTATCATATGAGGGTAGGGTCTAATTTCCGCCTACATTGATATATACATGAGCATTAAATGTACTTTAATGCCCTTAGGTTTAAGAGGGCCTTTGGCCTTCCTCCTCCATTCCAGAATATTAACCACAACAGCACAAGAAAGCAAGATAATTCAAGGGTGTTGTGCAGTAGATTTTCACATGAAAATTTCCACCAAAGGGTATAAATCAGAAACTGAAGGGTAAGACATGAACTTTCTGGAAGAGAATGTAAATCCTCTAAGGGTGGAATTCTTAGCAGGGACAGTTTCACTTGTACTTGTGCAATGGTTTACCAAAAACCTGGCAGGGACTCCCTCCTGGGGATTAGTTGTACTTAAATGGGGACAAGAAGAGATTACTTTGAAGATTCTACTTGCCAAGAGTCTGGAGTCAAGGAGAACTCTGGCCAGTATGCAGGTAGAGGTCTGGGAAAACAGAATGTCCTGGCCTTGGGACTAGACAGGGTAGCTGGACCCTTGACCTTTGAGAAAACGAAAATATTCTGAGGAATTGAGTCTCACGGAGAGGTGCGAAACTTAGTCAAAATAGGCTTGAAGCAAAACCGGAGCTCAACTCTTAGGGTAACAAGGCTGACCCATCTATTCTATGTGGCTCTGTCCATTCTGAATCATTGGTTATAAGCACGGAGTCCAAATAAATCCCAGTCATCATGCCGTTAGCCTGAACTCTTGAGAACATTCAGACAAAGGCAGACATAACACAGCAGTACACGGAACATCAATTTTCTGCAGCATATCAGCTCTGATGCTGGAAATGACCAGCATAGCAATTAACACAGATGCCAAGAAGTAGCAATTTCAGGCCTCAGGATTTACCGTATTCTGACCTCAACAATATTCACTAAAGAAGGTTCTTTTGGCTTTTAGCCTGGCTTGAATTTGGCAACGGGAGAATCTGGGGGAACGTCTTTAGGACAGCAGGACATCATCTGTTCATGTCTGTACCAGGGCATAAATATCAACTCAGTAATTTCTCCTGCTTTGTAATTTGGGTTTGTGGGGGAAAGGGGGAGCTGGTCTCCAGATTCCTTCCAGCCAAGGGGAAGCTGGAGATCAAAATTCCCTTTAACGTTCTGGGATGTTGGTGATTCTGCCTTGTATGTCTCCTGGACAAGGAATCCAAGGAGAGGCTTTCAATTATCACTTAGGTACTAAACAAAACAAAACGAAAAAGAAACACAAAACAAACAAAAAACAATCACCACCACCAAAACATATCTTTATCCAGAGTCCATACCTTCCTGCTATTAAATGAACCACTCCTGAGAAAATTCCACTTGGAAGCCCTACAGATGCCTCATTCAGCATCTGTAATTTGATTCCTTTCTACTCATTTCCCCTACATTTCCTCTCTCTCCATACTCCCTCCTTGTGGCTTTCGGCATTACCACCATCCAGCAAATGATCTGACCACTGACAACTGGGCCTCCAGTGCTATAGGCATGAGTATCATTACTAAAAACAACAGTACTAAAAGATGGCTAGTGCTGACCATCTGCTTCGGAGATTCTGGGGGGTGTTACT
Source organism: Mus pahari (assembly GCF_900095145.1). Taxonomy (NCBI): domain Eukaryota; kingdom Metazoa; phylum Chordata; class Mammalia; order Rodentia; family Muridae; genus Mus; species Mus pahari. The sequence goes on along the minus strand of NC_034600.1, from coordinate 39,926,515 downwards.
GGAATGAAATAGCCCATGTAATTAACATAGTAATGTGAGTTTAGGCAATACTGGCATGTTCATTTTTCACAAGGGATTTAGATCTACATCTTGAGTCATGATGAATGTTAGGAGGTAGAATAGGAGTTAAGAGAGCAGTTAATCTGGTCCATACATCAGATCAGACTGTACGGTTTACCTTGTATGTATATTGCACTTCCTAAGCCAACATCATGCGTTCTTGACTGGCATATTCAATAAGACAGCCAAAGCTGTAGAGTGCTTGGGTTTCAAAGATCTCTTAACCTCTTCTGTCCACTTGCTTCTCTCAGCTACTCTACAGAGCTAATGATGCTAACCTCTGAGACTCAAAACATCAACCACGGAGACACACTGGAAAGAGTGTAGATCCCATATTCAGCATTTGTGAGCAAATGGGATCTACTTCTCCAAAGAACCCACCGAAATGCAAAAACAAATATCTTTTCTCAGGGAGCTGGGGGTGTATGGGTATTTATCAGAGCTTAAGTGGCAAATGCTTGCCTTATTGCTGATATTTCCACTCAATAAATACATATTATCCAAGTAGATATTCAATCATTTGAATAACCATGGAATCCTTTTGAGTTTGGAAGTGCATTAAGTACTAAACTTTGTTAGTAAACAACCACCAAACCCAGACACTATGGCAGATGCCAACAAGAGCTTGCGGACAGGAGCCTGATATAGCTGTCTCCTGAGGGGCTCTGCCAGTGCCTCACAATCATCCATTGGACAGAGCACAAGGTCCCCAATGAAGGAGCTATAGAAAATATCTAAGGAGCTGAAGAGGTTTGAAGCCCCATAGGAGGAACATCAATAGGAACTAACCAGTACCCCCAGTGCTCCTTGGAACTAAACCACCAATCAAAAAACACACATGGTGGGGCTTGTGGCTCTAGCTGTATATGTAGCAGAGGATGGCCTAGTTGGCCATCAATGGGAGGAGAGACCCTAGGTCCTGTGAAGGCTCTATGCCCCAGTGTAAGGGAATGCCAGAGCCAGGAATGGGAGAGGAGGGGTTGGGGAACAAGGGGGAGAGGGTAGGGTATTTTTGGAGGGGAAACCAGAAAAGGAGATAACATTTGAAATGTAAATAAAGAAAATATCTAATTAAAAAAAGAAGAAAAGAAAAAAAAAGAACCCTTATTAAAAGTAGGGTTTGAAAAAATAAGAAAATTCTCTTCTATGAATTATCTATCTGTGATAAGTCACTGTAATTACCTGGTAATCCATTCTGTAAATGTAGCTTTTAGACATTATGCAGCTGTGTGTGCACAATGGTTACAATTGGGGAGAAATACCAAAAGTGCAAATAAAGAGTTAACAGTCATGAAAGTTGTTTCAGTGTTTTTCTAAACTAGCTGATATGAAGCTCCCAACACACATACAGTAGAGGACTTCCAGGTAGGACTCTTCCATGCAGAGATGATGAACCTAACCCTCAAGAGACTGGAGGTTCCAGGGAGTTTAGAGGTCAGATGGGGTGGAGGGTGGGGGCATCCATGTGGAGACAGGGTGGGGTAGAGAGGAGGTGTGGGATGTGGAGCAGTTGGAAGATGGGAGGGGAGGGATGGGGAATGGAATATGGAGTGTAAAGAATGAATTACAAATATAATTAAATTTAAAAATATGTAAATTGTTTTATTTCCCACTGAAATAAGGAAAAATATTATCTCAGTATGAATAACATGTATCTATCAAAATAATGATGTTGGAAAAATCACTCTTGATATTTTTCCCCAAGGGATTTGAAAACTTTCATCCAAATCAACATCTTCCACTAATAGTGGTAACTGGACTACTTCTGGTAAGGAATGTTACAGCCTATTATGTTCATAAGCTCTTTGGATTGGTAAGGCGACTTAATTTTCCAGTCATGAAGGAAGAACACACAGGGTGAATTTTGTATAAATAGCCTTGTCTCAGCCCAGCATCATGAGTCTAAAGTGTAGGCTGCACCACTGTAGCAACACTGTCAGCCAAAGAGAATGTCGCTTATTCTCTAGTGTTTCAAGCAGGTCTTGATTCAAGCAGGTCTCCCAGTTTGCTACCAGCTATTTAAATCTTAAATGGGAGGATGTTTTCCTTTAGAATGGATGGAGGTGGAAACAACTGGGTTTAATATACACAACAGGATCTGAGAAGATCTTTGATAGATGTCCTACGCTACTTCCCACACTTTCATACATAAAAAAAAAAAGCGCAACATTCGCCAAGATGCAAAATGATGCCAGTGTTCATTTGTTAATGAATTCTCAACAGTGGGAGCCAGTGGAAAGAATTAAAATGATTAAAGCTTGTTTCTAAATAACCAAATGTCTTGTATCGTTATAAAATCACGAGATGAAAAAAATCACCCTATAACGGCAAGTGGGTTGAGCAAACAGGGGTGTCTTTGGCAAGCACAACTCTATATTTGTTTGCCAGATGCTTTTTTTTTTTAAATCTCATAATTCATTGTACTGCAGTTAGTCAGCGAGCCAGCATTAGCTGAACATATATTTTGTATACATACTCAAAGATGATGTATTGTCTATCGAGGAAAAAAATAGAAATACGTATAAATAATTCACTTCATATCCACTTGAATGTTTCAGGAGAGAGCTAATTTCAATTGGTATTAGGAGGGAAGAAGAAATATGCTTTAGCAGAGTGGACGTATTTGAAGGATATTATTCTTAAGCTTATTAAATCAATCTTATTCTATTACTTTTTGTCTTATATTGCAATTTCACTATCTTTTATTTTTTCCTGGAGTGGATTACAAAACACCTGGTAGGTAGTTTTACAGCATATTTGTCTTTGAATTCTCTGTAATACTCAGTGATTGCTGTACACTCTACTGTTTCATATGTTTCTCTGTACAATGTTGGCACCCAGTAGATGTTTGTTAAAAAAAAGACACATACTTATAATGTATCATTATTTTTTTTTAAAGTAGAGGACAATGCTCTCCAGTTTGCCCAGATAGCACACATTTGTTGAGCTGGAAGTTATTAAATAATTACCTCCCTCTGCTCTCAGAAGCACTGTATGGATTATAAATTATCTGGCTATCAACCACCTTGGGAAGTAGACACTTACAAGGCTGTCTAAGCCACATGGACAGAAGCAGTTCAAAAGCAAACACTGAGTGTTTCTTATCATTTCTTCTTCAAATTTTGATGACTCCAGGGACTATAATAGATAACAGGAAAACTCATGATAAACTATGAGATTGATAAGTCTAGAGAAGAAACACGGGTAGAAGACAGATCCTCGTGGAGACTATACAGACAAATATTGACCTGGATCACCTCTTAAATTTAGACCCTTGCAAAAAAATCCATGTAGCTGTGGGGTGTTATTTTTGTTGTCAAGAATTCATGAAACACAACTCATGAGTTATCTGTAATAGCAAAAGAGATCATGACCATGTGAGTTTAGTTCATAACCATGCACTGCCATAAGTGGCACAAACAGCCATAGGGGAGGATTTGTGTGCTTCTAGCATTTATTTACTTATCCCACAAATTTTTGTCAAGTTGCTGCTTTGGCGATTGGGATTTCAGAAGTAAGCATACCAGACGGGTATCCACGTTTTCATGGAACTGATTAAGCAGAGACAAAGTGACAGGATTATCACTAGGTCAAGCACATAGGGTGTGAGGTCTGATGGAAAGAAAAGAAGCCAAGATAGCCAGAGGACTTCAGTGATGGAGACAAGAATAGGGCCTGCCTTACTGCAATGAGATACGGACTGTAGGCTGGATCTCCTATGATGACTTACTCACAAAGGAATAAATAGGATATAGAGGAATGAAAGCAGGAGAACGTACAGGGTTTGGAGCAACATTTATTATACAACATATAAGCAGATGTCTTTAGCAAATAGTAGGTGCAAATGTAAAACAGCAACTCTATTCCACAAAGGAGAAAAAGTCAGCGACTTAGAAATTAACTATTTCTGAGCTTTAGAAGTCTCTAAACTGAAATATCTGCTTTATTTAATGGAAGAGAGACATTTGTTTTCCTGTCATGACCGCTCCTTTGTTGATGAGCTATTTCTGAGTTAGTTACTAGATAATTTAATATAAGCCATTGAAATTTAGTTTTTCTGTTAAATTTCCTGAATGAATCTCAAATCTAGGTAGGAGAGAGTATAAAGGCTATGAGGAGACGTAAATTAAGACTAAACCTGCCATGTGTAACACAGGATGCCATTAACTACCTTAATTATTTAACCACAGAAGCTGGCTCTAAACCTTTAAACAGCTTTTGGAAAATTTAAGCATCTTTCCTGATTACTATTAGACAAGTGGTAAGTTACACATTCACGGACAGTCACTGCAATCATTTCTATAGCTAAAATGTCCACTGAGCGTTTGCTTGGGGTTGTGAGATGTCATATTAAGGCTTTTTCACATAATCGATTCTCCCAGTTGGAGGTTTGCTGGGGCGTTACCTTCTCTCAAGGTGTGAAGACTCCACAAGGAGAAGACAGCTTCAGTGTCTGCCACAGCATCACACTGCTGCACGCAGTGCCAGGCTTATCTTTGTACAGTCCTAGATAGTCAAGACTAATTTTACCTTCAGAGTACTGGTCCTTAATCTGAGATCTTAGAGCCCTGTGATTGGCTAGAGAGAGATTTTACTCTTTGTTATGGGCCACATGGTCTAATTGAAACTCTTTGTATTTGAAACTCTTAATGATTTTACCACTCGGTGTTTTTTTATTTTCTTTATTTCTCATCTTTTTAAAAGACGGGGCTTCATGTAGCTCGCGCTGGCTTTACACCCACTTTCTTTGTGACCAGTGAAAACCCTGAAGCTCCATGTTTGGGCTCCATGTCTCCCCTTTCCAAGCATGAGATCTGAGACATGTACTACCACATCTAGTAGATGCAGATTTCCAGAGGTTCCACCACCCTGGAAACACATCTCTGAAATGATTCCTGCTTGTTGGTTTCTCTTAAAGCATCAGAACTAAATCTAATACCCGGTGTGTGATGCGAGTCTTGTGGGTCAGAAGGAGAGAAAGAATCAGCTTTAATTTCCCAGTCATAGTGGAGAATGTGGCTCATGGCAGTGTCAACACATTCTTGATTCAGATTGTGGACTTGAACTCTTGGTTATTTTCATTAGCAAATGTTGGGTTTTGACTGCTGCTTTTCACTGCCCCTTCCGAGGCCTCGTTCTCTGTTTGTCCCATGGATGAATGAGCTACCATTTAGAAAAAATCGCTTTCTTGGTTTTCTTCCTTTGTGAAGTTCAACCAGCTACACACATATCCACCTAGATTGTCTCACCTAGCAAACAAGTCACCGTTATATGGTTATACACTAAGAGACCCTACAAATACCTTACCGATATAAAAGTACGTAATTTTTACAGTATTTTCATACAAGTGATATTATGAGTAAGTTTTTGATTGAAGAATCAGTTTAGACAGTGATATAACTGATAGAGAAAACACAAACTGGGCACTGAGAACATGATTTTGTTTCCAGATGTGACTGGTGCACAAGCCCACAATCCCTGGAACTTGGAAGTCAGAAACAGGAAGATTATAAGTTCAAGTCCTGCATGGGTAACTGAGTGTCTTTTGACAAGGAAATCCTTTGTCAGTGAAATCCTGTCTCAAAATAAAAAGTAAAGAAAAAGAAAAGAAAAGAAAAGAAAAAATGAAAGAAAAAAGGAAAAAGGAAAAAAAAAAGGCTTGAATTAGTCTGTAAGGGGATATATCTCACTGGTAGAATGCTTGTCTAACATTTCCAGAACCCTATGCTCAACCTCTAAGTGCCTCCCCAAGTATAAATATAATCATATACATATATTCATACAAATTATTTATATATTTATATCTATACAGGAATATGTACATTTATATACATATATGCACATAAATTTTATATACATATATTTATATATCTTCTTATGTACACATATGCATGCATATATGTACATATTCATATATAAATATGTATATACACACACATATATGGTTTACCAACATCAAGTATTGAGTGCATATGGATATTTAAGTTGGTAATAGATCAGGAAGTAAACAACTTCATATTTAAAACAGGACAAATTCCAATATACACATTCTTGAGTTCACTCTGTCATAGCCTTCTTGGATAAACAAGAACACAATCAGGGGAAGAGTGAGTGGCGGTCAGAGACAATTCAAAGGAGAGGGCAATGTGACTGACAACAGCATTCATATAAATGGCACTGTTGGCTTGGAGATGAGAAGACAGGGTGATTTAATGACCATTCTGGAGACGTTTTTACAAAGAATAATGATGTCTCCTGACTTCTGTCTTCTTCCAGGAAGATTTTTCTAAATTGCAATTAAAATAAAAGAAGCAGATGGGATACATGTAATAGCCAAAGATGCCTGACAGGGGAGGGCAAATATGAACAGTACTGGGAGCTCATTGGGGATACCCTCAAAATATGCTCAACGGCGACCCTCTGAACACTTTCTGCTAGGGAGCATGACATAGGGCCAGCCCAGGTTAAGGAGAGTGGACCTACACACATGTATTATACTTGGTTAGAACCTGTCAGTGGCCCTATTTTGCACTATTGGGTATCCATCCATTTAATTATTATTTTCCCTTACAAAAAGAGACACAAAAGGAGAATGAAAAGGCTGTTATTCTCACTAAGTTTACAGTATTTTTGAGGAGTATACAGTGCTTCAGTATGTAAATAAATTTTCAGTCATCGTGAAACAGTCTGTAGTTTATGATTTAGACACAGCATTGCAAGGGTTTGGGGACCATCAACATTATCCCTGGAGTAATCTCATTCCATTTGCACAGACATCCTTGTACTCTGTCATTCCGAGCACAGAACAGAATCTCTGAGATGAAACTGATCACGTGACTTCTGGACTATGAACGACAATTTGATCAATTTTCATAGAGCCAACACAAAGATGCCCAGACAGCACACATCATCCGCCAATCATATGCCATGTTTCCTTTACAGCACATGTCTGCACATTTTACTTAATGTATTTTCTATTACTTCTCTAAAAGAAATGGCAGAATTCCTGGACTGCTTGTTCTACTTGGGAAAAAAGCATGTCCTGTGTTGTTCTCCTTTCAAATACAGGAAAATCAATGGTGTAATTGTACGGAAAGAGAAAGGGCAAGGTCGTCTGAATTACCAGTGCCATTCCTGTTATGAACAGCAGGGTCCTATATCTAGAATGTATTTAACATGATTATTTTGCTATCACAGACAGTATTAAACCCCAAGAGAACAGATGGTACAAGCATATTTTAAATCTGTCAGTGACGTGTGCTTTCTAAAGCACAAATGTAGATTAGCACTGTAGATACATTCACTACTTGACCTTTGCTTATATTTTCTTACTACATATTCTAAAGCAATTATCCTGCTCAACTAAGAAGTATCCTTTTTTTTTTTTTTTTTTTAAGAGATTTATTTGAAAAAAATGCAAAAATAAATTAGTTGGATACAATCTGTTACTACACCCTATCCTAAATATTTTTGCATTTTTTTTTTTTTTTTTTTAACGTCTGACATTTTGGATACAACTCTATAGAAGACACGAAATAGGAAAGAAAAGGACACCCAACTGAGTTTGTAGAAAGAAAACACAAGAGCAAAAGAAAATAGTTAAACATTGCTGGGTGGTAGAGCAGGGCAAACATTGCTGGGTGGTAGAGCAGGGCAGTAACTTTTTTCTTTGACAAGCAATAAAGGCTAAAGTATTGGAACCAAGGAGCAAAATAGCTAAGCCCACTCTCTACTGCCTTTCTGGTGTGACACCCTCTTCATATGAAGCACATGCTGTAGCAAGTGCCACACAGCTTGGAAGCTCATAATAGCCAAGGGACATTGTCTCTTACCATTCATGTATAATATAGAATGAGATAAATAATTTGGTCCTTTGAAAAATTTTGTGTGCTTTTTTTCAATTTTATTTTTATCATATATTAATTATACATGTTAATGGGGGTTGAATATGGCATTTCAACACATATGTACAGTAAGTAGTAGTTAACTCCAGCCTATCAGAGGCAAGCTCACCTCCTGGGGGGGGCATACTTCATTTGCGTGATCAGTTCATTTCAATTGCTACAATGAAATAAACAAAGCTAGTTGCTTTTTAAAAGGGGAAAGGCTTATTAGTTTTGGAGGTTCAATGGCATCTCCACAGCACTGATAAGCATCTTATGTTATCACAATGACATACATGTGTAATGGGGAGAATCATAACATGAGATGAAGGGGCAGAGAGCAAAGAGGAACATTCTAGACCAGCACTGATTCTTTTAGAGCAGTAGTTCTTGACCTTCCTGATGCTGTGACCCTTTAATACAATGTTGTGGTAACAACCCACAATCACAAAATTATTTCCTTGCTACTTCATAACTGTAACTTTGCTAATTATTAATCCTAATGCAACTATTTTTGGAGATAGAGATTTGCCCAAGGAGTTGCAACCCATAGGTAGAGAACCACTGTTTTAGGTTGAGAACCACCCCAGTGAGGAACCAACTTTTTCTGGTCCCCATCTGTACAGGATGCCGTGTTGCTGACAGTACAGAGCTCCCAGCATATGCAGCTCTGCATGTCTAGTTTGGATGAACAGGAAATGATATTATCATAGTGGAAAACAAGTGTGGTGGATGGAAGAAATATAGAGTGGGCTGGGTAACATGGCTCCTGTCACTTAAAGACTATCAGAACCGTGTTCCTTCTGTCACAGAGATTCATACACAACCAACAAGAATTATTCCATTTGAGATGATATTTAATGAACGTAGAGAATGTCACATATGAGTTAAAATTTGATTTCCTTTGAATCTTTACAGACTCTAAGACATGAGATTTCCCCACCACAATACAAGCAGGGAGTAGACTACTTCCTGGGCATAGATATGTCCCAGTACGACTAGACCTACACATTCTGAACATCATTACTTCTTTCCTGGCTTTATAATCACTTGATGTGAATACATGTCAAGTCAAATTAAAATTGGCTTGAACTGAGGTTGGAAATAATAAATTTACTACCACCTGGTCAGATTCTTATCATATTAGCATTGTGGACAGAATGTACCTGGTCCTCCCATAATGCAACTATCACACCCACCAGTGACCTAAACTTAACTTGAATATCAGTTGTCCTAGAATTATCTCATTTATTGAGCATTAATATACATGCACCATATTATTAAAAATCAGTATTTATTCATTAATATAGAGCTGCATTTAAATGTTAAAACAGCTGACATTAGTGAAAGAAAAAATACTCCAAATGAACATTTTTCATATATGTAAGACACATTGGGTTTATCTCAGGAAATACTTTCCTAAAAGCACTGAGGTAGATTGTTGATACGGTTTTAGTGTAACAGGTCAAAAGGCTCTGATAACAGTTTGTGTAATCACATTGATTCCCATCCAGATTGAACTGCTTGAATATACATCCTGTTGTAATTTGTCTGTAGTTGTATAGGCAATCAGTTACTTAATGAGAATATAAAATGATTGTCCACATGGCCTTAGTATTAGCAATTGATGTAGTCAAACTTACAAGAAACCATGCAGACAAAATGACACATGGGACAAATGACAAATTTTCAGGTAGTACTTTCAGCATGAAGACATAGCTTAAATAATGAAGACTAATTAGAAAAAAGTTGCATATATACATATATATGCATATATATTTGTGTGTATATAATGTGTGTGTATATATACATATATAGTGCGTATATGTGTATATATATCGTGCATGTATATATAATAATGGAATATATATAGAATATATATAGCATATATATAGAATATATAGCATATTTGCTATATAAAATTTATATAGTATAAATAGCATATTATATGTATATGAATGAAATATATTATATATATATATATATATATATATATATATATATATATATATATATGAAAAGATGGTACAAACACCTTGGCATAATAATACTTCTTTCTATATCACAATACAGTGGCTCATAATATGTAAAAAGGATAGCTAAAATGTGCTTGAGTAACCCAGGACCATGTATAATGAGTAAAACACAATGTAAATAATTTAAACATTTAAAAATATAAAAAAAAAAAAAGCATGGCATGGTAGAGTTTTTTTTTAATTTTCTTTATTTACATTTCAAATGCTATCCTGAAAGTTCCCCATACCCTCCCCCTGCCCCTGTTCCCCTACCCACCCACTCCCACCTCTTGGCCCTGGCATTCCCCTGTGCTGCATCATATGAAGTTTGCAAGACCAAGGAGCCTCTCTTTCCAATGATGGCCAATTAGGCCATCTTCTGCTACATATGCAGTTAGAGACACGAGCTCAGGGGGTACTGGTTAGTTCATATTGTTGTTCCACCTACAGGGTTGCAGCCCCCTTCAGCTCCTTGGGTGCTTTCTCTAGCTCCTCCATTGGGGACCCTGTGCTCCATCCAATAGCTGACTGTGAGCAACCACTTCTGTGTTTGCCAGGCACTGGCATAACCTCACAAGAGGCCACTGTATCAGGGTCCCTTCAGCAGAATCTTGCTGGCATGTGCATTAGTATCTGGGTTTGGTGGCTGATGATGGGATGGATCCCCGGAAGGGGTAGTCTCTGGATAGTCCATCCTTTCATCTTAGCTCTAAATTTTGTCTCTGTACTTATATCCTTTCATGTGTATTTTGTTCCTTATTCTAAGGAGGAATGAAGTATCCACACGATGGTCTTTCTTGGTTTTCTTGTGTTTTGCAAAATGTATCTTGGGTATTCTAAGTTTCTGGGCTAATATCCGCTTATCAGTGAGTGCATATCTAGTGACCTCTTTTGTGATTGGGTTACCTCACTAAGGATGATATCNTCCAGATACATCCATTTGCCCAAGAATTTCATAAATTCATTGTTTTTAGTAGCTGAGTAGTACTCCATTGTGTAAATGTACCACANTTTCTGTATCCATTCCNCTATTGAGGGACATCTGNGTTCTTTCCAGCTTCTGGCTATTATAAATAAGGCTGCTATGANCATAGTGGAGCATGTGTCCTTATTACCAGTTGGAAGATCTTCTGGGTATATGCCCAGAAGTGGTATTGCTGGATCCTCCGGTAGTACTATGTCCAATTTTCTGAGGAACTGCCAGACTGATTTCTAGAGTGGTTGTACAAGCTTGCAATCCCACCAGCAATGGAGGAGTGTTCCTAAAACACCTTTTTGTTACTAACTCCCCTCATTCATGTGCTTGTTCACACACTGCTGGCTGATGATTAAGTGTAGTGTTTTAAATATGAAGTGTATTAAGCTCATAAGTCTGAACACTTGGTCTTTATCTTTGGTGCTTTTGGGGATGGTAATGGAGCCTGTAGGAGGCAGAACTTGCTAGAGCAAGTACTCAATGGAGAAGCTTTAGAAACTTGCCTTACCTCTCTCTATTTTTTTTTAATTCAAATGAAGTATAATCATGCAGTACCATGCTCTGATTTCCCTGCCTGTTCCCATGCATTTCCTGTCAGGAGATGGACTCTATCACCCTGGAATTGTGAGGCAAAAACAAGCCCTTTCTTCTCTAAGTTGCTTTATCATAGAAACAGAAAAGAAACTAACACCTTAGATAAAAAGGAATCCCCACCAGTTGGCTCAAAGATAACCTCTATAACTGAAAGGCTGATCTAATACATTTTGACAACTTAGATTTTAAATGTTGGAGATTGGTTTTGATGCTTGATTCACTTAGGAATCTGTGTGTCCAAATGCTAAAGGTCCTTGTCCCCAGTTGGTTTTTGATCAATCAATAACGATGCCAATGGCCAATGACTGGGCACGGGGTAGGACCCTTTGAGTTGCACTGGCTAGGACACAGAGAGGAGCAGAGGAGAATAGCCAGGGAAGAAGGATGGAATGCAGGAGCTGCAGGAGAGAAAGCCAACCATCCATGTGATAATTTGGGTGGCCACTGATTGGGCCTGAGGTAGCAGGGGAAGGTTTAAGAGTACCCAGGCATTGCATTAGCCAAGGTATTTCAAAAATAAGCTAATGTGTGTATGTGTGTGTGTGTGTCTTTCATTCACGAATCCAAAGTTCCTGAGTGGGTGGCTGGACGTGTGTGACCCACTGGGAGCTAAAACTCACAACTATATAATACAACACAGGCATTTGCTTAAGAGCACAGTATGAAAACTTGCAATGGTAAGCACAATAAAAGTTTTAATTTTACCAGTGTGCTATGTGTACATGCATCGTATAACAAATAGAAAACTTGTATTAAATATTTATATAGATAATACTTATAATCTATAGGCTGCTTTCCTCATAGTCATTGAAGTAAAATCTCTATGAAATAGTATAAAGGATTTTTCAAAACCTATATGTTGCATTGCAAATTCAAACTAGTATTTCCCAAACATTTTATTTCAGTGGATAGAAAGATCCTGTTTGTTGAGTGAAAATGAGTGTCCTGAGGTCTAAAGTCATGGGGGCACATTTTGAGGAAATATTACCATCTATTTCCAGTGTGCATAAGAAGACAGCCTTTTGATAGTTACTTTCTATGTTGATCCCAAATGTCATTAGCTAACTGGATCATCTCCTTTAAGCACAGATTCATTGCCAAAGAACCAGATATACCTTCACAGATGGAGAATTGCCATCACGGAATTAAAATGGGTAACAAATGTACCAAAAGGGAAGTCCAAAGGATGAATTGCTGAGACATCATTACAACAGAAACACTCTAGAAGTTTCTGGAGTGTGATACTTCCAGGTCTAAGACTTAGAGTAATGTGAAGGTCCAGGTATGCATGAGTGCTCCCCCACCCCCACCATACATACACTATTTCACTCTGTTCTGTTTCTCTCTGACCCTTTCTCCCATTCTTCCTGCCTTATGCATTTGAAAAAACATAGTGTGGTGGTTTGAATATGCTTGGCCCAGGGTGTGGCACTATTATGAGGTGAGGCCTTGTTGGAAGAAGTGTGTCACTGTGGGGGTAGGCTTTGAGAACCTACACCTAGCTGCCTGAAGACAGTTTGCTCCTGGGCTTCCTATGGATAAAGAGGTAGAACTCCCAGCTCCTCCTGCGCCAATCCCTGTCGGTATACTGCCATGCTCCCTGCCATGATGATAACGGACTGAAACTGACCCTGTAAGTCAATCTCAATGAAATGTTCTTTATAGAAGTTTCCTTGGTCATGGTCTGTTCACAGCAATAAAACCTTAACTAACAGACATAGTAAGCCCTTTAATTTATAAAGTTAGTTATTGATACTCTCCTGAGATATTTTGTTGAAGGAGATTTTAATTAATTAATTTAATGAATACATATGCATCCAACAAAATGTCATATTAGAAGCAGAGACCTAGATGTCAGTTCACAAATTCCTTTAGTGACTTGGAGTCATCTGTGTCAATGTAAGAAAAGATCTGGTTTATTTTGGTGGGTGGGGCTTGATAAAAAAGGAGATACCCGACTGTGAGGTCATAAGTAACAGCTTGGCTAATATTGGTGTCAGTGTATCAAATGTGATCAATTAATTCGAAAAAAATTATTTCCCTAGTTCTCTGGTTCTATGCAATGAGTGCTAGAGTTGGTGGTATCTAGACTTGAAGTTATATGAACTCTCATATGCAAGACACACACACATACACACACACACACACACACACACACAAATCTATCTTCAGTCAACTAGTATAGTACATCTGAGTCTACTGTGTTTACCTTCTGTGGATTTGTTTACCCAATGCTTCCAATCTTACAGCACCCAAATCATTCTTTCAAATGCCACCAGGGTTTTTACCCCTCTTACAAGACTTAATAAAGGAATAGAAGAAATACACAGAGGAAGGACCAAACCAACTGTCTCTGACTTATCTTGTAACTCATGAACAGTCAATCAATGTTCAATGAGCTACCTGTTTTATGCCAACCACATAGATGAATGCCATAATTCTCCTGTCCTCTAAAATCCAGAGACAAATAAAGTAAAGACATTACACTGTGTAAAGCACTACTGAGATGTGTGAGGTGGAAAGCGTAGCTAGGTAAATAAAATGAAGAATGATATCAGGATGAGGAAGTAATATCAGGGCTAGCTCCGGTGGCAGCATCCCGAGTGCATTTTATCAATTAAAATTTTAGTTCAGAAAATATCATAGGTTGTGCTATATTTAAACTATCCAATAACTCTCTGGACTCATTCCTGAACAAAATTTAGGCTTCCTGGCTTATACACCTCAACCCTGTGTTTGCCCATACCACCCAGCATGTCACAGCTGAGAAGTAGTTGTAATACTTAAGAGCAGAAACTTCAAAAGTTACTGTGTTCCTAGCACTGCCACCCCATACACCGTTTCTTCTTCTCAAGATGAGGTATTCTAAAGATGAGGTCTTCTCAAAATGAGGTATTCCTTTATTTCTTTCTTTATCTTTGGATCCAGAACAAAAAGGCTAGAGAGCAAAGCAATATGGTATGTTGTATAGAGGAATCACTGAAGGATTGGAGCCACTGATGAGTGGATCAGTGCTCCAAACATACTGAAAAGGTAATTCCTTATAGTTGTGGTTGAGATTGTGAAGCCATTGTAGCAAACTGACTCGGGAATTTGAGGTGGGGTCAGGGTAGGGGAGACTGGACTGGATGGGACAGGATGGTTGGGGGTTGTGGGGGGGAGACATGAAGGGACTCCATTTTGTTGTTTGTTCATTTGTTTGTTGTTTTTGTTTCTCTCTTTCTCTTTCTCTCTCTGAGGCAACTTTATTGGTCTTTTGGTTAGAATTAACTTGCCAGGAAGGACAATCCCGTGAAACTTCAGCTGGAACCAGCACATGGCCCCCTCTTTGCTGATTGTGATTTTGGTCCCCATGAAACCTGTCCTGTATAGAGGCTCCTTGGTCTTCCAAACTCTATATGACCTAGCACAAGGCAAGGCCTGGGCCAAGTAGTGGGAGTGGGTGGGTAGGGGAACAGAGGTGGGGGGAGGGGTATGGGAAACTTTCGGGATAGCATTTGAAATGTAAATAAAGAAAATAATAATTAAAAAAAAAAAAAAAAAAAAGAAGAGACCAGCATCACTGAGGTGACATCTTCTGGGAAGTGTTTTCTGAGAGCACAGAGGCTATGTTCCAGAGATAGCCAAGGTTGTACCTTGTGCTGTGGCTGGACTTAGTAATGTGTAAGAGTTACTCAGGTGGTACTGGTTTTGAAGGCATGAAGAGGTCATGTAGAGCAGCTGAGGCCATGGAAGCACTGTGAGAGGTCTTGGAAGGTCATTGGTGAAGGTGCAGCCTCAGTTGCAATTGATGGCTCAGGACTGAAGGGGCCATGCAAAGGACAGCAGTGTTATGGAGATACCAGTATCATGAGATGACCACCAAGAACAGCAGCAGCAGTGAGGTACAGGCAGCTGGAGCTGGAGCCAAGAAGACAAGGTGTGTGCTACAAAGGGCATGGCTGGAGAAGAGACCCAAGCCCTTGGAGGAGCCCAGAAGATCGTGAGTTGGATCCCAGACATTGGATGGTTGGAGATTGATTTTTGCTTTTGATTGTGACTGTGCCCTGATATTTTTCCCTCTTGAAGGAAGTTTTTTAGTGAATCCCACAGTTAAGAGACTTTGAATTTTAAAGTACTTTGTATTTTAAGGGATTGAACTTTTATTATGTAAAGACTGTGGGACTTTTAAAGTTATTTAAGATCTTGAGGATGAATAAGAACTAAGGGTTGAGAATTACTACTGATGTGTTTGTGTGTCAAGTTGACAAGGGGTCAATTGTACTGGCTAGTTTTATGTCAACTTGACACATCTGGAGTTACCACAGAGAAAGGAGCTTCAGTTGGAGAAATGCCTCCATGAGATCCAGCTGTAAGGCACTTTCTCAATTAGTGATCAAGGGAAGAGGTCCCTTGTGGGTGGTGCCATCTCTGGGATGGAAGTCTTGGTTCTATAAGCGAGCAGGCTGAGCAAGCCAGGAGAAGAAAGCCAGTAAGGAACATCCCTCCATGGCCTCTGCATCAGCTCCTGCTTTCTGACCTGCTTGAGTTCCAGTCCTGCATCCTTTGGTGATGAACAGCAGTATGGAATTGTAAGCTGAATAAACCCTTTCCNCCCCCCCCCCCACAAAAAAAAGAAACCTGTCCTGTACTCCACATGTACAGTGCTGCAACCTGGCCTACCCAGCACCACATACAAGTTCAGGCTGTAGATCTACTGCTCGGGCCATACGTGATGCTCATATCAACGTGATCTTGAATTCTAAAACCAATGTTTCTGGTACCTGAGAAGCCATTTTTTTCAATCATTCATACTTCTGCATTTCCAGACTTGTCCCTGGATTTCTTCTACCTTGCCTCCACATGCTGTGCAGGACACAGAAGTTTTTTTTTTTTTTCCAGTTTCTTCTGATGTCAAAGGACCTAGCTTTGACATCAGAGGCACATCAAAGCACATCTAGCTTTGAAAAACCTAAGGCCTGTGAGCTGCTCCACCACCTTTGGCAGCCCAGATCAGTCTAGACACTCCCCCTGACACAGACATTGGGACGATCTTGTGGATGGGAAATTCCTGCCTGAGCTTCTCCTTCTCCTTCATCTGGCACTATTTTAGAGAAGAGCCAGAGAATTGAATGCATTTTGTAAAGTAAGATGGCATCTTCGCTGGCTTTTTGCAAAGCTTTGAAGGTCAGTTATAGGATTCTCTGGCTATTGAGTGAGGCAAGGGTTTCTGTGCCATTCCCCGGGACTCTTCGTGCACACTGAGGAGGGGTTTTGTATGGTTGTTTATTTGTTTTCTGATTTCCATTCTTCAATGCCTCTTTTCTAGTGCTCCGAGCTTTGATTTTTCGAAGCCTCTCTACCCTGGTGTTCCCTAACTCATAGTGCTGAAGGCGTGCTGGTTGGGAAATTCCCTGTATTTTCAGTACACCAGGGTATTGTTGCCTTTATATCAGTAACACTTTAACATTCTCAGCATGTACAGTGTCATTTGCAATCCAGAGAGAACAGCCTTGACAGTGCTGAGCCTGAACTTTGTTTTTTTGTTTTGGATAAATACAGAGAACTTGAAAAGAAGAAGTCATTTGCAAAATGCCAATGAGAATAAACCCCTTTTCCTGGGTGCCCGTGGTACACACCTCCACTTTTCCCCTTTACATGCTTCTGCTGACCCAAAATTCAGGTCCAGAGGTTCTGCTTCTTTCCCAATATGAAAATTCCTAATTGGAAAGCAATACTGGTGATGTACTGAGACACCTAAATGCTGGTCCTAGATGCAGTTCATGCTCATAGCTGATGTGTCTTCACTCAGGGAACTACATTTGGTACCAACCATTGCCTAGCTTACCTGGGATGGGTCTGCTATTCAATGTTGCTTGGTTTTTACTCCTATTCTTTGGTGATTATGGTGTTTTGAATAAGAATGGCCAATAGATACACATGTTCAAATGCTTGCTCATCAGCTGGTGGAATTGTTTGGGAGGGATTAGGAGGTGTGGTCTTGTTAAAAGAGGTATGTGTCACTAGTGGGAGGTTGACTTGGAAGTTTTAAAAGCCCAAGCCAGGCCCCTTCTGTCTCCTGTCTCTTACAAATTAGAACTAGACTCAGTGCCAAGCCTGCCAACCTGCTACCATCTTTCCTTGGCCATGGACTCTTCTACTGAAGTTGTAAGGAAGTCCTTGATTAAATGCTTTTTACATTTTTTTTTTTGAGATTATAATAAAATGGCAACATTTTCCACCTACCCCTCTCCTCTTTCTCACTCCAAACCTAACCCCACAGTCTAAGCTGCCCTGGCTTTTGTGTCTCTTTGTAGCAACAGAACAGAAACTGAGCCACCCGGGATGGATTAGCTAAGCTATGTTGCTGGGTGCACTCCCGTTTTCTTGTGAAATTATTGATAATCGTGGAAGCTGGTGGTGCTGTGGCAGGAAAATGGCGCTCACTCCGTGCCGTCCCACTGATGTACATTCTCAGTCTCAACAACAAGGTACTAGTGAGGAACTCTGCGGTACAGCTGATTTCCTTAAGCCACTTCACCTTCTATCACATCCTTTCTAAAAATTCCCAAAAACCGACTGAGATTAGAGTCTCTCACCTCAGCTACTGAAGGACATACACACACACACACACACACACACACACGCATACACACGCACACACTCATACACACACACACACACACACACACACACACCCCTTTGGCAAATAGCAGCCGAGTAATGGAATTCAGCTGCTATGTACTTCAGGCCATCCGGTACTTATTTTCCCAGTGCTCTGGTCCTATGTACCAGGCTGATTTCTAGAGCCATGCAATTTCTGATTTATTCTGAGACAAAAATGCAAAGCCAAAAAGCTCTATTCTGACTATGTAAATGATCCGCTAGTGCCAACTCATTAGCATTTTTGAGGCAAAGGTTTGGAAGAGACTTTGAGAACATCCCGCTTAGTGGGAAAGCCAGTCATCATTAGGTGGTACCACAGCCTTTCTCTGCTCTCGAAGATATGCATAAATTTGAGAGATGTGCTAGAATTTTTCATTTTCTTTAAAAAGTCATCTTGACTCATGTCAAGAAATTCACTACTCAGTATATCAATCTGTCAGTGTCAGATAGTAACAAAAGGAGCAAGGCAGGTAAGCACTTTATTTCAGGGCACACTGTTCCCCTCTAGTGGCCATGGCTGATCGTGTAGTCTAGAAAGGCCAACCTTTCTTATACTTCAGTCCAAGCATCGCTTGTATATTTTTAAGTTCTGGCAACAAATAAGCAGCCCCATCTCCTAGTTTCCCTAAGGAGCACAGCAAATACCCTTTCTTCCTTCTTCTCAAATACTTGGGTCCCCAATTCCTGCACATGGCAGATGATATTCCTACTAAATAGAGTACCATACCAAAGTACCATGTCCAGTCAACAATGTGATGAACTCAAACACACGTCTATCACTTCAAACACACACACACACACACACACACACACACACACACAGACATATACATACCCACATATACATAGACATACACACACATACACATATGCACACATATACACACAGACATATATAAACACACACACACACAGTTTACCACCTCAGGTAAACCCTTTCCTTGATGTTTTGGATCTGATCTCTCTATAACATCTGATAAACAGCCTCAACCTTTATCCTCCCTGTACTTTTCTTTATTGTCAAATCCTTCCCCTGAGGATAAAAAGAGCTAGATGACACTGAATTCTTATTTAAAAAATAATTTCCAATTTCTATATTCAAAGACTTACCACCGCTTCCTCACGATAAGGCCCATTTGTTGAAGTAATTAATCAGGCTCACACCCACTGTCTCGATTCCCCCCCTCTTATTTACACACAACCTAGCTCAATCTGTTCTCTGCTCCTCCCGCTGTAGGACTTTCCTTTGCCAACTGAGTTAGGCTTCCTAGGTCCCACTTCTAACCTTCCTGCATTGCCCTCCTTTCTGCAGTCCCCCTTCCTCTTGGTTTCCACACACTGAGTTTCTTCACACCATCTGCACTCTGTTTATCTGGTTTCATTTTCAGTCTTTCCTTTGCCCCTCCCTTCCCATTGCCAGGGTGCATGCGTGCCTACCGTGCTCCTGTGTTCTCACCTTAGTCATCCCTCCCCTGCCCCCCAGTGACACTGTTGACTTGAATGATAGCCACCGCCTACCACGATAGACATCTCCCGGGAAAGCTCACGGGTTCAGTTTGCTCTTCTGAACGCTAGACATGTCTGCATAACTAGCACACACAGAGCTCCACCAGAGAAGATCCCCACCAGGGAGCACCACCAGGGAACACCAGAGAAGATCTCCACCAGGGAGCACAACCAGGGAGCACTACCGAGGAACTCTCCCTCCTCCAGGTCTCTCTTGCTAGATTCTGTCTCATTTGCATCCTGGAAAAAATCCTAACGTCTTTCCCAGTCCTGCTTCCAAGCCAAGTGCTGGGGCATCTAGACTTCACAGCTTCCCTCCATCTCTTCCATTAGCTCCTTCTCCTCTACCTATGCCATGGTTCTGCTCCTCATCTACATCGCCATTTGCAACACCCTTTTAAGTGGTTCTCTGCCAGCTTTGCAAACAACTCTATACAATGTAGTCACTAGGTTAAAAAAAAAAAAAAGTCAGGTCCCCATGCAATGCTAGCATTACTAACTTAATGGTGTGAATTCTAGTATTCCTACCTGACAAACAAGAACCCACTCATCAGCATACTGAATATTGCTACGCCTCTTTGCATGCGATTTCACTGTTCTCAGACTAGGCAGCGGCAGCCCCCTGCTTCCATAAGACACATGGAGGTGATTCCCCGCTAAGGCATAAAGCTAAGACCAGTAACCAACATGACCAGACAAACTTCAGCTCATCATCGAAAGACCTTCAGCAGGTGCTGCCTTACATAGGGTGTCTGGAAGGGAATACACGGGAGCATGGCAACTGTGGAGGAGTTATAAGACATTTAGAAGAACACCAAAAGTGAAAAGCAGGAGGAGCAAAAATCACATACAC
>NC_034600.1:39888004-39905882 GCF_900095145.1 Mus pahari | reverse complement strand
AGGCCAGCCTGGTCTACAGAGTGAGTTCCAGGACAGCCAGGACTACACAGAGAAATCCTGTCTCAAAAAAGCAAAAAACAAAACAAACAAACAAAAAAGAATCACAAAGGAATATAAATATATCTATCTATCTATAGATAGATAGATATAGATAGATATAGGAAGTGAATTAAATTTCATTACAACATTTTCTTAATGAAATTATAACAAAATTTCTCAATCAATTAAAATACACAGAGATGTTAATTAAAGGGGTGCTTTTCATTATCTTGTCCTGACAGAAGACAGCAGGATAAGATGACACTAAATTATCTGGAGTAAGGATTTGCAGAAGCCAACTGTGCTAGGAAATTAAACAGGGGCCACCAAGTAGCAAGGCGATGCCAGGCCATGAGGTCTGTTACTGTTCAAGCTTACTCATGACTAACGATTGACCCAAAAATGTACCTTGGGTGAGACAACCCCAGAATGACTTCGCTACCTCACGCTGAGTCGTCTGGACAGTGAAACAACTGTTGGCTGCACCCCTCCTCCTTCATCTGGGGATGCCTTCCCCAGATAATGCCCATTTCCTGGTTGCGTGGGCTTTCCCCCATGTTTCGTGACGTGTCCAGGGCACCTGGTTTTCCTAGTAAACTCTTACAAATGATGACATCTTACATTCTAGAAACCAAGAGGTTTGCCTGAACCTCCATCAGAAGATTCCTGTTTCTCTTTTCCCTGAAAGAGGGTAAGGCAGGAGGACTGGAGTAGGACTTAGAGTAGAGGTCTCTCTTTTCTGATGATTTCTTGAGTAGCGAGTCACTCAAAGCCTAAGTCTTAACCCATCTTCTGTGCACCTTTTGATATATAGAACCCTTACTGCTATAGGTAGTATATACATTATTATTCTTATGCGTCATAGAGAACATATTATAACAGTATGGTAGTAGTGTGTTAAACACAGAGACGGTGGGAAGAGTAAGGAGAACAAATCCCTGTTGAGGTCACTGTGCAGGCAGAACTTTCATTGTTAAGTATTTATTTGAACTTTACATCTACAGACCCTTGTATCACTGATAAAGCCTTTTGAATATTATATAAGAACTACAGTCTCCTTGGTTAGTCACTAAAATCAGTGAGTATTTATTTTATGGTTAGAGTGTAAATATCACAGTTCAGGGTTCACATAGGGACTTTTTAGTGAAATTTGATAAAACACGTTTGTCAACTAGATTCTATAAATTAGGAGTCAGAAAGAAGACTCAGTAGAAATGATAAGAAGTAGACGGATCCACATTAAATTGGAACAGGCATGTTCTTGCTGACATACAGGTGCCTACCATGTGGGAATCTCCCAGTGATCTGGAATGAATCTTCACTGACTGGTATTCCTTGTCCCAGAGGGAAGGTATGATTAAATCAACACAAACACACCACCTTAAGCAAGGTTTGTTGCTAAAGAGACAGAGGAAAAGTTTTGCTGTATTAAGAACTGTGAAGGATGTCAACATTCACAGGCTGTTCTGAGGGTGGAGAAAGGCTAAAGCTGCTTAGACTCAATCAGTGGCTTTCTCTTACAGCATGTGGGCAAAGGTTCATCCATGACAACAAAGTCACTACGAGGAAATTATCCCAATCATGTCATCCTCTGGGTTTGTTATCACTAGAGCAAGCAGATGCTCTGTGAAATCAAGAGAACTGTGTATCAGGGAGACTCCACCAGTAGAATCAAATGAGCAGCTCTACTTAGATATTTCATTCAACTTCCTTCCCGGATGTTATTTACTTTGAACACAGTGTATCTTGGGATGTCAAAGAATCTCAGGTCATTTAGGACACATGCAAAGATAATGCAGCAAGAATATCTATAAGGAACTATCAATGTGTTTGCTGTAAGTCCACATACTATGAACTTATATCTTGGCAAAAGAAGAACATTGAAGGAGGGGAGAAACCTTCAAAGCAAGAATCTGAATAGGTATGGGTCTTACTTTCCATCCCGCTAAGCCTTTTTCTGGCTTGCCTTCTAGGTACTCACTTCAAAAGCTCTTTAATTTTTTTAACTTTTAATTTTTATTATTATATATTTATTATAATAATGATTTTATATTTATTTATAATTGTGTGTATGAGATTCAATCTGTACTTGCATGTGCATGCATGTGTGTGTACATGCATGCCAGTATGTGTGTATGTGTGTGAAAGAGAGAGAGAGAGAGAGAGAGAGAGAGAGAGAGAAGAGAAGAGAAGAGAAGAGAAGAGAAGAGAAGAGAAGAGAAGAGAAGAGAAGAGAAGAGAAGAGAAGAGAAGGGACAGAGAGACAGACAGGGAGAGAGAGACAAAGTGAGAGAGACAGAGACAAACCATGTGTCCAGTTTGCTGAGAGGACATCTCGCAGGGCACAGTTCTCTCCTTCTGTGTATCCTCAGGTTGTTAGGCTCTGGATCCAGTTCCTTTGCCCACTGAGCCATGGCAGCTACCATCATTCTTCAGATAGAAGACAAACTCCCTGATAATGTCTGTAAGGCTGCGTCTCTGCGGGTTCCTAAGCATCATCTTTAGCTTCATCCTGCAGAGTGCCCTTCATCTCAGTCACAGAGGTCTTCTTCCAGCAAGCTGTCCTCTTGGTGTGGTTTTCCACACGCAGGCTTTGTCCATGCTATACCCAGGCACTCACCCGTCTATTTAGTTTGCTTTTTCTCCGAGTCTGCCGCCTTCACTCTACCCACGATCACGAAGGGGAACACACATGAACATATGTGTACATATGCTCACACATGTACACAAGATACCCTCAGCCTCTTGTTCTTTCTTGCATACTAACAAAGTGCTTCTTGCCACCTTTCACATACCCCTTGAAAGACAGTACTGTGTCCCTTTAATCCCAATAGTCGAGGTAAACAGATCTCCGTGAGTTCAGGGCCACCCTGGTCTAGATAGTGAGTCCCATGCTGCTCAGGGCTACAAAGTAAAACCCTGTCTCAAAGCAAAGCCAGGGAAGCAGAAGACAAAAACCAAACAACAACCATGGTCAGACACAAAAACCAGTCCCCTAGCACCTGTATGCATTTGCTTTCATAACACATGACTGCGTGAATTCTTCACAAAACCTTGGAACTTTCAGCCAGTGCCCATCTCTTTCTGGGGGTTAGATTATTGCTTCTTCTCATTACTTATCTACAATGTTGCGTGGACTAGGAACGGAATGGAACTGATTGGACCATGTTCAAGTGGGCAAAGGGGAGGAGGCGACACATAAGCCTACCCTTTCTATTCTTTTGCCAGGGCTGGGATAACAGTTATGTGGACGTTAATTTAATACCAGAGAGCACTCGGTGGATACTCTGTTCCCACCGAGTAGAGAATCTCAAATTATGCAGGTGAAATAATTAATCCTAGAACACTGCTGGTAACCTATAAGAAATAATCATCTTAAAGTTTACTGGATTTACATTATCCTGAAATATTCTATAAATTGGTAGAACCATACTTATAATTTAATTAAGCAGGCACCAGTGTGACACGGGTTTAGGGTGACCCTACTTTAGGGTGTAGAAAATATGCTCTGGATGCCGGCTCTAGAGAGTATGGATAATAGAAAGAAGCTGAATAAGGTCAATATACAGAATCAAGTGTTCAGTGATGAAATTTTAGTTAGTGCAATTATCTTGTGCTTGCACTAGGCTGTGTGAAATTAGGCTTGTAGAGTGCTAGACACGATTTAAGGACTTTAAGACATGATTTCTAGGACTTGAGTTTGAGTTCTAGAACATTCCATCTCCTACCTCAGGTTCACAAATATGTTCACAATGTTTCCTCACAAAACCTCACCTGACCTTTAGATGTCCCTAAATTAGGTAGTTACTTTCTGGCAGCCTGAATTGTTCTTGGTGGCATGCACACTTCAGTGCCCTCCTCTTGGACCCAGGGGCAGAGGTCAGATGGTCTCTGCTGACTGGAATGCTTAATTGGCTCACAGGGATGGACCTGAGATGATTCGCTGGAGCACTGCCTAATCTGGGGCTTCTGGTTTTATTTTTGTTTTTTTTTCCTTGTGAAAATAAGGGAGCACTCATCTGGTCCCGCCTTTCGCTAACAGTTTCAGTATCTTCAAATGATGTGTGTGTAGTGTTAACTATCACGCATCTTAGCCCTCTGTGTACTTTGCATGAAGTGATAAAAATCAAAATTATGATCGGACTTTATTTTTGATAGACCTGATTCTAGCTTCAGAAGATAGAATAATGCACATGGAATGGTTTGACAAGAGTTAGCCAAGAAACCGTGTGTGGACTGTTACAGAGTAAACTGCACACCCCCAAGTTTACATACGAAAGTCCTGTACCTTTGAACCTCAGAAGACACTTATTCTACTATGCTTTACTTACTGATGGAGATTTAAGAAAAGCACTGTTAGAAAATTTGGTGACTGTCCATATATCATACCTAGAGAAATTAAGAAAGGAATTGGTGATATATGCTTAGAAACAAGCACTGTGTGTATTCAGTCCTCAACTGAAACATAGCCACATGTCACCTGGCATTACATAGTAATGAGTGCGTTAAAGGGGTCATTTAGTTAGAATGAGGTCATTAGCACAGAACCTAACATAGGAGAATTCATATTTATATTACGAGAAATCCCAACACAGGTCCCCGGAGGTCTAGGGAGACTACAGTCACCTGCCTTCCAAGGAGAGAAACTTACATCGAAACCAACCTTGAAGACATTTCACTCTTAGACTCCTAACCTTCAGAACTGTAAGGAAGTAAGTGGTTCTAATTTACATCATCAGTTCATGATAATTTATTATGGCAACTATAGCAACATAATTCATGTCGTCTGCTGAAGAATGCCTTAGGACAAGGATAGGCCAGTTTGTGTTGGGACTCCTGCAGAAGGATTTGTACCAGACAGAGTGTCTGAATTGAATCAACAGCTGGATGATGGAAAGGTGGGATGTCACCTAGGAGGGCAGGAAACTTGATGAGGCCAATGTAACCTGGAGAGAACTCTATTTAGCCACTGGGCCTTGTCTCAGAAATATTTCAGCCTTTGCAACTTGTTCATATTCATTGTTAAACACATTTCTAATAATATAGTTTTTATTCACATAGGATCATTTATAACTTATATTAAACATAATATATTAGTATGAGAAGTTCTATCCTGGTATCAGCATGAGCACAGTGTTTAACATAGATGTTTAAAATCTTGAAATATGTAGCTACAAAAATGACCACGGGTCAGAGCAAACTAGCACTGAATCATTATAATTGCATTTCACATATTATTTAACATGGATGCAGAAGTTACCACATATAAAAGGAGAAAAGAACAGAGGAGTGAGTCTTTTGAGAGTGTGGCATTTCTCTCACTTATCCAGAATCTGGATGGAGCTTTTATCTCCATATTCATGATCACATGCTACACATGTTTAAGTTTCAACAGAGCTGTATAAATGAAAATAAAGTAGCAAATATATTTCCTCTACCTTAGCTCCCCTTTAAAGACAAAGACTGAAGAAAAGAGTGTTAACATGACCACATTTGTTTCTATCTGGGAAAGGTGTAAAAATAGTATTTGAGAGGATGGTTTCCAGAAATGGTGACCCACCTTAGAACAGGACTGTTTATCTAGCAGATGTGAATGAATATTTCACGAGCGTTCTTTAGAATCTTCTCTGTACTTGGCGCAGCAGCAACAATCCACCCCACACATCCCCCATCTTCCCAGACTGCCAGCTCCCTCGGGAAAAGCCAACTCATCGGAATGCCCTTATATTCTTACCAGCAGCAGGAGTGCATCCGTTTTTACCATTCACAGCGGTGCCTCTATTTTGTTTTAAGCCATTGATTCTACACCAGGCCCGTACATTTTTTTCTTTCAGCATTGATAAAGTAGGATATCAAAATACTTACCTAAAAAACAAAACACAAAAAAGGGAAAGATTACAGTGAATTCATGGTCACATTTGATTATTTGACAAAAATGACCAAGAGTATGTAAAGGCATCAAGACATATGCAAACAGAACACACAAGTGAATTGTACATTTATCATGCATATATGTTTCTCTGAAGCTCTAAGGGGCAAAGAGTAAGACTCAACATAGGGAAGGAACATTTTGATCTTTCTTTCTGGGATTTTAGACATTATCTGGCTTCATCCTGAAGGTCTAATAGATTGCTTTCTTTGGAACAGTAACATGTTTTGCTAATTGCCTGAAATAATGTTTTCGTCGCTATAAGCCAGAACACCTTAACTCAATACTTGAACCAGAGCTTCAGTTCTGTATGTCCCAATAACATGGAACATGGATAGTAACATGCCATATACAGTTGGGTTATGAGAAAAACAAAGGATTTGATTATGTCATTTTCCCGAGTGAGAGGCATTGCTTGTTGGCAAAGAGTCTGCTCTCTGAAACCCTGGGAACCACTAACACAGATGACACCGGAGTAAGCATGCACAACAGAAACAGTGCATAATGGAGAAACGCAATTCTATACACATTCAGAAAAAGCTAGGTTGAAATCATAAATGACAGATGTTGCTGGCTGTCATTAGTGTGTCAGCGGAATATGGGCTTTGATATCTTTGACATTCTGCTAAGCACAGAAATCCCCACTGCCTGCACAGGGAAGGCAGAAATGGCATTAGCATAGCTCTAGTGAGTGACAATTCTGGAATGGATGGCAGAAGCTTTGGGAATACCAAATGAAGAGATCTGTCCCTCCTGTCAGTTGTCAAAAGCCAAAGACAATATTCCTTCTGAAAAATAATTTCCTCAATTCATCCTTGACAGAGCAGAGTCAAAACAATGGAAAGAATCCCAAGGGAAATGGGACTTTAGCGAGATGGGTATGAGAGACTCCCTTTTACATAGAAAAGAGAGCATCCATCGGCGTTTTCGTGGAGGCAACAATATAGAACTGCTTGGTATGGTGCTGGCTGAGAAAGGAAAGGCACTTAAAGGAAGCGCCCGGCAGCAGTCCCCTGGCCTACTTGGAGTAAACATGATTGCTTGATCAGCATCTTTAGAGGTAACATTACTGGAAAGGTAAAATGAGTGAGAACGGCTGGTAAATGTATGCACTACCCAGCCCCATTATACACATCCCGATTTAGGGACCACGTGCTAGAGGTACAGGTTCCTTCTCTGTTGCTGTGATGTTTCTCAGAGAGCATTCTTGGAGGGTTCGAGCTCCGTTATGATGTCAGGACTTAATGAGGCATAATTTAATGAAACATCAGGAAATGCATGCTTTTCCTCCTGTGTTTTTTTTCTCATCATCAAACTGCTTATAAGGAAAAATACCTTGCATAAAACATCTCATTTTAATTGTGCTAGGCCACTAGTTAAGACCAATTTCCAGACTTAGAAGACTTATTTAAAAGATGCAGTTCTCATTCACACTCATAGAGGGCATTATTTTCTTGTTCATTCCATTTCAGGCACTTGATTAAAAAAAACAAACCAAATACCCCTTCAATGCTGCATCAGTGAAATAAGCCCACAAATAGCTTGACTTTAGCACAGTATATGGTAACATTCTTTAGGACAGATTCAACTGACTTGAATTTTTAGTGTAGCCATTGCTTGTACTATTTTTATCTGAGTAAGACGTGGTGAGAAATCAAAGTTTTATTTTCTTCCAAAAATTGTTTTGCTTATACTCTAAGATTTTGTTACTTTGCCCGTTAATAAATGTTCACTAAATTTCTTGTAGAAACGTGTTTACAGAACTGTATAACAAATTTAATATCACATACAAAGATATCTTCACGTAAGGTGCTTTACTATTAAGTGAAATATAATTCTAAAATGAAATCATAAAATACACAGAAAACCCTCCACCTACAATCTGCAGTACATCAGACCTGCAAGATGTGCTGTGGCAATGGTTTGTAGAACTTGTGGGAGTGGCCAACAGATGCTCAGTTTAACTTGAGAACCACACCACCAGAGGGAGCCCATGCTCTATACTACCTGATGGTCATAGCCTGGAGAGCCCAGAGACCTAAGGCAGAACCACACTACGGGAGGTGGGGGGAGCCTAAAGATAGTCTCCTATCCTCATAGATCTGGTGATTTGTCCAGTCATGCTCAGAGTCCATCTTCAATCGCCAGCAGATGGGAAAGGCTTTAGAGACCCACAACCAGACATTATGTGGAGAGCTACTTCGAGGTTCCCGTAAGGTCCCTCTCCTAGGAGCTCTGGAAACCCCGTGGAAGAACAAAAAGAAAAGATTATAGAGTGAGAGAGGAGGGAGGACACCAGGAGAACATGGTCCACAGAATCAGCTAAGCAGGGTTCACATGGACTCACAGAGACCAAAGTGTCAAGCACAGGGCCTTCGTGGGTCAGCACCAGGTCCTCTGCATATATGTTCTTGGTTGTTAGCAACCGTGGCAGTGGGTGTGTCTCTGACTCTAATGCCTGCTCTAGAGACTCTTCCTCCTATTGGGTTGCCTTGTCTGGCTGGATATGAGGGCCTTTGCCTTTCCTTACTGTGCATCTTGTTTTGTCCTTTCTGTCATCTCTTAGAGGCCCACTCTTTTCTCAAGAGGAAACTGAGGGGGTGTGGATCTGAGGGATAGGGGAGGTGGTGGGGTCGCTGAGAAGAGTGGAGGGAGGGCAGCTGTGGTCTGATGTATGATCGAAGAATCTATTTTCAAAAAAGGAAAAGGAAAAGGAAAAGTAGTTTATAGAACTGTATGAAATTTAATGTTACCTATAAAGATATCCCCTTGAAGTAATGTGTTATACTATTAAGTGAAACGTAACTTTAAAATATGGCCGTGACACTGGCAAACTGTGAACTGACCTCAATGTTAATATTTATGGTCATTAGCGGTGAGGTGGAAATGCCTTTATGTCTTCTATTTGCAGGTGAAGCTGCAGAGTCATTTTAAAAAACGAGTTTTCTAAGTGTCTATTTTGGTATATTAGCATCCATTTTCTGTCTCTCCAGTGAGTACAGAACGGTGAAGATTAAATCAAAAGAGCTAACATGGTTGGTCTGGGGCATGGAGACATGGGGCGAAGGGGAGGAGGAAGCCGAACCTCAAACTGATTTCTTTTTTTAAGCATCTGTCGTTTAGAAATTGAAAGCAGAGATGAAATATTAACTGACACAGGGCGCACGGCGGCATAAATAACTTGAAAGGTTTCTGCAAATCCCAGGGATCATGGTAAGGCTCACACCTTCCCACACCCCTTCAAATCCTATTCATTTCCCCATCCCCTTCCAACCGCAGAGCTGACAATGGCTCCAAAGCGCATCATCCCAAAGGAGGGAGGCTAAAAAGGCTTACGGGGAGGTGTCGAGCAAGCCAGGCGAGGTGTGTCCTCTCTGGCCTGCAGCATATGGAGTGTTATATTTTTATTTTCTTTAGTTGTGAAGTGGTGAAATAAAATCCACCTGGCTGAGCACCCAGAAGCGGTGGCTCTGTAAGAAAACATTTATAGCATGGATTCCTTTTTTTTTTTTTTTTTAGGTTTTCAAGAAAGTATAATTCTCCATGAGGATATCATCCTCATGGAGACAAGGGGTGGGGAGGAGGATTGAGATGTGGAACAGTTGGACGGTGGAGGGTGATAGTTGGGGGGGGGGAGATAAAATCTGGAGTGTAAAAAAAAAATAAAGACAAAAAAATAAAAGAAAGTATACTTCTTCATTTCATATTACAGTGCTCAAAAAAAGTTTGTCATAAGACTGTGTCTTTTAGAAATATCAGACAAGCAATACCCACAAAGTCTTATCACCAAGGCTGTCTAAACAAGACCTGAACAACCGTGACACCAATGGAAATCCTAATTTGAAAAGGGCAACTAGGGGTCTCAACAGTAGACAAAGAACTGAGGCAACTGGAGAATGCTAAGATCAGGAGAAATGGTCCTCCCTGAGATAGTCCTCCCAGGGAAACGCCCCTTCACTGATCATCCAATGCTATGTGGTCAGCCTTGAGATCGTATGCATATGGTGGGTGATGTTAAACAGATTGAGAAGGCTGTACATATATTTTATAAAAATATGTAAACACTCTCTCTCTCTCTCTCTCTCTCTCTCTCTCTCTCTCTCTCTCTCTCTGTGTGTGTGTGTGTGTGTGTGTATACTTAACAACTATCAAAGGAAAAGAAGCCATTAATTTGAATGAGAGAACAAGAAGGGTTTATTCTATAGGAGAGGTTGGTGAGAGGAAGTGTGTGTGTGTGTGGGGGGGAATCATGCAATTGGATTATAACTTCAAAAATTAAAAGTTTCAAAACAACCAAAACCGTCCACTATCAGTAAATATAACAAAAATTCCCTGTCATAGGGAAGCCAGAAAACACATGGTAGCAAGATACAGGTGTGGGAGGGGCAAGCCCCAGGAATTAAAAAAAAAAATGTGTTTTCCAAAAGAGAAGTTAAGTTTTCCTTCCATACATCCAGACACAGTCTCTGAAAACACACATTGCTAAGACCATGTTAGCTACACATGCTAGTGTGTGCCTGATATTCCAGCTACTTGGAAGGATAAACCAGGAAGGTCATTTGGCCCCAGAAGTCCAGAGCAGCCAGGATGACACAGTGACACACCGAGCCCTCTCAAACGAGACATTAGCACCAAATTAAGTAGACTTTGTGTTCAGCTATTTTAAACCATATAGACTAAGTAAACTGAAATCTACAGGAAACATGCCTGTCTATCCAGTGATCACCTTGGTACTGATCCCTGGCAAGTACAGACATGCGGGGAAGCCATACTTGGAGAAAATGGTTTATGGACGGAGGCTGATGTTTTTCAAACAGGAAAGGAGGGAGACAAAAGGCTCTAGCAGAGGTCCGCCAAAATCCAGTCTGCTCATGACCACAGTAGAGTTCAGTGTCTCCCTGTGCTGTGTGAAATCACTTCAGCTGTTGCCACTGCTCCTGACCAATGACCCTAGTGAATGGCTTTCTTGTCATCTTTCCAAGTTAGACCTTCTCCGCTGTTCATCAACAACTACATGAGTATGTTGATCCTCTCTGTCACCTTGACTTTTAATTTCCCCTTCAAAATGGGAGTTTTATGAATTGATTTGATGGGTCGAATTAGTCTCTTCACAGCCTATGTGAAACTTACCTCCCTAAATGCTTTGAACTTAAAATGATAAGCAGTTCCATTTTATCCTACTAATGTCTACCTAAAATCTATGCCGAAGACTGCTGGCTCAGCATAGGGGGCCCAATTCGAGGGCTAATGTAGGATTGGAAAGTTAGATTGAATTCTACTTGACGACAGCCCCAAACAGAGACCACTGAGTGTGGTTGTCCTTGACATGGGAGGAAAAGGAGGGATGAATGGAGAATGCAGGCAAATGATTGCTTTCTTACAGATTTGCCTTCCTCAATCCCATCAGACACTGTAAATAGAAGAAAATCCACTCTGATAATAAAAACATGGGTTTTGATGTCTGGATAGGCCAGGTTCATGACCTTTAATGTAGTTATACCTTCTTTGAGGTTTTTTTTTTTTTGTTCCTCATGAAACAAAGGAAAACGATCTTGACTTAGAAAAAAGCAGAGGATATGGCACATGCTCAGTAAAAGACTTTTGAGTCTTTTGTTACGTAGTTTAACTTAATAGGCTCACTCACTTTCACAGTTTAAATTCTGTATATGCTTCTATCCATAGCTAGACTCTAATTTCAGTTTTTTCAAACTTGTATATTTATTATTGGGTACATCTAGTAGACAGATTATAAATATCATATGATAATCATATTTGCAATAAAACACATGTTAACTTAGAAATTATTTAATGAGATACATGCCCGAGGAATTGTTTGTTGCAATCATTTGTGCTATTGAGAAAACTGTCCTTGCTGTCAAATTTGTTCATAAACTTTACCAAAAGCATCCTTTCTTTCTGATGTGAAACTGTCCCAAAAATTCAGTTAAAAATACCTCCCTCATCAGCAATGAATAGAATCTTTCTTATTTTGGTTACTGTCTCTAAACACAGCTTACAGTATTGCCCTTGCTTGAACGACAATGCCTTTGACCAGTGACTTTCCACGTCTAGATTTCCAGATGCGATTATTCCCAACAAGGGGTCTCCACTTATTTCAGATGTGTTTTAAGAAATCTGTGAAACTAGAATTCATTTTACCCATCACCGTCACTCTCCCTCACCGTCAAGCAAGGAGCGAAGCTAAGAGAATGATGTAGGCCACTCTCAGTGCCCTAAAATCAACTGTTAGGCTAAAATGACTGATCACATTAGCCAGGCTGCTCATCACTTCACATGTCAAGTAGGATAATCGGAGTTAGGTCTACTGAAACAAGATACGCAGCAACATTGCAACTGTCCCTTTGATATTGACCTTCGAAGGCATAGTTTAGATTTTGCAGATTGACCAAGTGATACCAGG
This sequence comes from Mus pahari, assembly GCF_900095145.1. NCBI lineage: Eukaryota > Metazoa > Chordata > Mammalia > Rodentia > Muridae > Mus > Mus pahari. The sequence continues at coordinate 39,893,493 of NC_034600.1, read as the reverse complement.
GGTACTGTATCACTCAGTTTACCTTTGCCATGAGGATTAGCCTTGACTAAGCATGTTGATGGTCAAAAAACAAACAAACAAACAAAAAAACCCAAAAAGAATGTTGATGGTCATAGAAAGAGACTTCATCCTCTGAGATTGACAAGACCATGCACATGTTATTTGAATGGCTATGTAAGTTATGATAACTTAACACTAATGCAGCAGAACTATGGCCATTTTTCTTTATAATTTCTCCCTGGTCTTCATTTTTTTCTGTTAGTTACATATTTTATTTATACTAAATTGAGTAAACTGTGCCATAGTTAACCAGTACAATATGTAATATGGTTATACTGGAGTATATTTTTCTATTAAAAAAATAGAACAATAGACCCCTTTTTGCTCTGACTTACTTTAACCAGATTTCCATTGGAGACATTGGTGGGGAGTTTAGAAAAGTCAACACTGGTTAACTGAATGCTTACCCAATATTCTGACCTTTCTTATTTTGGGGCAGATGGTAACATTGCTTTTACTCTCCCTTTGGGTGTTAGCCTTGGCCCTGTGATATATTTTGTCCAGTGGCTATGAGCCTAAAGTGGTAAGTCCCACTTCTGGGCATAGAATTAGCCCAGCTGTGACTGATTTATTAGATTCTTTCCCCTAGTGAGGATGCTTCCATTGAGATGAAGCATCAATTCTTCCGGTCTCGTCTTGAGTACAGTTCATAGACTTTGGCCTGTAATACTGAAAATGGAAGAAGAATAGGAAGTAAAGCCCTTGCCATCTTAAGTCATGTAGACTTCAGGCCACTGACGAACAACCTAGTCTATCCTGGTCTGCAAAAGGAGCAACCAAAACAATCACATATTAACAACCGAGGAAGCCACGAGGAAGTTCATGCACAAAACGTTAATTATACACAGATTTTTTTTTTTTAAGTTCAAAGAATGAAGCACAACTAAGAATTGACTTAATTACTATCATCCAGCACAAAAACAAAACTTGTTTGTTTTTCTTAACCTTTCCCAAAGACATATCTTTCTGTTTAACAAGAGGATGCAAACTTGGACCGGGATAATTTTAAGGTTTGAGTAAGAGAAAAATAAAAGATCTTCAAGTCAGCAAGGAAGAGCAAGAAGCCCAGAACAGGTCAGTGAGGAGAGCCCTCCCTGAGGTGACCATAGCGGAGGACATCCCTCCAGAACTTCCAGGCTGGCCCTCTTGGAAAAACCTATAGGTTTTAGAGTAAGGACATAGAAGAAGACCTGGAGATTTCTAAACACATTCATCAATTAGCATAAACAAATCTGTGGGATGATTTAGACAACGATGAAGTCATACAGTCCTAACAGAAACTTGTACTTGGATGGTCACTATTGACAGAAGAGTTTTTTTTTTTGTTTGTTTGTTTTTTGTTTTTTGTATTTTTTTAACCTTTATTTAGATTCTCAAAGAGACAAAGTAAGGTTCTGAACTATGGTTTTAGAGCAACCATAGGAAAAATAAAATAGGGACACCCAAGCATAATCTCAGATTTTCTTCCCCAACTCCTTTAGGAATAGCGTGTCCATATTTTCTTTCCACCTTCAAATCACTGTGCACATGGCACAGTATTTAACTTCTGCATGCTTAAACTACTAATTAAGTTGGCAAGGCAGAAAGTCTAACTTGAATTCTAACCAGCACAGTAATTATAGTTGACTTCAAAGGGCTTGGAAACCGTATTTTTCCGAGGCTGGGGTTTTCCTTTTCTACCTCATTCCTCAGGTCTGTTCTTTTTCTCCTCTCTAGAAAGGTTAACAAAGAAAGGTAAACTTAGCTTCCCACACTGCACTTCCTGGCACAGTGCTATGTGTCAGGCTGTCGGAATCGAAGCTCTCCAAACTCTCTTGGCATAGGGTTCTGACTTTCTAACTGTTCTGCTCCCCAATATCTCCAAACTCTACAGACTACAGATTCCTCAAAGGAAGGGAAGGAAAGTCTTTCAGAACCATATGTTCTTTTCCCACAAAAGCAAAGCTAAACCAAGCAACCTGGAAGCACAGATAGGATCAGGTCTCATGTAAGTGTGGGATAGGATTGGAGTATGGCAGGCACTTGGGCTTCTGGGCATGGGGGGCTTGGTAATGTTCTATCTGTTGATCCAGTGACAGAGGTGGGTTCAGTTTTCAGACTACTTCAAGGTGAATACCTAAGTCTAAGTTCCTTTCTTTACATAGGTTAAATTTCAGTAGTCCATCTATCCCTTAAACATGCTTCCTAGCACTATCACACAAAAGGTAATTGGGTTTATCCACACAATACGGTATAACCATGTGTCAGCAGTTACTCAGGCGTAATAGTGACATATTAAAAAGAACAATAGGATCATTAGTCTATAAATATGAACTAGGAACACAGAAAGTACATGATTACCAGTTAAAGAATTTCGTAGCTCTTCCCAACTAAAATGGAAACTTTTAAAAGCAGCTGGAAAATACATATACAGGCTTTAAAATACATATACAGACTTTAAAATACATATACAGACTTTAAAATACATATACAGACTTTAAAGTGAAACTAACCTGCTTCTGAAGGAAAGGGAACTTGGTGGATACCGAGATAAGTGTTTCTATCAGTAGCTTAATCTATGAGATTAAGTGACAATGGCCATTAATATAAAACAATCTTACAAAAATCACATGCCTATGATATTTCAGTTTTATTATCAAAAGATCACAGGGACCATTATTAATGTTATAAAGGTATTTTAAGGGTTCTGTGAAGGAAATACACCCACTTCCATATCCATGGAAATAAATATGTGAAGGCTAAAATTGAACTACGTATAACTGCATGAGATGAACAGAAATAGGTTGATGAGGGTCAGGAAACGCAGTCTTAAGAGAATTTCAAAAAATGTGCATTCGGTTGATAACTCCAGTCACCACCATTACAAAACAATGAGTAAGATGGCCGAAAAAAATGTTAAAATTATCTAAAAGAACAACTTGTCTTAAAGTAACCTCTTTACATGTGTAAGTGGATATGCTAATTACTAACCCTTCTCTTGTCAAATTGGGCACAAAAATTTTTCTGCTTGTCAATATCTTAAATTTCTAAATTAGTTGACAGAATGCTTTAGGCATATTTGCAAAGCAGTTTAGCAATTCCATATCATATGTTATGTTTATATGATCAGAATCTATAGCAAAAATTATGATTGATAAATAAAAGTAAATAAATAATTATTGGATAAATTTAGTCTTGAAAGATAATATATAGCAAAGACTTGTAAGCATTGTAAACATTTGTATCTATTAAATCTGTATATTTGACTTAGTAAATTAAATAATTCTGTTTCCACATTCAGTTAATAAAGTAGTGTTCAACATGTAACCTCATCCTCTGAATGTACTTTTATAAAATCGCAAGGAAAGACACTTAAAGTTTTAAGCTTTTTCATAGATAGGGCGGTGCTGTCCATGACAGTGCTTACTCAGGCCAGAAAAACTCATCCGAGGCCTTGGATCTGGAGGTACAGGCCGTCGTGAGCCATCTGACCTGTGTCACAGTATGTCACAGTGTGTCACAGTATGTCACAGTACGCACTTGTAACCACAGCCATCTCTCCAGCCCCCCTCTTTCTAAGTTTTTAGATGAGTACATTCTGGCTACTAGAGTGATAAATGTCCTGATGTGGTTCAATGTTGTGCCATCTCCTAAGGTTCATCACACTTACTTAATACTCCTTGCTCCTGGGTAATGCACATAACATACCTTTAAACGTGCTATGAGAAGTGTCCCCAGTGTGACAAAGAAATCAATGATCAAGGCAAAAGCATCATCACCTTAGAGTGCACAGTGATCATCTGGACTCCGGTTTCATGTTACAGTAACCTGGGAAGGATCTTTATTTTTTTATTTTTATTTTTATTCTTATTTTTATTTTTTTTTGCTAGCTGATACCCAGAAATTCCAGTATAGTCATCTCTTTTGTTCTGCATCATTCACAGTGTCCCTCTGATGACTCCAGAACACCATGAGGGCTAGGAAAAACTGACTCTACAGAGGCTAAATTAAATTCTAAACTAAATTCATCACTTGTGTTCTCTAGCTACTCATACCTACGTTAAAACAATGCAGGTAATTAATGTAGTACATTTGAGACTATTTACCTTATGCCTATTCTTAGTGAAAAAAAAAGAAAAAAGAAAAAGAAAGACAGAAAGGAAAAAAGAAAAGAAAAGAAAAGAAAGAAAGAACAAAAGAAAGAAAGAGAACCCCTCCCCCAATCTTGCTATTGACTTTTTACAATTTTGATTGTTGGGGATGGCTTGTACACTGTATAGGCATATGCTAATTTATGTATGCCAAGTGTCTGGTTGCAGGAGGATTTGGCACTGCCATTATTATGAAGTATCTCCTGTCTTAATGTTGTGTGAAACTTGTTCTTCATCACCTCCGATTGCTTAGCAAAGGGCTGATTAGCCAATAGTTGTTCAGGAAAGTTAAGGAAGGGCATCTGATCCCAGAAAGGGGCTCTTAGGAGGAGGGGGTCTCAGTGGGGTCCCCCTGTGAGGGAGCTGGGCCATAAGAACACGCATGGAGCAGGGGCAGCCAAGAAAAGACTAAAATGGCATGTAACCAGGCACGGGGCTGGGAAGTAGCCAGCGTAGTCAGGTTAGAATAGATGAGTACCGGCCCAACTGTAGTACAAGAAACTTCTTAATAAATATAAAAGGTCTCCATGTTATTATTCAGGAAAAAGGGAGGCATAAAAAAAGCCCCCCAAAAGTACTTTTATACCTGATTAGAACTCTAGATTCCCATTTAGATTTTAAAGAGCATATTTGAAACTGTGGACTCAAATCCATTTGGGAGGGTAGTGAAATAAATTTATTTTAACTAGCAGACAAAACTCTATTTGAAATCACTATATGTAGTAAGTAGAGTATTGCAAAACGCTGGACTTAGGAACATGTACACATGCATAAATACAGACTCACAGGAGAGCCAAGTGGCTTTCTGGCCTTCACTGTACTCTCGGCCAAGTCCAGGTAGGTGTTCAAGCTTTCCCACACTTTTAAATGCCTATAGTGTTTCAGCGATATAGGAGTTTATTTAGTCATTAAAAATCTCTTTATAGAGTAGATATGACAACCTGTTTGTAAGCCCAGCACTCAGGAGACAAAGTTCTAGGCCGGCCTTGGCTATAGAGAGAGAGCCAAATTTAACTTCAGTAAGTAAATAAGGAAGTAAAAAAATAACTGTAAAGTAAACACAGCATATATATTGGGTGTACTTATTGCAGTGGATTCTGCAAATTAACATCTAATTTCTTCTATTAAGAATTTTCATGGCTAAATATTTCACTGACATCTTATGGCATATAGATTCACCTTTCTACTTATAGGAACATTTTGGGATCTCTCTCTCTCTCTCTCTCTCTCTCTCTCTCTCTCTCTCTCTCTCTCTCCTCTCTCTCTCTCCCCTCTTCCTCTCTCTCCCTCTTCTTCTCT
>NC_034600.1:39861039-39886217 GCF_900095145.1 Mus pahari | reverse complement strand
AGTACCCCCTGAGCTCGTGTCTCTAGCTGCATATGTAGCAGAAGATGGCCTAATCGGCCATCATTGGGAAGAGAGGCCCCTTGGTCTTTCAAACTTTATATGACCCAGCACAGGGGAATGCCAGGGCCAAGAAGTGGGAGTGGGTAGGTAGGGGAGCAGGGGTGGGGGGGAGGGTATAGGGAACTTTCGGGATAGCATTTGAAATGTAAATAAAGAAAATATCTAATAAAAAATAGTTTCTCTTTACTTACTCCCTTACTGGGTAAATTCTGTGTTCTAGACAGGTAATGACAATCTACATGGGAAAGTAGTTTGTGCCTTTCTCAAAACCCCTCCTACTCATAATCAAACCTGCCTGACTACAATGACTTATGCTACTTTCTCTTGACAAGGGCTTATGGTCAAGACCTATAGCGGTTTTACTGTTTGCAAAGCAACCAGGCAAGCATCTCACAGGCATGGGGCACGTGTGACATGGGGCACGTGTGACAGCCTACAAAGCAAGACCTTTCTGAGGCTTATCATCTTGGATTTCATCACTGGTGAAAAAAAATTTTAAAAAGGCAAAGCAGTCAAGGTCACATGATCCCAACCGTGGGAGCTGCCAAGTCAGCTCCTAGGACTTACCCAGTAAAGCTACTCTGACCTTTAGCTGATGTCACACATGCAGCTGGTAAGAGAGGCCAAAGGACAAGTTCAAAGGGAGCTTTCCTCTGAGGGCTGGTGGCTCGCTGGATCGCTCAGCCCTAGACTTGGAAGGCAGTAGAAAGCAATACAGGTGCTTTCTGACTGGATTCATTGAGATACTTCTCCCATACGGAGGTTCCACACTGCAGTGGAATGAGGGAGGATTCATAGCGTAAAAATAAGAATACAATTCAGGGGAGCATGAATCAGGAGATTTTTGTCTGGGATCGTTGGCTGTCTTGCCAAGTGTCTCTGAATATGTCAATAGCCCGAGGTTAAGCTGCTGCTTCTTATTTCAAGGGAGTTGGATTTGCCTATTGATGCTTTGGGATGGCAATACTTAGCATTTACTGGTCTTTCTATTCTGTCCTATGGATAGAACAGTTAGACAGAGGTAGGGAAAAGTGTCCTGAGACCCATTTGTAAAATCCCACAACATTCCTGAATCCCTTTGCCTTTGACTATTGAGATTCAAAGGTTTTGCACAGTCTTTTAGTGATGCATGCAGGTTCTAAAATAGCCCTTCTGTCCTGAGGGGGGTCACAGTCACTTCCATGAACTTGGTTTAAGAAGAATTACCTTTTTTTTTTTTTTTTCATTTCTCCAACTCACGCTGATATATATTTTTATAAAAGTTCTTCATTTTCCAATGGCATACTCTTTTATCACGACAGGAATAATTTGGTCTCGGTGTTTGAAATCACATTACAAAATGACTTCTCTCACTACTGTAGAAGCTAATTTTAAAGGGAGCCCTTTAAATAGCAGCACCATGACCCTTTGTCTTCATGGTCATGCTCTAGAAGAGTGGTACTCAATCTGTGGGTTGCAACTCCTTCAGTAAAACTCTGTCTCCAACATTGTTTACATTACAATTCATAACAGCAACAAATTACAGATATGAAGTTGCAAAAATAAATGTATGGTTGGGGGGGTCACAACGTGAGGAACTGTGTTAAAGGCTCACAGCATCAGGAAGGCTGAGCACCACTGCTCTAGCAAGTGCGAGGCCACAGGCAATGCCTGAGTTAGCATTCGTTGACAACACACCTTCACTCAATTAGAACCGAAGCAATTTTGGAGGACTTTGACACGTACCACTACAGGGCATGAGAGGCTTCGCACAGCGTACCTCTAAGAAATGCCCGTTACTCTTTTATGTGAGAAACTAGAGAACGTGAAATTTAGGAGGATGCTGAAGATGAGAATTTTACTCTGTCAAGTCTGACAAACATAAAGGTGTGTACACATGCGCATAGATATGTAGTGGGTTGGGCTAATGCTGCTTGTATTCTAATGCTAAATACACTGGCTTTAGTGTGAAAGATGAGGGTATACTTTTTTCCTCAGGAATATAAACACTAGCTTTGAAGGAGGAAGTGATGGCAGAGGCTCACTGGAAAGCAATGTGTCAATGCCTTTGTTTCCAACTAACCATTATCAATACATCCCTCATGTATATAAACTCTGCATGTTTACTCTAGCACCATCCAGAGTCCACTCTGGGTCATCCGCCCCAACCCCCTTCAGTGCCTGGTTATGATGACCCCGTCAGCACCAAGTAGCAAGGGCGAGGTTGACTGCTTTACTGTCAGCCATCTTAAGGAGTTCTGCTAGTAGCTTCTAGAAAGCAAGGGAAAAAAAATAGGAAAACTAAATTAAATTGTAGAAGAGAGAGAGAGAGGGTGTGGAACTGGCCCACAGAATCAACAAGGCAGGGCTCATGTGGGCTCACAGAGGTAGAAGTGGCAAGCTGTAACATGTAGCCTGCAGGGGGCACTGAATTCCTCAGAGTATTCTAGAATTTTAGGAGTCATCAGTCACTATTTGACAGCTAATGATATCTCCCATCGATATCAAGTCATTAAATAACCAAGCAGCCAAGCAGTCAGCATGAGGAAATTAGCACTGACTTTGGATTTCCAATAATGTGTGCAATGCCACAGCCACCTGGGATTTATTTTCACAGTATAGCACTGTTGTTTATTAATGTATATGAATGATTAGCACAGAAACATCAAGTCCTATTTATATATCCACACTGAAATGATCTTGGCATTGTAAAGAGATACCCAGGAGATTAACATGATTTGGATGAAAAAAAAAATCTGGCTTAATTTCAATGTAAATCTCTACCAATAATGTTTGACATCATAACCTCTCTTCCCAAGGACAATAGCTTTGGATCCAGGATTCTGCTTTGGGTTGGTTTTATGGGCATTTACATTTATTGTGTTCTATATGCAATCATATTGCAGGATGATTTTCCTGGAAGAAATATCTTGCTTGAAAATCCAAGACGGTAAAGTTTCTAAATGCTTTCCAATCCTATAAGATCAGAGCCAACACGTTGAGGGAGTGACAGCCCCCGCTGCTGTCAAAGCACGTCACAAAGAGGCAGAATGCGGGTTTGCCTTGAGCTCTCACAGCCCCCTGATGTCAACTTAGATCAAATTCAGATAACTGCTATGCCAGCTGCTTGATTCTCCTGGGTTCTGTGAAAATCCAATTCACTATAAAATGAGGTTGCCATCTAAATACCATCAAAGCTCCTTTGAAAAATTGGCAGAAGGGTTTAGGCTTTTTGTGAATTCCACCAGCCTACAATAGGCAGCCCGTAGAGAATGATCAATTCCTTCCTATTCCTCTCTATTTTGATCACTACTGTTATCTGAAATTCTGTTTCTGTACTCTATAGTATGATATACAGGGAAAGACAATCTGTGTTCCATTGAATTGTAGGTGATACATGGCCTGGACATGATTTGCTTGCAGAATCTGTAAGGCCAGTACCACCTCCCAGTATCAGAAAACACCGTTGCCTAGGCAACCATACTGTTTGATTTGTTGCTCCCAGAGTTCCCACCTTTCCCCTTTCCTCCTCACCTTCCCTGGCCTTCTCTCTCTCTCTCTCTCTCTCTCTCTCTCTCTCTCTCTCTCTCTCTCTCTCTCTCTTTGACTATCTGACTAGCTAATGTTATTATAGACTTTCTGTGTTGTTCTTTAGAAACAGGAGAGATTTTCATGTCCTAAAATACAGACAATACTAATTCATTGTCTCTTAACAATTATAAACTTTATCATAGGCATCATAAGTTTTTCTGTTTCATCCTGTGTTAGTTATTCACAAGTTAATAAAATTAGCTCACATTGATAAAATACTCCTATGTTCCCTACTAAACACACACACACACAGAGACACACTCTCTCTCTCTCTCTCTCTCTCTCTCTCTCTCTCTCACACACACACACACACACACACACACACACACTTACACACACATGCACACACACACTCATACAACACTTTTTAGCTAATTTGTACATTTATATGAAGTAGATATTATTATCACTACTTTGCACATGAGAAAATGTAGACCTAGAGCTACTAAGTGATATTCCCAGTGTCACAAAAGTGATGTAGTTAAAGGTAACCAAATTGCTAGTCAAAAGTGTACTCAGTCTTAAAAATCACTGGTACATACTGACTCTCTGTCCTAATTTGCTCTTCTGTCACTGTGATATATACCATGACCAAAAGCAACCTGGGGAGGGAGGGGTTTATTTTATCTCACATGTTCAGGTAACAAGTACATCGGGGCCTGAACTGAAGCAAAGACCATGGAGATAAGAGTAAGTGGTGAATAGTCTCAAACGTATTGGCACAGGAAAAGACTTTCAGAGCAGAACACCGTTAGCGCAGGGATTAAGATCACAAATTAATAAATGGGATCTCCTCATGACACGGAGATGCTTCTGCATGACAAAGGACACTGTTATTCAGACAAGCAGCAAACTAAAGAGTGGTAAAAGATTTTTATCATCTCCATATCTGATAGAAGGCTAATATCCAAATATAGAGGACTCAAGAAACCAGATATCAAGAAAGCAAATAACTCAGATAAAAAGAGGGGTACAGATCTAAATAGAGAATTTTCAAAAGAGGAAACTCAAATGAAGGAGAGACACTTAAGGGAATGTTCAATATCCTTCAGCATCAGTGAAACTGGAGTCAAGCTACATTTAGGATTTCATCTTCCACTCATCAGGATGGATAAGATCAATAAAACAAGTGATGGCTCATGCTGGCAAGACTATGGAGTAAGGGCAGCACTTATCCATTGCGGGTGGGAGTGCAGGCTTGTACAGCCACTATGAAAATCAGTATGGCAGTTCCTCAGGAGGATAGGAATTGATCTACCTCAAGATACACCCACTCCATTCTTGGGCATATGGCCCAAAGGCAATTCATCCTACCATAGAGACATTTACTCAGCTATATCTATTGCTCCTCTATTCATGATAGCCAAAAAATTAGAAACAACCTTCAATACAATAGTTTTTTTTTAAACTGTTGGCACACTTACATAATAGAGTATTTTAGTCAGCTGTTTAAAAGATGTAATTCACAAGTAAATGGATAAAACTAGGAAAGAAAAAAATCCTAGGTTAGCTATCCCAGGCCCTGAAAGAAAGAAATGGTATGTATTTGCTTGTGTGTGGAAAATTAGCTGTTAAGTCAATGACAGCCAAGCCACAATCTAAAGAAGTGAAGAGTAAGGGGCCAAGTGGAACAGATGGATCTCCTTAGGAAAAGGGAATTGAATGGATAGTTAGGGATGTATTGGGGGCTGGGGCTGGAATGGGAAGATCAAGTGGGGAGAGGAAAGAAGGGAATGAAGACGGGAATACAAGGAGTGGCAACTAAAATTAAGGGCCATTTGCTGGGTAGAAGCTTCCTAAAATATATACACATATGAAAGCAATGTAACAAATTGACAAATAATTGGGGAGACAAAGCCCCAACTAGCCACCTCTTGTTACCAAATGAAGCCTGAGAGTTCAAGGATTGGGATATGTTTAAATGAGTTGTTGGTCAAAGAAATCCCATGGGAATCCTCAAACAACCCAGTCTGTTGCAAAGACTATAGGTTGCTCTCCGCAAACTGACATTCAGGGCCCATTGCTACAGACACCTTCACAATTCATTGAACACAGAGAAGTCAAGCCAGTGCCTGCAGGGAGCCCTGTCTGATATAGAAAGGTACTGTGATATTACTAAAAGAAATGTAAACACCCACCTAGCCATAAATCCTTTGATCTACAATGGTTTCTCGTCTAGAGTATATGCTAGGGTAATGGTGGCACAAAGCTTGTTGGAATAACCAACCAGATTCTGATCTGACTTCAGGCTACCACTGTGACTTGGAACCTAGTTCCCAACACTGCTTGGGTGATCAAGAACAAGGTACTAGATAGTCCAAGGACCCAGGGTAAAACCAAGTACTACTGGCATATAAAAAAAGCAACAATAAGACAATTCCTAATGACATTCTGCTCTACTCATCGGAAGATTCTTTGCAGAGAGTGAGACCTTTGAACACAAGGCTTAAAAAGAGATGTCTTCATCACCCCCTCTCCCCCAGACTCAGGGAACCTAATGGAAGAGGAGACAGTATATAAGAGCCCAAGGGATTAGCACTACATCCTCTCCATATATATTTTGTCTTCCACTTCAGTGTTTTTATGGGATGCCTGGCATGCGAGTGAGTGAGTCTCTGATTCTTGGGCCTTTTCTGGCACTTTTTTCCCTTCTGCTTGTCTTGTTCAACTCTGAGGAGATGCATTTGCTTTACTTTATTATATTTTATTTTGATATATTTTATTGTTATCCCTTAGAAACCTGCTTTTTTTTCTAATGACAGAGAGAAAGGGGGTAGATGTGGATGCGAGAGGAGGTGGGAGGTGGGGACCTGGGGGTAGGGGAAACCATAATCAGGGTATATTATGTAAGAACCAATCAATTTCTATAAGAGGAAGAGAAAAGAAGCAATCAGGAAGAAGTTGTACCAGAAATGAGAGTACTACCCAAAGGTACATCATGAAGAGCTATTCCCTATGAACTTGTCTCCACACTTAGATGTAATTATTGGTTAAGTGATACCTCACTAGTCACACACAACAAGAGAAGTACTCATTCCCAGGACTACACGGATCGACTGAGTACCCGTGTGTCACCGTGGAACCTTTCTTCTCACTCTATCCTGTAAGGGAATGTACCATAGGAACCTGTGGGGTCAGTCTGCCGAGACTGTCCCAAGAATATCCAAGATACCGCTGCCCCTACGTAGCTTCCCTGTCCGCTTCAGTCTTTGGATACCATTGTCAGTTTATATATGGACGGGATACCGTTCTCCACCCCTCACTCTGGGAAGGAATCTGAGCTCATTGTGGGTTTGGCCTCTGCTCTCTCATTTTCTCAGGGTTCACATGGTCGCCTTTTACCAGTGGATAGACATCTTTAGATAATTGCCTTCCCTGATATGAGAGAGAGAGAGAGAGAGAGAGAGAGAGAGAGAGAGAGAGAGAGAGAGAGAAGTTTACCAGTTGAAGCAGAGTGAAATGCAATGGACTTAAAAGTGCTACAATTATTAAGGCCCATGGCCATGCTTTAATTTGCTGTTTTTCATCTCACATATTTTTATGCTTTACTAGTTTCAAGTAATTAGAGCTGATGCAAGCTGAGGAAAACAGCTGAGATGTGCATCTCAGAAGACTTCAGACACAACTATTTAATCTAGCAGAAATGAATTCAAAGTAGACAAGCTGCCTAGATACACACGTGAAGGAACCTTGATAGGAACACTTCTTTACTATCCAGTATAGAGGCTTTTTTTCTTTAAAATAAATTTGGTTGCAGTAGCACTAAATCGTACATAGCAGTGAATGCTGTATTTAACAGTGACTTAATCCAGAACATCCATTCATATGAAGAAAAGCTAGATCTACACCCCACAAAATGATAAACTTTTAAATAACCTACAGCCGCCAGGAGCTATCTTTTCTGTGTGTGTGTGTGTGGGGGGGGTCTTCTCGAAGAGCTTTTAAGGTAAGATTGAAATATTATATGCTTTCAGAAAAACACAAATGCCTTTGGATGCAATTGTTATTAAAAGCATGGCTGTGGTGAGAGACTGGTGGATGTGTTGGGAATTTAGCTGGTGAGTAAAATTTGAGGATGAATAGGAGCGGGAACATTAGAAAAAATTAAAAACAAAAGGGAAAATGACAAATAGTCCTGACAAATAAACTTTGAACTATTTTCTATCAATGTCAATGTTTTTTAATCAGAACCACAAATGGTATTTCTGATCCTCATGTGATTCATATTGGATTCTCTGCTTGGTTTATGCTCTGTTCTTATTTACAAGTGCAAGAACCTCTAGAAAAGCATCCATTTACCACACTGTTAACGCGTCAGAGTTGTCCTTGATTAAACACAATTCCATTTGATATATGGAATTATTGGGTATTGACTCTGTGTGTGTGTGCGCAGAGAGAGAGAGGGAGAGAGGGAGAGAGGGAGGGAGGGAGAGAGAGAGAGAGAGAGAGAGAGAGAGAGAGAGAGAGAAAAGATGGGGAGAGCAATATTGCAAAGTTGAAAACTGCTGCTGCCTTAGAGAATTCCATTTGGAAACTCCAACGTTTGATGTAAGACTCTGAGATCCCTGCCATTTTAACTAAAGAAGATGCATTTCTCCATAGTGTTTCCTTTTCCTTCTTTATTGCTTCAATACTCTCTCCATTTGCACACACATGATTTGAGCTCTTCACGGATGAATTCTTATCCATGTCTTCATGCCCACAGAAATGAAAAGGAATTAACACGATTCATAATGAGAAGGAAGATGGAAAAGGAAAGAATTGTTTCAAAACTGAGTCTCAAGAGAGAGTTGACAATATCTTGCAGTTTTCGTTTTTTTTCCCCTTAGTTGTTTTATTTTTAATAACCTACCAGTTTCCTAAGGAACCCGTTTTCCCCTACATGGTTGTTTTCTCTCACGCATAGTAAGGATAATAGTTTTCAAAGACTTCAACTTTTCAAAAGTATGTGTTTAATAAAATCTCTGATATTTCTCTAGAGAAAATGAAATTACAGTAACAGCATTGCCTTGATAAAATAACCATAGCACTTTAATTAGCTATCACCACCAATATAGTAGGAAGCTGTTTCTCAGATACTCACCTACTTGTACTCTCTCATGTGACAATAAACATAAGATATACTTGAAATTGATAGTTTCTCCTTTTTTTCCAAGCAAATGTGGTTACTACACTAAGTGAATTTTTCTATGCTAAATAATTGTCTAAGTAACAGATGCTGATCTTTAATAACATATTGCACACACACACACACACACACACACACACACACACACGCAAGCATGATTTGTTCAGGTGATTACAACAAATCAATGTTCACTAGCTCCTTCATGCCAATCACTCAACCAGAGAACTTTTATAAACCTCATCTAGGTACTTTGTGGGACATGACAAGACCCACCTTATAGATGGAGCTGGGAAGGTACCTAACAGATGTAGGAAACAGTCAACTAAACACTTGAGCTCAAAAATAACCCCATCCAGAGGACACCAGCTCATGCACAGAGCTTAAACCACGTAAGAATGCAAGCTCTGCTTATGTGCGGTGGCAGACATTTGTCTTTGTCCATTCACGTTCAACTCTGCATTTCTGTGCTCTAAGACTAATAATACAAACTAAGGCACATCAAACTATTACAAATAAGTTATCTTGTTCACACATGGTCATATAAAATAACAAATATAAAACAAATAGAAACTTAATATGTTATTATTATGTATCAAAAATAATGGCAAACCGTGTGTCCATGAACATAAAGAACTCATTTATGCCCCTGCTATAAGACTGTGTCACCACAGGTCTCTCTTGGCTCTGTAAAGTTATTAGAAAACAGAACAAAAATGTTACAGTGTGGGGGCTGGTGAGATGGCTCAGCTGGTAAGAGCACTGACTGCTCTTCCGAAGGTCCTGAGTTCAAATCCTAGCAACCACATGGTGGCTTGCAACCATCTGTAATGAGATCTGACGTCCTCTTCTGGTGTGTCTGAAGACAGCTACAGTGTACTTTTGTATAATAATAAATAAATCTTTGGGCCGGAGCAAGCAGGGACTGAGCGAGTAGAGTTGACCGAAGCAAGCAGAGGTCCTAAAAATTCAATTCCCAGCAACCACATGAAGGCTCACAACCATCTGTACGGTTACAGTGTACTCATACATAAAATAAATCAATATTTAAAAAAATGTTATAGTGAAGACTGACACTTGAGTCTGCTTCCTGACCCCAGGATGTAGGTTAAGGTCATCTCTTTTTCATCTTACTTTTTCTTGGCTCAGACTTGTAGGGGTATATATTTCAATATATCCATGTACTGTGTTTATTATTATTTTTTAGTGATCTGAAGCATGGTGAACTTGTGAGGAGATGTTAGCATCATTCTTGGCTGATGTGTATAAATGAGGTTTTTTTTATAGTGTTCTCTACCATTCACTGTGTGTTGGGAACGCCTTACCACCCTTTAAAAAAATAAACGAGTAAGTGAATGACAGGATCTATAACTCTCCTAGGAGGAAGCTGAGGATGTCTTTAAATCAGATATTATGTTATATAGAAACTGATTATCTCACGCATAGATACATTACACTGAAGCACCTTAGGGAGTATTTCCTTTATTATTACTTTGAAATGTAACTGATAGCCAGGTTCTGGAAAACTGAAGTCTTTTTCTCAGTTCCTGTCCAGAAAGATGCTGTAAAAATTATTATATTTTTTATTTGATTTGCATGGTTACAGAAAGATCTTCCATATGTTGCTTGGACACTGTTCAATCATAATAAATATTGTAGCTAAACACTGGGTGTGATTTAGAGATTTGTCTTTTCAGTAATGAAACGGGAGACAACGGATCTTCTGTGACATAATGGGAGGAGTAAAGGATTGTTTGGTTACTCAGACAAGAAGTAGAAAAAACGAGAAACGGCCGTAGCTTCTTGCTAAAGGTGCACTATTACATTGTGGGCATTCTGAACTGGAACCCAGATACACATTCAGGACACTGGTTTGTCTTCCTCCAGAGGATGCCTGTATTGATGTCTGATACCTGAGTACTCTCAGCTAAGTCTCTCACCCAAAACTGCCTTTGGCTGGGGAGAGCTGAGCCTGCCACGTCTTCACCCATCCCATTCTCCTTTCCCAACAGCTACAGATATTGAGAAAAGTCCTAACAACATTTCCCCCTAAGTCTCTTATAGAGGACTTTTAACCCAGCAGTGTGACTGCTCTGGCTGGAACACAGGCCCGCCCTTAGCATACACCTTTAATCTCAAACAATGGAGTTTGTAGAAGGAAGCAGCCACTTCTTGAGTCTTCTCTAAGTTGGTGCTAGTCACCTGTGAAAATAACTCCTTCAGCTCCTTCATCACCACACAGAAACTGGGCTTTCTCTGGAAGGCACTAACTTTTAAAATGGTTTCCACTGAACGCGCTTTTCTCTTTGTGCCTTCCCAGCCCATTAGCCTACCTCTACACTTCTCAGGTCTTGTCTTTGCAAGTCGGTCCTATCTACGTACGACATATTTTCTCTACTTCCTGTTATTCCAGGTCCAGACCCGTGTTTAACTTTCTTGATGGAACTATCAAATGATAATGAGCTTCATCTGGGAGAGACCAGCTAGCATCTGTCTGTTTTAGGTTTAGCAGTTGTCTCTACCTGTCTCCTCTGTGACAGGACCACGTGCCCTTTCTCATAATGAGTCCAGAAATTATTATCTGCCAGTCACATGTATTTATTTTCCTTCAGATATTTTTCCCAACTGTCATTTCACGACTATTATTTATTCTTATTTATTCTCATGGTACAGCTTCCTCTGCCATTACCAACTTGTCTTTTTTCCTTATTTCAGTTCGCTATCAGAATTCAGTTAAGTAAGGGCAAACACCTGTAAGGCCAGAACTCAGGATGCTGCAGCAGGAAGCTTACAAGTGTGGAGCCATTCTGAGCTACACAGTAAAACCCCGTCTTGAAAAAAAAAATAGACTCTAGAATTAAATTTTCTAACCATGGTCATATGACTACTTTTGACTCGTATCCTTGGTTTTCAGAAGTCTTATCAAGAGAAATATAGTCTGTTTTCCATCATTCATTTTTCTAACAATAATAACTCCATATCCCGGTGACACACCATTTCTTTAGACCGTTGATAGTCTGTGGTTGTTATTATTTTTTCAGGCATCCTAATCTTTTATCTTCTGCTTTTTGTACCTATTCTTTTTCTATGTATTAAGACCCCTTGATTTTAACAAAGGTTTACTAAGTAGAATGGCAATAGGAAGACTGGATGTGCAGAACATTCCCTGATCTCCAGGAACTCACAGTATTGTGTGAAAAGTGAACACCAGGACAAATGACTGCAACAGCTCATAGCAGGTGCCAGGTGTGGTGTTCATCAGCATCTGAGAGTTGAAAGGGGGAACAGAAAATGAAGGGAACAAATCCAGAGGAATAGGAAATCTACCACAATATCCAGCTATGCCATTCCTGGACATATAGCCAAAGGGATCTGCATCACCTTACAGCGATACTCATCCCTGTTCACTGATGCTGTACTCCTAAGAGCCAGGAGTTAGAAGCAGCAGACCAACACCAGTGGATGAATGGATAAAGGAATTTTATGACATTTATACAACGGAATAGGAATTTGCTGTTAAGTAAAATGAATTGGAGAGGGATAACTAACATTAAAGATCTTTTGAAAAATGCCATGGAAAAACCCGCTATGGCAGAAGTTTCCCAATAGAAATATAGGTATGTACAAAAGGGATTTAAATGAGTTACCGTACATTAGAGGAGACAATACCCAAGCTGGACATCATATGCTACCAGGTGAAAATTCCAGCACGAGAAATATGTTACATCTCTTTGAGTCATTGGCCAAAGGTGTTTCAAACACTGCATGCTAGTGACAATGCTATAGGTAGGTTCCCCTCTACTTAGGGTAGAAGTTACTCTTCACATTACCTGAGGTGAAAAGTATTCATGAATTTTATCCAGATTACAAACCACCAAATTCCAGTAGATACCTGCCTGCAAATCTACTTGCAGTATGCTTGTATATACTTGCAAGAATAACATGATGAGTTCAGAAATGCTCATCTGCCAGTCACATTTATATTGTTACCTTTAGATGTTATACTAGTACAATACGCTAGTATACTAGTAGCAAAATCTATACTAGATATACTAGTATAATTGTGGCAAAAATGTTATGGAAGTAACCAACCACATTTGAGTAGACTTAAGAGGCAACTGGGGAAAGGAGAGAGAAACTGATAATCTATGTATTAAAGCAAGTTGTGTACAAGCAAAGGAAACAGCTAGGTAGAAAAAAATAGAGTGATGTTCAGTTATCTTTTGAGCCATCTACCCAATAGAATAACGAAGTTCAAAAGTTCTCAGATCTCAATAACTTCTCTCCAATGATAAATTAAGTTATCTTAAGAATAATTCAGCCTGGTGTGATAGCCTATGCCTTTAATTCCAGCGTTTGGGAGGCAGTGGCAAGGTAGATCTCTGAGTTCTAGAACAAGTTGGTCTACACAGGAAGTTCCAGGTCAGCCATACTTTTCAGTCTAAAATAAATGGTGATGATGATGATGATGATGATGATGATGATGATTCCAACAGTCCTAACAGAACTTGTAATAGTGATGAGAAGGGAAGGGTTTTGAAAAATTATTTAGAACATAAGTCCTGCACATCATGATAATTGATGTGACAAACTTTCTAACTATATGGGGGGGGGAGGGCAGGGGGTATTTAGGGAATGATGTGAGTATGTGTGCCAACAAGCAAAGGTGTTAATTAGAATGTAAAGAAGAGTAGGCACCCCAGAGTCTAAATTTCAGGGAATAATTTAGCAAATGAAGTAAAACCTGGAGCCTTTCATGTATGTTTATGATAGCTAAAATCCGGCACCTACTCAGTTTCCCCAGGATAGTTCAAAGCAGAGGCCCTAAGCAGCTGCCGTGCTCTGTTCTTTGTTCCAGCTCTCTGAGGATTGAGGCTGTGCTTTCTTCATGACCATACCCCCAATGTCTTCTGAGAGTAGACATCACTCTTAGAGGAGAGCACTCACTCGAAATAAATGTTTATTAAATTAAACGGCACTTAACACTGTGGACATATGGCTAATGGATGGATTAAATTTATGGAGATTCCCCGAGGACAGCAAAGTGCCTATATGCATATGGCCAGTCAATGTTTAAGTCCATCACACACAAAAAGAGACATTAGATATTTGTGCCATAGTTGCAGAAATGAAGCGCCCAGCCTAAAAGAACAGATCGCAGTTTCATCATCTCTACTCCATAGAGAAATGGGGTCTGGTTTGGGCCATGTGGCTCACACTCGGAAAGCTGCAGACAGCATCTCATCAGCGGGAAACTTTTCTGCCTCTCCATCCATGTAAAACCCAGGAGTGAGTATTTAAAAGAGAGCTACGACTTGCTGACTTTGAGAGCAAGATAAGTAAGTTACTTGTTTCAGTTCACTTAGGAAAGTTGAAATGACCATTATTTTCCAGTTAGGTAATTTCTTTATTACTTTTTTTTTTTTGTCCATCGTAAAATTCTTGCTGGGGAATATTGCAATAATTGTTTTTCTTTTCATTGATAATATTGAGCATTGACTACTCCAGTGGAAAGGACATGCGGACACCTGATTCCACTCTGAATGGTCTTGGGTTTTTCCCTAAGGTATTTGATTGATTCTGAGCATTTTTTCCAACTTTTAATTGTCTCTTCAATATATGGGAGTTCTAAGTTGAGAGAAAAGAAACTACGACGATCTGTTGTCTTGTTAAAGACATCAGAAAGAGCAATTTGTGGAGAGCAGGCTGTGGAAAAACTGACTCAATTTAGTATCATTCAGAGTATGAAGAAACGTGATCGGACCACAGTATTACTGAATGCTATTGCACCCTCTAGAGTGTGTAAGGAACTGCACAGAGTGTGGCAAACAGTAAAAGACAAACAGTGCCCACAGCGTGCACTGTTTATGTCCCCCCCCCCAACAGATACACAGGGAGAGTATAATCATACAGAACGTGGACAAGGCAAACAAAGGGTAAAACCAGTCTGTAGAGTTGTTGGGAGTAAGTCCAGATGCAGGTTTGCTTAGTAAAGGGGCTTTTGTTATTGGCCTACAGCAAAGGTTCCCAAGAAACCAACATGGTACAGCTACATAGTTGTTGGCAAGTACAGGGATGTTAAGTACACAGATGTGTGGGATAAAGTACTTCAGTGCCATGATATAAGGTACATATGTAGTGTGTGCATGAACATATTAACCATCACCTGTCCTACGTGTGACTAACCTGAACTCTCACTGTTTCATGTGTCAACATTACACCATGCTCTTAGAACTCTCCTATGTGTTTCATGGATTTTCAGGGTTGGTTTCTTCCTGCTTTTCAATATGCTAGCCCTGGGAGTGGAGAGTGTATTTGCTTTAATACCCATCTCCAATTCAGAAGGTGGTGAACTCTCTTATTAGAAGGAAGTGGGTCACAGATATCCAGATCTTTATAGGATAGAGAGCAAATCAATACATTTGGACCTTCCTTACCACAAGCATGCCCTATCCTGTTAAAATTATGAGTTGGAGCGGTAAGAAGGGTGATGGTGGTGGAACCTGAAAGGATTAAAAGAAGGACCAATATAAGATCTAAAGATATTGCATGGAATTTCAAATAGTAAATAAAATAGTATTAATATATAGCACATATCTGCACTTATTTATAGAATAACCACAGATGTAAAGCAATATAATCAGGAGGATAAACTTCTCTACTAGACATCTTATGAAACAGTTATGTTTGAGGAGATGTTCTAAGAAAACTATCACTAGGTACTTTTATCATGTGTAAGCATCTGAATACATATTTGCAGATCACTAGGTAATTTTTAAATAGGACTGTTGTCCTGTGGATGGTCAGACACAGAAAAAATGATGATGAGTATATTGTGTATTTACTATCAATTCTATATTTCCATTTTCTTTCAAATATGGTAGACTTCTAAAAACACGGATAGAAAATTGTCTTGACTGTTAAAGATTGGGTCTGGGTTGTGTTAAGAGAACAGTAAAATACTGAATGAACAAAATCAATGTGTGATTATAATGGTGCATGATATACATAATGGGTCCTACACTTGACATTGAGCCTTGAAAGGTACAAAGAAATATTGGACCCATTGGAGAAACAGTTCATGGTCTCCGGTTCTGTTTAGCTAAGAAGGGTCCATTTCATAATACAATTGTACAAGGTAACAGTTTTGCACAGATACACATTTAGCTAAGTCTGGTTTTGTAGTTTGCTGGCAAACTACAGCACAAGTAACTTAGCACCAACAGGAGCCCTCTGTCTTATGTAATTGAGTGTCAAATGAAAAAAAAAAAAAAAAAACAAAGCCCAAAAGTTATATTTGGTTGAATTGTGCAGGGCAATCAATACAATTATTCAAAGCTACCCTAGTTTTCATTCTTAGAAGCATTGGTTCTCTAGCACTCAGTCTCCCTGTTCCTAATACACCCAGGTCTCAGGCATCTTTGTAATCTCATTTTGTCCAAACCTCCAAGAGTTTTCCAAGGTTTGTTCCTTTAATACCCAGGGGTGGGGGGGGGGGAGGGGAATCTCGAATCACACGTTTCTGTCCATGCAAAATGCTCTGCTTGGCCACATTTTGTGAAGTCCTAGAACCCCAAACCTGTCTCCTCCCTCTCAAAGCATTTCCTACCTGGCATGCCTAACCCACTCTTTCTAGGAAAGCATCGTAATAAGTCTTGGCATTCTCTTTTGGGGACACTTTTGGTGGGATGCTCACATGAGTCTACACAATGACTTCTACTGTATCCTTCTGTATTCTGCATTCTTGCATCTCCTGTCTGCTCTTCTGAGATGACTATAAAAATCTAGTTTTATTTTTTATTTCTGAGATGACTATAAAAATCTAGTTTTATTTTTTATTTCTACGTTTTAGGGCCACAAAGAACTCAGTCTAAGCATGCTGCAGTTTGAATAGCTGGGGAAGGCACAGGTGGAGAATGGGGAACCGACATGAGCATTATCAGAGGTTGGAAGCATCCACCTGCCTGACTCTGAACTGGCTCTCTCACTAGTATCTTTCCAAAAATGTGTTCAAACAGCATCATTGACTTAAGGCATTGAGAGAAACACAAAATCACTCTTTTTTACACCTGCATTTGATTGGCTTCTTGCAGTGCATTCGTATAGGGGTATGTGACTTTCTTTCCAAAACGAATGTTAAGGAGATTATTGTTGACAGGCAAAAAGTAAATCTCCAAACCTTAGGTAGTGTATTCCCATGAGAAACAGTTCATGCCAATGAAGGCAATGTGTTTGGAGCCGTACCCAAGAACACAACATATGGCTCAGTTAGTTTGTCTGGCTTTTAATAATATGAAGCCAGATAATAATAAGCACCTCAAATCTGGTGTAAATTAGCCTGCATTGCCAGTGGAATTGGAATGTGAAATTATTAGTTCATATCATATGTTTCCATTCGTTGAGGTGCCAGAGATCAAATATTGGATCTCTGGAATTCTAGAAAATCATTGCTCCACCGTACTCTGCCTCCAGCCCTAGAGTATCAATTCCAAATATTTTATTTTTTAGAATTATAAATCGATAGTGAAATGAAGAAGGTACACAGAGATTTCTTATATTTATGATACTAGCTTTAAGCATTAATTTCAACATTTCTTCTATCCCAAGTCACTACTTTAAACTGACGTCACAGCCTTGCTGTTTGGATAAGGGGAGCTTCTGTTTAAATACAGCATCATCTAAGAATCTACTGTCTTGGATACACATGTGCATCAGCAGGGGGAGCTCAAGGACAGGATGGGCAAATGAAAGGATCATTTCAAGGGTAGTGAAGTAATAAAGAGAAATTAGGGCAAAATATGGAGATTCCAAGTGAAAATTATTAGGTGATTTTATACAATACTTCACAGCAATGATCTAGCTACAAATGCATTGTTACACGTGTAAATATATATATATTTTAATTTTTTAATCAGCAGCTATCAGCAGAATACCATGAAAACAAAATGGGAGAATGAAGGAAAGGAAAAGTCCTGGCTAGAGTGGAGAACAAGCCAAACACCGAGACAGCCATGGATGGAATCTAAGCTGTAAAAGTGACCCCCGAAACCACAGTTTGCCAGTCCTATGGAGTATACAATCATCATGAACAAGCAATTTCAACTATCTAGTAGGCAAAAGTACTAACTCACATAC
Organism: Mus pahari; assembly: GCF_900095145.1. NCBI lineage: Eukaryota > Metazoa > Chordata > Mammalia > Rodentia > Muridae > Mus > Mus pahari. The sequence goes on along the minus strand of NC_034600.1, from coordinate 39,868,327 downwards.
ACCTAGATATGCACAATAATGTTCATAGCTGAGTGATTCATAATGACTTACAATAAAAAACTCGAATGCTTACCAACAATAAAGTGGGCAAAGAATATATGGCTTATTTATATGAGACAGAAAATGAGCTAAAAGCATATAGAAGACAGATGGCTCTTACAGATAAGAGGTCCAGATAAGGTAGGCATTAAAGAAGGAGGGACTACGGAACACTCTTTAGTGAGCAGCATGAAGATGGTATTGAAATTCAGAAGAGCGGTTACCGCCCTGGAGGGACAATGCCTAGAAGGACGTGTCAAAGACACCTCTGTAGGTTACAGAGAGGTTACAGACGCTTTGCTTCTAGATCTAGCTCTGGTCCTATGGTTTCTCCCCTCTGTGGGAATCTAACAAGCTGGGCATTTACATCTGTTGCCCTATCTGTTTATTTTAGAGGTCAACTAAAGTTTGCTACAAGAAAAATTATACTGGATAATTGCATGAAAAATCTAAATTAAGAGTTTTTGAATCTTGACATTACCCAGAAGATCTTCCAACTGGTAATAAGGACACATGCTCCACTATGTTCATAGCAGCTTTATTTATAATAGCCAGAAGCTGGAAAGAACCCAGATGTCCCTCAATAGAGGAATGGATACAGAAAATGTGGTACATTTACACAATGGAGTACTACTCAGCCATTAAAAACAATGAATTTATGAAATTCTTGGGCAAATGGATGTATCTGGAGGATATCATCCTTAGTGAGGTAACCCAATCACAAAAGAAGTCACTAGATATGCACTCACTGATAAGCGGATATTAGACCAGAGACTTAGAATACCGAAGATACATTATGCAAAACAGAAGAAAACCAAGAAGGATGACCATTGTGTGGATACTTCATTCCTCCTTAGAATAAGGAACAAAATACTCATGAAAGGATATAGGTACAGAGACAAAATTTAGAGCTAAGATGAAAGGATGGACTATCCAGAGTTTACCCCATTCGGGAATCCATCCCATCATCAGCCACCAAACCTAGATACTAATGCACATGCCAGCAAGATTCTGCTGAAGGGACCCTGATATTGCGGCCTCTTGTGAGGCTATGCCAGTGCCTGGCAAACACTGAAGTGGATGCTCACAGCCAGCTATTGGATGGAACACAGGGTCCCCAACGGAGGAGCTAGAGAAAGTACCCAAGGAGCTGAAGGGGTCTGCAACCCTATAGGTGGAACAATAATATGAACTAACCAGTACCCCCTGAGCTTGTGTCTCTAGCTGCATATGTAGCAGAAGATGGCCTAATTGGCCATCACTGGGAATAGAGGCCCCTTGGTCTTGCAAACTTTATATGACCCAGCACAAGGGAAGGCCTAGGCCAAGTAATGGGAGTGGGTGGGTAGGGGAGCAGGGACGGGGGGGGGGTATAGGGAACTTCTGGGATAGCATTTGAAATGTAAATAAAGAAAATAATAAAAAAAAGAATTTCGGGAAAAAAATATAATTTTTTTTTCAGAAAGAGCTATCACAGAGTTGATGCTTTTCAAAAGGTATTTGCCAATGTGCTGTGAGTATGAGAAAGAATCATAACCCAAGACACAGAAGAAACTCAAAAGTCACTGAATGGAAATTTTCACGGAGGGTAAGCCTGTGTGTTCCAAGCAAGCACCTGTGATGGCTTCCATGGATTGGCAACTTGACAGAATCTAGGAAAGGAGCCTTTGGGAATGCCTGTGAGGGCTACAAAGAGTAGGCTAATTTCTGTTGGAAGCCCTGTCCCAACTGTGGGGGCATCATGTCTTAGTCAGGGGTCCTGGACTGAACAGATGCACAAGGGTTCTGAATAGTGGGCTCCACTGTCCGTGCTGCATATTTGACTGTGGACACCAAGTGGTAAGCTGCCTCACACCCTTGTTCCCTGGCCTGTCCCATCAGGACAGACTAGACCCTGGAAGTATGAGGAAAACGAATCCATATCCCTGTTAAGTGCCTTTCATTAGAGCTTTATTGCAACAAAAGAAAATGTACCCTAGACAATACCATTTTTCTTTCTATCAGAAATTCTAATCACAAGTGTCTCCTGCAGTGGGCACCCAAAAGCTGAGCATACAATTCACACTAGATCCTTGATAGGTAGGTTGGGAATTTAAAAAAAAAAAAAAAAAAGAACAAAACAAATTCTATAGAAAATATAATTTGCATATAAGTAATTTCTTCAGATAAAATACTAAGAAGCGGGATTACAGAAAATTAAAAGGAAACCATTGTATGAATGAGTGAACTTTCATATATGACAACTAGCAGAAACACAAGATGAGAAGTAGATTTTAAAAACAGAAGTATTTATAATTATTGAAGTAGACTATTTAATCCATTTAAAGAGATCATATAGCATTTATCATATGAGGAGTAGATCATTAAAAACTCAAGTGCTATATTTAAAATAAAAAGAAAAGACTCTGAAGCTGACCATCTAATAGATATCTGGGTGAAGCAATGAATTAGACACCTAAAGGCTGCATTTGTGAGTTGGAAGCCACGTGAGAACAACTGTAGGACATAGTAGACAGAGGAATGGAAAGGCTGTGAGGGCGGCTACAGAGAACAGACTGTGAGATCAAGAAAACAGAAGTTTTGCTGGGATTCCACAGGACAGTAAAGTGAATGGCGAGGAAGTAACATTTCAAATCAGCAGGTAGGACTCTTAAAATTAATTACACACACACACACACTCACTGAAGGAGGCTAAAAACCTTTAACATTATAAAAAGTAAACCTCTGGATCCATCACAGTGACATTATGCAACAAGAGTCAGAATTAAAGTACACAGAAACAGGAATAAGGACCAAATATTAGTACTTGGTATGAAGTGATTTATCCAGTGACAATTCAAACGATTTAAACAATTTATTATCTCTAAAGCGATGGATGACATTCTTACAAATCCAGGAAAAGATTAGGAAGAAAAGTATCTTTAAGTTGAAGTGAAAACTGAGGTTTTTAAGAAGGCAAGAAAAATAAAAGAAAGAAAAGAACTCAATTTCTTGACCACGATCATTTGCCAGAGTGATGTCTAACATTGTACTCTAAGGATGAGTAAGGACCAAGATACAAAGGGAAATATTAGTGGAGCATCTAAATATCATAAATGTAATAATTAGGTATTATTGAATAAGAAATCATTTCCATTTAAACGAATCTTGGCACATTCAGGTAGATAGTATCATATACACTGACACAGTCTCTTCCTATATCAAACAGCAAAAACAAGTTATGAATTAATAACAGTTAAAATATGAAAACTCATGTATTTTGGCAAATGTTTAAAAATTAATTAAAAAATAAATTGTGTCAGGAAAAAATCATTACAAAACTTTAATGTACTGAAACTAGATGGTAAATATATCAAATGTTGGATATATAGGAGCGGTAGGAAAGCAGGATAAATCAAATCACTGTGCAAAAATAAAGGCTAACATCAATATCTAAGGGCACACATATAACAGAGTAGGAAAAAAATTATAGACCTAAAGAAATTAAAGAAAGGGTGTAGCAATTGTAACAATGGGCCCTAATTTCAACCAAACAAGTTTGAATGGAAGCTATGACTGTAGAAATGTAGTCTCAAAACAATTGGGGTAATCAGGCAAGTTGGCAAAAACAAGGCAGAGAAACATGGGAAGAAAGAGAGAAATAGCATGGCCTTTTTAAAAACAGAGGAAACAGGAAAAGAATGGGCAAAACGTGAAGGTCAAACCCAGTCTCATTTGTAAGAATTGAAGGTCAAACCCAGCCTCATTTGTAAGAATTTGTAAAGGTGTTATAGAGACACAGCATCTAAAAACATACAGAAATAGAAAATTAAAAAAAAAAAAAACAACAACAGCTTTCCAAATTTATTTAAAAAGCAGGAAAGTGCAAAAGCAATTTGAAGAAATGATGAAAGTTTTAGTGAAAACAGTTCCAAATTTACAAAAGGAACACTGTTGAAAATGGTCTCACTGCTGATCCAATAGCTGTGGCAGAAAGGTCATGTTTTCTGCATTAATAGAAAATCTCAGTGTAAGAACTTTAGCATGGTAGTAACATTAAATTAGAGAAAAAGGAATTTGACAAACCTTCACTGAAGTGAAATAAAATTTAAAGTAGGTCATTCAAATAAACAGCAGCATCATGAGGGTTAAGAAAGACACAGAAATATCATCATAGACTGTGACCTAATAATTTTGCCATTGAGGATTTACCCAAAGAAACTCATTAACATGTCTAAAACCTCTTCCAAAGATGCTTTCAGAAGAGTTCTGAGGGGTAGTAGCTGAGAGGAAAAACTTGAACTTAAAAAGCAGCTTTCAGTTTAATCAGGCATCATGTATCAACTGACATACGTCTGCAGAGATTACGTCAGACAATAGAAAACTGTTTAAAGAGCTTGAAAAGCAAAAATGGCAGGTATTTTCTTAGGCATGCAAAATACATAAATGAGAGAGAGAGAGAGAGAGAGAGAGAGAGAGAGAGAGAGAGAGAGAGAGAGAGAAGAAAAGATGGAAATGATTGCATGTTGCTTATAGAGTCAATGCTAAACCAGCTTTGTAAAATATACAAAACTGTAAGACATAGGTGTATGTGTGAATTTCAGAATTAAGTAAAAAATTTAACTCATACTCAAACCCAATTAGCAAATACATGGCATTCATTACGATTTCTGTAAATTCACAGGAAATCCACAAAACTAGAAAACAAAACAAAAAAAAAACTTTAAAATATCTTAGGTTAAATATTTATGTGATTCTCTTTATTTGTTACAATATGAGATTTAAGTGTAATTTTCAAAACAATGTATTTAAGGGTCGTGAGTTAAGAAGCATCTGCAGAGGCTTCCTAATGAATGATGTCCGATCGATTCCATTTTCTTGGATGATATACTACACTAATAGGCTAGGTTAGTGCCAGAGGGAGCATATGACTTTGGAGACTTTCAGACATGACATTCTCATTAGCAATTAAAAAATGAGAGATTTGTGTTCTAGTCTCATCACTTCATGTGACAGTTCCAAAGAGCATATTAAAAGGTTGTGATAACTCGAGGCTAGTTGCTAGCATAGCCAGGAAATTGTTGACCACACAAGCACCAAAACCCCTGTCATGAGGCTGAGAATGACTGCCCTGGAGAGGTCAAGGCATGCAGAGCCCAACAATTGCTTGCCAGCCTGCTTAACCTACTTGGGAAAGATAAAGGAAAGATTTTTTTTTTTTCTAAAACAAATCGAAACCAAAAAACCAAACAAAAACCAAACAAACAAAACACTAAAGTAGATTGTGCCTGAAGACTTTTCTCCAAGTGTTTCCTGGAATGTACATGCACATAGGCACACACATGCACACAGGCACACACATGCACACAGGCACACAGAGGCACACATGCACACAAGGGCACACATGCACATAGGCACACAGAGGCACACACATGCACACACATGCACACACATGCACACAAGCAAACAGGCACAGAGGCACACGGGGCAGACACATGCAAACAGGCACACAGAAGCTCACAGAGGCAAACAAATGCACACATGCAAACACTCAAAATATAATTTAATGAGGGCTAAACTGGATTAAAAGATGCAAAAACTTTTGAAGCTTCAGAATAGAAACAAAATACAGATGCATATGTGTGTGTGTGTGTGTGTGTGTTTAAATCAATCTTCATATCTTCCTTAAAGGAACTGCTATCTACTGACATATGAAAGGTCTGAAGTTTTATTGCTCCTACAACAAGAAAAAGGAAGAAAATTCAGTGTTTCTATGACTAAAAGAGTATTAAATCTCAATCATTCCAGGTTTCAAAGGTGACATACAATCCACTTTGACTTTGATGTGGCAGCTTGTCTCCTGGAAGGAGTGGGCTAAGGTCAAATGAGCTGGGGATCATTTGTCTTCATCCTGGATCCTCTCTGAGTCAATGATGTCAGATTTGCAGTGCACAGGTAACACATAAACATGTAGCTATCAATTGACTCTTGGCTGCTAAGTCTTGGAACCATGTGTGGCTCATAAACTCTGTAAAGACACTCTAGGAAGTTACTTCCATTTTCCCTTCAAGATTTTTTTTAACCTGCCCTCAACTGGTAAAACCCACATTCTTATGTTCAAGAGGGGGCTTCCTCTGTACTGACTTGCTTGACATTGAACTTTCCATTTCCAGGGGACAGAAGCTGAGAAGATTATGAAAATTCATTTAGAAATCAGTTGATAAAAGTCAAGTGATATTTGCTGAAAAGAAAATATGCTAATGTTCAATACAAACATGGACGTTTCCATTATTAGAACACAATTTTACAGTAACAGCATCAGACAAAAAAAGTAGGAGTGCCAAGGACAAAGAAAGTCACTATATTTGGAAAGAGTTAGATGATGCTGGCTTGGAAAGAAAAAATGTCAAAATCTAAAATTTAGCCATATTATCAGACCTGATCATTTTTCTTACTAATCTACAAGTATTATTATATGTAGTTTCCATGCCTAGTGTTTCTAAGACAGCTGTGGTGAGTATAAGGGACAAAATGTTGATTATAAATAATAGGATACAAACATAGAAACCTCTCACTCCTTTTCTTGAAAATAAAGATAATTTATATTGAGTATAGGTTACTGCATTTATTTTTTCTTAGGATAAAATTTGACTTTATTTTTAGGTTTCCTCCACTAAATCTTCCTTCGCAAAATTACAAATAGGGATGTATGCAGAGGGTTAATTGAGGTTTCTAAATATTCTAAAGCCATGGATACCCTGTTTATATGAGATTTCTAAGTGGTGCTGAAGATAGTGACAGACAATGTTTAGCACTGTGGTTAAGGAATGAGTTTCTCACTAGGGACAGTAATTCATCATATTATCAATTGTGACAACCCAGGCTTTAGTGACAAGATTCGGTGTGGGGTGAACTGACTCTCTAACGATCCTAGCCAGTGGGTATGTCAAAGGATGCCCCTTTTAGCTGTTCTCATAAGTGAGGATGTTAAACCATTCAGGTTCAGAATGATCTCTGCAGCTCAGACAGCTCATGGGAGAATGGTACCACCTTTCCTTTCCTTTAACTGTTCTTCCCATGGATCAGAGAAAAAGTTTCTGAGTTAAATAAAAATGTTTTCAATGGAAAGGTTCAGCTCTCACAAACCAAACCAAACCAAACCAAACAAACCCAACCAAACCCAATCCAACCCAACCAAACCCAACCCAACCCAACCCAACTCAACCTAACCCAACCAACCCAACCAACCAACCCAACCCAACCCAACCCA
>NC_034600.1:39700308-39860996 GCF_900095145.1 Mus pahari | reverse complement strand
CCAACCCAACCCAACCCAACCAACCAACCCAACCCAACCCAACCCAACCAATCAAACAAGCAAACACACCAGGGTTTAAGGAAGATCTTGCAAAAGCCAAAACAGACATTACAATGTATATCACAGCATTCCATAAAGGATGTGATGGCCTTTCTGTCTTCATGTGGTAAGGTGCGAAGAATAGTTTATGGCTTGGTGAGTCAGACAGACCGAGATGCAGTGATGAAGGTACAGCTCAGCTAAGCATCAGCGCACAGTGGCTAGGTGATTTCCCAAGGCTTGTGCAAGGGCAGGCATCTACTTATTTAATCGGACAAACCACTGTTGTATTCAGAGAAAGTTATAGGGTAAATGAAATCGCCGAGAAAATGAAGCTTTAGGCCTGGGTCATGAAAGAACAGAGGAAAGTGTGCATATTCTTCAGTGTGATCTAAGGTCTGGCACCTCCTCTGCATGGAAGAATGGAAAGTCTGGGGTGCTAGCAGGGAGCCTTCGGGACCCCATCACCATCTTTATAATAGCAACAAACCTTGTGCCAAGGATGAAATTCTAGAGTTATACTCAAGAATCTGGGAGAAAAGGTGCCATTGTCTTCAGTTGTGCATGGTGCTTGTGTGTGTGTGTGTGTGTGTGTGTGTGTGTGTGTGTGTAAAACACTAACTATACAAGAAGAGATCTTGACTTTGAGAGAGGATTAGGCAAGGGAGTTGGGTGAAACCATTTTATCCATTGTATAATTGACACCACAAACTTCTGCTGCATCCTTTATGGACTTTGTGCAAATGAGAGACTTCAATGAACTTCAATTGAGTCATAAGTAAGAATGCTGATAATCATAGAACATAGCTCAAAATCGCTTCAAGAAATAATTTAAATATAAAGGTTAAAGGACAAATATCTAGCTTGTTTTGTGATGCTTAAAAAATAAAACTTATTGAGAATTATATAAAATTAATTCACATCATAAAAATAAATCGACATATATTCAGAAATAAATTAGCAAAGTGTATAGGCAAATGCTTATAAGCAAATTTGAACATGTATACTGTGAATTATTAGAAATGTAACAAGATTGCTTTTAAGGGGGTAGGGGTTTATTTTAGATAATGAAAGTGTCATAAACACAATGAAATTTTATCCAATCATAAAAGTAAAATCACAGTATTCTCAGGAAATTGGGTTGAAGAGACCCATAAAGACATACAGTGTATGTTCTTCCTCATACTTTAGCTTACAGTTTCAAATTATTATATTTTCTATGTTTACACTGGAGTGAGTTTTAACAGAGAACTCACTCTGGAAATGGGCTGTTAGCTCCCTCCCAGCTGACTAGCACACAGTAGCAAAAGATGCTATATATGTTCCTGAGTAAGAAAATTTATTTACAGTTGTACCTAACTGGGAGCATGGGTGTTACAATATTGAGTTACAGGAAAGGTATGTTTGCTGTTGGTGTGGCAGGATTCTTTTGGGGGTAGCTACTCACTTAGTTTGAAAATTATTACTTTTAAAAATATGTATGTTATGAGAAAACGCAATTACATCATTCTCCCTTCACTTTCATCCTGCAAAGCCCCCCCCTTTTTGACCCTCCTTATGCTCATTCAAATTCATGTTTTTTTCTCTTCATCAATTATTGTTATGTACATTCATACATACATACATACATACATATATACATACTCCTAAATCTATAAGTACATCTGGCTTAGTCTGTATGTTACTCGTTTTAATAACCAATGACACCCATAGCCTTAAAAAAAGGCCAATATACACATAGATTGCTGAAGGAATAAAACTAATTTATTTCAATAATCAACAATAAAATATTATAATATAATTTGCTGAAATAGATAGAAAAATATCATATACCTTCAGCCAACCTGACACTTCATAGTGAAACATGAAAGCATGCATTATTTTAACCATAGGAACAAGTCATAATTTCTTGTCATGCATTTTCAGTTAATTGCCTACCAAAACACCTGCCATTGTGGATAAGAGCTGAAACTATTATCAGGGAACTTGCCAGAAATGCAAACTCTCAGGCTCTGACCTACTGCTAAAGCATTAATTATATGATCCACCAAGGAGTCACATATATTTGCTAGTTTGAGAGCCTTGGCTTCATAATTGTAGAAAAAAATACCCACACATATTTTTAAAGACGCATTATAATGTACGGTAAAAAAAATGGAGCGAAGAAAATACATCTTTTGTTATTATCCATAGAGACTCTGAGTGGCAACAGAGACTCACTGAAGGGCTCAGAGAAAAAAATCACAAAAGGTCAAAATATATGGGTATCCTGGTCCACATGCAGAGTCCCAGAATATAGGAGTGAAGGGCAGAAGGGTAGGTCCAAGCCCTTCCTTGGTTATGACACACTGTAGACAAGTCTGTGATACATGGGATCTCCCCACCAACAGAAAGAAAGAAAGAAAAAAGGAAAGAAAAGCGCATCAGCAAAGTTTAAAGATTTGTCTTAGTATGTGAGCAACATAAAACTATACCGGATTTGTATGCATGTGCCTCCAGCCCTTAGAAAATGGCTTTGACTATCATTCTTCTCGCGCAGGGGTAATGGAAGCATTAACTGTGAATGGTTAAGAGGCGAGATAGAGTCAGTCCTGCTGTGCCAAAGATGCAGGATCTGCCTGACAAAGGGTAGAAACAGGGTAACTGGGAGGAGTCTCAGTGAAGATCCGATGTCGATGGCGTCACGGAAGACAGATCTTGAACCAGACCAGACGCTGCAACAGTCATTTGCAAGTGAAGCTGTGTGGACAGAGGGATATACTGTGGGACACGCTGTGTCATACTATAGCTTCCGTGACGCAATGTTTTCTGTGTTCCTTTAATTTATTTGTTTGTTTGTTTGCGTGTTTTTTTATATGGGAGTGGGGCTTGCAAGGTCAAAGGGCAGATATGAGGGTGTGAGGGGTTGAGGAGATAAGGCGACTGAAGTGCATGATGTGAAACTCACGAACCAGTCACCTAGTGAAGCAAGTTCCAGGACAACTAGAACCACATAGAGAAACCCTATCTCAGAACAAACAAACAAATACAGCTATATTATTAAAAAAAAACCTATCTCATCTTACCAAGTTAGTATTAAAATATTAACATTATATAAAATGTACACTTTCTGGAAACTTTTCTTTTTCACTTAATTACCAAGATCTGATACCCACATTTGCCCTAACCCTTCTCACTTCTTGGACACCTTGCTCAGCTTTGTCTCTTTGGCTTTGTGCTTGGTGGGTAATAGGCCAGCATTCGAGGGTGAATACTTCCTTGTCAGGCAGCCTCGGGCAAGTAACAGCCTCAAAGAGCTTGAGTTTCCTCACTAGACTATAGCAGTCACATGACTGGAGACACTTCAAGAGCTTAGGCAGTGTCTGGGTCACAGAGCGACGAGGGAGTGCTAGCCACTGTTACTCACACAGCTGATATGTCATAACAGCGGTTTATGCTGCAGAAGATAATTCATGATCAGTGGTCATTGTAGGCAATCCAAGTAGCTTTTACCCTTGATAGAATCTCTGTCTGTCTGTCTGTCTGTCTGTCTGTCTGTCTGTCTGTCTGTCTGTCTCTGCATGTGTGTGTGTGTGTGTGTGTGTGTGTGTGTGTGTGCACGTCTCTACCTGTGTGCCCTTTTGTAGGAGCGTGTGTGGAGAACAGTAACTGACATTAGGTGTCTTCCACTACCACCCTACGTCTTATTTCTCAAGACAAGCTCTCTCACTGAACCCAGAGCTCGCCATTTAAGCGAGGCTGCCTCACTAGCAAGTTCCTAGGATCTATCTGTCTCTGCCTCTACCTGGATACTGGCCACAGAATACATGCCAAGCTCTTCATGAGGGTGCTGGGAATTCAAATAGATGTTTATGAGGTGTGCCTCCTGACCAGTCCCTAACTGGGTTGAATTTTATGCTTTCAAAGTTTCCAGTAAAAATATGAAACTAACACCATTGCTAACCTTAAGACTAGGTAGAGTTCTTCCCAGAGAACCAGCAACCTAAATCCATTAGCTGGAAAATGAGTGATTTTTGTTGCTTCTCAGTTCCCTTAAAATATGCCTGACTAACAGCTTTATCAATGACTTTCTATACTTGTTAGTCTTTTTAGCAGGTTTTAATTTATAAGCATTCAAATTGCCTGCGCTGGAATTTGGCTCCTATTAACTAATGACTTTGCCCTTGTGATTAATTTATCTCACCACAATGAAAAATGTGCATCGTTGTTGTTGTTGTTGTTGTTGTTATTTTTCATGACAGCATTTCTGTGTCTAACAGCCCTGGTTGTCCTGGAACTTGTTTTGTAGACCAGGCTAGCCTTGAACTCAGAGAACTGCCTCCCTCTGCCCCCTGAGCGCTAGGATTCAAGGCATGGGCCACCGAGCCCGGCTATGTACCCTTTTATGAGCAGGAGAGAAGTGACTTCAATTTTGTAGCATAGCATGTCAATTTTATGTTATCTTTCTTTGGTTATTCAGATGCACTGATAAAGCATGCTTAGGTTATTTTGATGCAGGGACACTCATTCTTCTATATCGGGAATAAGTCACCATGAAAATAACAAATAGTTATTGTTGCATTTCTGCTGTGTTGGTGCTGGGCTGTGTATTAGAGGGGATGCTGAGGCAAGGGTGAGACGTGTTCACCCACACCATGGCCTTACAGGGATTTTAAAAAAGGCAGAAGAACTGAGCAGCCCGAATGACAGACAGTAAGTGATAGGTGATATGGTGACTGAAGTTTTAGCCCATCTATGACAGTGTAATAAAGAGCAAGTGAGAAGGAAGGTCGTGGCCCGGGCAATAGTCAGTGAAGGTTTCATGGCTGACTTGGGGATTACAGACCTTAAGGAAAAGTAGGATTCTAGTGCCAGTCAATAACCCATGAGTTTGTGATTTTCCTCCTCCATACTCATATTTCATGATTTCTGCCATCCCAGTTCTCTAAGTATTATTATCTACTTTTTCGAACCTGAAGCAGAGTAGACGACACCTTAACTTAAAGAAAAAACTTTATGTTACTAATATGTACGGGAAGTCATTCCCATTTTCTATAAAAAGGATTGGGTTAGGTCTGAAAATAAACACAAAGTCAATAGAGCAGCTTTAGAGTCCATGCCGAAAAAATGATGCCTTTTAAAGGCTCCGGGCTGGAGGCCAGATCCGGTGTGGTTTCAGAGAGAAAGGGTGGGCTGAAGAATTGCTGGAGACGTATACTAAGAGAGGAGTCCACCCTCTTTCCTTCCTCCCTGGTTTGTCTCCTTTCCTCTTTCCAACATCCCTCTCTTTCCTCACCAATGACTTTCTATACTTGTTAGTCTTGTTAGCAGGTTTTAATTTATAAGCACTCAAATTGCCTGCGCTGGAATTTGGCTCCTATTAACTAATGACTTTGCCCTTGTGATTAATTTATCTCACCACAATGAAAAATGTACATTGTTGTTGTTGTTGTTATTATTTTTCATGACAGCATTTCTGTGTCTAACAGCCCAATCATCTACCCATCCTTTCTTCCTCCCCTTTAATAGCCTTCCTTCAGAAATACTTATTGAGCATCTATGATATTGCAGGTACTATTTAGCTCCCGTGGATCCAAAAAATGAAGACAAGGGCAATAGCTCAGGCTCTCACAGAGCATCTGTTCTTGCCGGCAGAAGATGACTACTAAAGAAACAGAAAAATGAAATGGAGCAGGTGTAAGGTCCTCTGAGGGAATGGATGCACAGGAAAGTGCCACAGATAAGTACTAGCCACCCACAGTCAGGGTGGATGAGTTGTGCAGATGTAGGGACGGTGGAGAAAGAGACCCTGAAGCATCGGGAACACTGAGAACAAGGGATGTGATGTGGAATCGCTTGTCTTCATGGGAAAGTCACAGAACCAGAGTGAAGAGAGAGAGAGAGAGAGAGAGAGAGAGAGAGAGAGAGAGAGAGGAGGATTGAGAAGTGTATGAACCAGGAACTCGCAAGGGGTATGGAGGTCAAAACACATGCTTCAAAGGCACAGTTATAACTTGACTCCAAGTGATAGAAGCAGGTGATATGTGGCTTCTTTTTTTTTTTTTTTTTTTTTTTTTAAGAGAACAAGGCAGTGTGACCTACTTGCTTTTCAGAACGACTTCCACAGGGCAGGAACAGGCAAGAATCTTCAGGAGCAAGTTAGGGGAAGACTGCAATAAGCTGGTGGGCAGAGGGATTGAAGGTTGAGTCAGGGGCGAACACTGGAAGGGGAAATCTGTGCTTTCTATAGGTGGAGGCCAGCCATTCTCCCCGCCTACATGCTATTACATAGAACCCTATCTCTGTTCTACCAAGTACACAGTCACAGCTCGCCAGTGCCCAGCACAGTGCCAGCAAGCCGATCCAAAGGAGCTAGGGAGTTGAACGACACGGTAATGACATGGGGAGAGCCAAGGCAAGGAGGCTCATTGTAGGTATTTGGGACAAGAAGAACACGCTGTGCAGAGAGAGGCTGCTCAGAGAAACCCAAGGCGCACAGGCAAAGGTGTTTTATAACAATAGAGGAGAACTAAGAGCAGCAAAAGAGGAAAGTATGTTTAAAATGATGGAGAAGGGGCCAAGTGTCCTGGAATCTTTGTTCAAAGAAAAATCCATCACGAGTCACAGGGACTATAAAGACTGACTATACCTGACTTTATGTTTCTAGTTATGGACATCATAAGACTTTCTACTTCAACCACCCATTTACAGAATGACAATATTTTATTTTTCTGTTCTTATGAGATTAAAAAAATGTTTACAAACAACCATCTAAGTACATGTATTTTGTCTTAAAGATGCACGGAATTGAGCCGGGCGTGGTGGCGCACGCCTTTAATCCCAGCACTCGGGAGGCAGAGGCAGGCGGATTTCTGAGCTCGAGGCCAGCCTGGTCTACAAAGTGAGTTCCAAGACAGCCAGGGCTACACAGAGAAACCCTGTCTCGAAAAACCAAAAAAAAAAAAAAAAAAAAAAAAAAAAAGCACGGAATTTTCCCTTTACATCTACAAGAGAACTTACATTTTTACTGTATTTATTGACTTTGGGTAGAGTAGGGTGTGGGGTGTAGGTGCAGGCAGGAGGGTTCATGGCACCACACATGTACAGAGGGCAGAGTACAGCTTGAAGAGATCTCTTCTCTCCCAAACAACTCTTAGGAATTGGTTTTCACCTTCCTTCCTATAGATTCCATGGACTAACCTCAGGTCATTGGGCTTAGAGGCAAGCGTCTTGCCACTGAGCTAGCCCACAAATATTTTTATTTACATACCTCCCAAAATTTTATATTTACATTTTGAAAGGTTACTTCTTATGGCAAATGATTATTTTAATGAACGGCACAGGTAGATGGAGTAGCATATCACATTAGGATTTAATACAAGCTGACTGTGTGTAATGAGTAAGTCTGAGTAGTTAACATGGGGACCTTGTTCATCTGAAATAAAGAAACTTGCTGGCCTCAGGAGAGTGAAGTAGAGTTAACTATAGATATTCTAAAGCTAAAGGAATTATAAAGAAAAATAGCGATTGAAAAAGAAATCTTGGGGCTGGAGAGATGGCTTCGTGTTTAAGAGCACTGACTGCTCTTCCAGAGGTCCTGAGTTCAAATCCCAGCAACCACATGGTGGCTTATGAGATCTGATGTCTGCTTCTGGTGTGTCTGAAGACAGCTACAGTGTATTCATATATAGAGAATAAATATATCTTTTGAAAAAGAAAAAGAAATCTCTATTGCTAGGAGACCATGATACCAGGACAGGAAGACAGAACAGGGAGCCTATGGGTAGGGGCAGGGCGGGAGGACGGCTGGGAGTAGTCACCTGTACTACCCGCACTTAGAGAAGCGCGTCCTGGTATGATGTGGACCAAACCTGGCTTATGGAGTCTAAATAAAACCAGATGGATCTCATCTTCATAAGAGAGAAACCCCAAACCTAGTAAAATGAGGAGACAGGAGGTAGACAATAGTCAATAGGTTTTGTTTTTTTTTCCCTCTGTATTTAGCAGAAAGTGTTGTTTTGTTTTATTTTGTTTTGTTTTCAATCCAGGTTCACAACACCTAGAGTTTATTCTTGCAGGCACGAAATAATTATCGTGTTGCTATATTTGTTTGCTAATCTAAGTCACCCTTGTCTCTAGCCTTCATTTAGAGTTCAGGCTACTAATGGCTTCAAGGATCTACCCATGCCCCCCTCACTCTGAGTTCTCCACTAGCTGACCAGAAGAGCCCTGGTGCTGTGCATGGGTAAGCACTCAACAATATATTCTCTCTTTTGCTCTACTTCTTTACAGACTCAGCTTTCATATGCCAAACATCCCAAATCACTTAACTTCTAGGTTAGTTCTGGAAGAGTTACCTGTCCCAGTGCCATCCCTAATATTTCACCCTTCTACCTGGACAGTTATACTTCTATGTTTTTACTTCACATATATTTTTACTTGTGTGTGATTATGGTGTACATATACCTATATACAAGTGTGTTTATAGGTGGTTGTGCATGCAAAGGCCATAAATGTATCTTTTTATTGGATCCTGTGGCATTACCATTTCTTTGCTACAGAAATACTTGATGCACTTAGAGTTCTATACATGCCTTCCTCTAAATATATACAATGTAAGTGACGTTAAGGTCTAAGGTATTTGCTAACCACTCAAACTTTGTTGACTATTGATGAGTGCTAAGAAATGAAGGTGGTAGCAGTTGTTAATTGAGAATATAGAAATTTTTATCATTAATTTATATTCCAGATAAGGAGCATCTTGAATGAAATAGAGTACTGAGTTAGTAGGAACTAGCCTTCATTGAGATGAAAAGAAATGGAAACTCAGCTTCAGAAAAACCCAAGTCCTGCATGATCTCCCAAAGTCACAAACTTCAAAACATAATATGTTGCAAATAGAAGTCGTATAAAATAAGCATGATGATCAGTTCGGTTTCATAAAGAAAACAAAACCAACAAACAAAATAAGTCAGGGATTGTGGCTCCTGTGTATGGTTTCAGAATGCAGAAGGCTGAGCTAGGGGAAGGCAAATCATTGCTGTGTGTCCAGGACTAACCTGTGCTACAGGATAAGACACTGTCTCAAGAGACAAACGATTCAATCCATTAAATGGCTATCCCATAAGTGTTATTAACTCCATTTGTTCATGAACTCAGATTATGAAGAAATGTGAGGAAATGAAACTTAAGGAATGTTTATTTGAGGTACAGACTTCAAGCGAGCACTGTGACTCACAGTAAACACTTGTACGTAAGCCACGGCATTGGAGTGTACTTTGTTCTCCCATAAACTCAAGACTTAGAGACTGTTGCTAGCCACACACAAACAGCTCCACCGAGTACTGCTTTATGGAAATGATAACCCCAATGGCTGGGAAGGGCGATCTTTCTGTGCCAGGTGACTTCTGGGTATGTGTTGGATGTTCAAGCTGAACATTAACTAAATTATTTGGGTCACTGGAGTAACCCTTAATGTACTGAAACTGTACTTTGAAGAAACCATATGCTTGTTAAGAGAGCCAGAAAAATTGAAAAGAAATTCTTACTTAATACATGTTATCAGAAGTTGGGGCTTTAGTTTCTTACATATCATATTTACCATTCTCAGGATGATCTTGAAAAACCTGTGATTCACACAGCCTTGGGCAAGGGAACTTCCTCATGGTACAGAGGGGTTCCACTATTACAGGGGGTTGATTTCAGTCAGCCTGTGCAGGGATTCCCACCCCCACCCCCACCCCAGGACAGAAATAGTTAGGGGTTAGGACAACATTGACTTTCCAAGGTTCCTAAGGCTGATCATTTAAAGAAACTTTTTAGCCTTAAAACAGAACATCTGTCAGGAGTCTCTCCTCAGTCCCTGGCTAAAGAGCTGATAATTAAATCAGCCCTAAAAGTAAAATAGATAAATTGGGTAACTGGCTTTTGAAATGCAAGTCAGGGCCTTGGCCAGAGGAACTCCTCCCCCCACCCCTCCCACCGAACCCTCCACCCTTCCCCCCAAAACCCTGCTTATCCACTTCAATGAGCTGAGATTTTAAATATTAATAGATGCTTCCTTTTATAAAGAACAAGCTTAGAGTCATAAACATTTGTATTTCCCAGAAAGAAGCCACAGCTTGCATTGACTTGTCTACAGGGTTGATCAACCGAACACAACTTTAACAATTGTGGAAGTACAGTGCATTCAGGGCTATATTTAAGGCCCTGTAATAGCTGCTCCTTGTCCACATCCTTCTGACCTAACACCTAGTGACCATTAGGTGAAAGCTTTGAATGTATTCATAGACTAGCTTCCATCAGACCAAATGCTAAGAAGGTCATTAGATCTCTCACAGAGGTCTCCCTGACTGTGCTGTAAGCCACCACCTACCTGATGTTTCTACCAATGTATTTAAAGTGTCCTGATTTAAGGCTTTCTTTGTTCCATTACTATAAAATCCTAATAAAATTGTTGCCACGTTTAAACGCGGAACTTGGGCTAATTTGGCTCCAGAATAACTGACCTCTTTCCCCTTTGAAGAGAAAGCCGTTTCTCACATCACCACTAAGTACTGTCTAAAGAAGGAAATGAAGCTTGCTGCATCACAAACTACAGTGAGACAATGAAGAGCTGATGGCCAATCTCAGCATTGAAACAGTTCTGTTAAGCCCACACATCTCTAGATGTCTCTCTGTAGGAACTCACAGTGCCTCTTATGCAGACAGGATTGCTCACAGTTGAACCCTGCTCACCTTGGCTGGGGGGGTTTGGATACACAGCATGAAATCGAGAAGACATGGTTTAAAACACAGCTGTGTGCTTCACAGCGTTTTGCTTTCCCTTCTCGGTTTTATTTTTAAAGTCAGGGAAAGGGAAGCTCTCATAAATCTATTTATTTATAACATTAACCATGTTTCATAAAGCTAGCTTGTCTTTTATGCAGAACCAAAGTGGGGAAAAATTAAAGTTGAGAGTCCTTTTGAATGGCAACAGGGGTCTGTCCTTACAGCTTAATCTCATTATTTTTATCTTGTTTTTGATGCCATTGCATGTTTGGAAGATATTTTGTTTATTCTCATTTTTCACACTTCCCCCTGTCTACGTAATGTAGGTTAACCTCAATTGCTTCTCCTCTAGCTTCAACCCCCTGAGCCCTTGCTGGCATGCACCACCCGTCCCAGGTCCATATATCATTATCACAGAGATGTTTGTAAAATCAAAGTAACCTTTGTCTTACCAATTTAAGAGCTTATCTCCCAGATAATGTACAAAGATGTGAATATTTAATGGGGTCCTACTGCGTAATATGAACTGCGAGGTATTTACACATGACAGGATCCTTACAGAGAATAAGCAAAGGTAGACATTTATAAAAATGGGTAAATAAAATCTCCATAAAAATGGGTGTGTCTCATAAATGATTTTTTTTTTGTAAAATGTTAACTGAAACACTGAAAAGTACTGTCCATTTTCTAGCACTATTTTCATAAAACATTCCTCTTTTTTTCAATTTTTTATTAGATATTTTCTTCATTTACATTTCAAATGCTATCCCCAAAGTCCCCTATACCCTCCCCCCACCCTGCTCCCCTACCCACCCACTCCTACTTTTTGGCCCTGGTGTTCCCCTGTATGGGGCATATAAAGTTTGCAAGACTAAGGGGCCTCTCTTCCCAATGATGGCCGACTAGGCCATCTTCTGCTATATATGCAGCTAGAGACACGAGCTCTGGGGGTACTGATTAGTTCATATTGTTGTTCCACCTATAGGGTTGCAGACCCCTTCTGCTCCTTGGGTAATTTCTTTGGCTCCTCCATTGGGGGCCCTGTGTTCCATCCAACAGATGACTGTGAGCATTCACTTCTGTATTTGCCAGGCAGTGGCATAGCCTCACAAGAGACAGTTATATCAGGATACACATTCCTCTTTTTTTAATCACCAAGAAAAGCAAGAAACAAAAAAGAAGAAAGAAAAATAAAAGAAAGAAAGCAAAGGTTTGTTGTGATTGTTGTATCCCCTTAACATTTGATACACCAGAAGGGATCAAGCTCAGAGGGCTATATCCTAATGGGATACCATGAAATGCACCTCTAACCATCCCAGTCCTGCGTTCCAAAGTAAAAGATGCCTCATTATTACTCCGTCAGAATCCTGCTAGGTCAAACAGTTAAGGAGTCTCCAGCACAAAGAAACAGTTTTATGGTTTTGTCTCTGCTACATACCAGTCCCTCCTGTTTTGATGCTGCCGTCTTGGGTATTTAATTAACAAGAAGCATCTGTAGCACGGAGTTCGTCTGTAATTTTGGTGAGTCATCTTACCTCTGAGTCATGGAATCTGAATTGTTTTAAAATCAGTGGTGCTCAGCTGATACACACATAGAAGATGAGACGAATTAATGATAAAGAAGGCGTCTTAGAAGGTAAGCCTTCTCCAACTAGTGAGATGGCTCAGTGGTGCTGCCCACCGATGACCTGAGTTTGATCACTGGATGAAAGTGGTAGAAGAAAAAAGAAAAATCTCTAGAAGTTTCCTCTGAATGCCAGACTTGTGCCATGGCACCCAAGCCCATCCCCCTCCCCAAAAATAAATTTAGAAAAAAAATTAAATAGGTTTTCTCTTGTGAACCCCTGCTTTCATTTTAGCCTCTGTTTTGCTAACAAATGATACTACAGTCACTAAAAAACATTACTTAAGCACCTTTGTGTTAAGTAAGATACCCTATGTCTTAACTTCTTTTGAAGTTGTCAGAAATCAGCCATCCTGAGCTGTATACTTAAAGGCACTGAACACCCTTGACAGCAGGACTTATTAATCTAAAGGTCTTGTGGCTAAGTGACACGAAAAGATGAATACACAGGTGGGAAACCAGAAATGCACATTTTGTACTTCAGCCATGGATCCAGACCTGGTAGCACATATGTGTGGTCCTTCTCTGAGCTGGAGTCACGGGGGGCCACAAGGAGCTCAAGATCACCTTGGGCTGCTTAGTGAACTAAGGGTCGGCCTGGGCTACATATCAAGACCACATGTAAGTAATAATGACAAAGGAAAATAAAATCATCGATGGAGACCCCATGGCAAAGCTCCCGATATGATAAAATTCAAGAAAGACTAAAGTGATACCAGCAAGTCTTATTGGGAAAGGGTATAGCTTGCCTAAAGGCAAGATGAGATCTAGGTGGGAAAGAACTAATAGCATGGATACCATAATGAAGATATAAAAGGAACATAATGGCCCCGATCTACCAAGATGGCTTTAAATGGGGGCACGTTAGAAAATTTGCCCTCTGGTAAGAAAAAATATCTAATTAGTCAAATACTGGTTAGTTAAGTCACGGCGTGGCAACCGCACATGGAGACAAAAGAAGCCACGGGATCTGAAGTCACATGGTGGATAATGACCAGGATGCAATGGAAAGCGTCTCTGTGACAGCCTGTGCCAGTTGGATCTCACTTGGAATTTTGGTCATTTGCTCATCTCTGGGTCACAACTTCAAGAAAGTATGAAGGATTGCTTTCTCCACGGTAAAGTACTTGCCCAGGGCACTAAAGTCATGAGTTCCATCCTGGGACAACCAAGGAAAAAAAAAAAAAAGGAAAGATTAAAATAAAAGAAAGAATAAAAAAAAAAAAGAAGAAGAGGTATAAAGAAGAGTCAGTAGGGCCTGATAAGGTAACTATTAGGATGCGAGTAGTTAGCTTAAGGGATGGAAAATATTCGGGACAGACTTGACAGTGCATAGGGACAGTGAAGTTTCAGGTGTCTTGTGAACCAAGATTCCAGAGGACAGTGATACCCAGAGCATCATGGAGGGAGAAGCCACTTCTCTGTGTTACACAGTAACACAGAGCTGGCTACAAAGGAGAATGGCATGAGTCTGCCTGAAGTGAGTCAACATAGGCTTTAAAGGGTCAGGACACAGCCTGCATTATCATCTAACAGAAAGACAACAGTGTTTCCTTTTCCTTTGGACATTCTGATTCAAGTTCATACTCTTCTCTATATTCCCAGCATGCCTTCCTTTCAACTGATCGCTAGTGTACCGGACAGCCGACTTAAAGCATTGCACTTGTAAAAGTAGGCTTGGCCAATTTACGCTTTTGAAATATAAGCTATATGTGACTAAAAGGTTTGAAAAGCTCTCCGAATGTAACTGTAGATGCCTACCTTCCAAGGCTAGCTACTGAGACAAAAGCTCCTAAGCTCCCTTGATGAAAACAGCTTTTCAAAGCATATGCTAGAGCAGACTATTAAGAATAATGTGGATTCACATGGTGCTATTAGGATCTAATACACTTGATGGCAAAATTCATAATGAGCCTCCTAGGTATTGCCTCCACTTGGCATTTCTTGCAATGAATGTGAAAGACTCACCAGGGAGCTTGTTAAAATGCAGATTTTTGTCTCAGGAGGTCTAGGTCAGGGTCCAAGAATCTGTATTTATGTGAAACTCCCAGGGGCTAGGGTCCAGGGAACTGCTGGTTCATGGATCCCATTTTGACTGGGAACAGAGGGCTTATGTCCCACAATCCTTCACTGCATAATGTTAAAATGATAATAATTACTTGGGGATTTCTTGGATTTATCTATTATCTTTTTATTGATATAGATCACAGAATTTGAATCCCCATTCTTTTGAAAATTAAAACATATAATGCAATAAAAATTTAGAAAAACCCTAAATGGGCAGTTATTTTGTGACCAAGTTTGTTTGTTTTTGTTTATACCTTGCAGGTACATCAGGTAAGGCTCTTAGAACACACAGTGACTTGGCCTCAATCACATTTTTTGCAGGTTCAACACGACCAGCACTAATTTTGACTGTTGGCCTGTAGTAACTGCCTGCTTCTGCTTTCGGTTATTTAGTACAGACAAGTTCATCTCGGATGATAAGATCATTGCAAGCTGAATTTATTACAGCGAGGTTGCAGATTCAAGGGCAGTCCAAGATACTTGCAATGCTATAAGCCATTGAATGATAATGCTGCTAAACCAATGGTCCAAACCCACTCATCTAAATGTTTTCAACTTGTCTGATTTAGAATAACTTCTAAGGTGAAGTACCCTTTAAAAAAAAAAAATGGTATGAGTTAAATAACATCTCAGTTTTTCATGTCTTCTTCAGTAGCTATGAAAAGATGAATGACGCTGTCTAGACGAGGCTTTTTGCTTACTTAGTAAGAAATTAAAAATGGCAACTGTTTGGATTTCAAGCCTTTTCCCTAAATCATCATATAGTACTGAGGGCTAGCTTGGTATTCTGCTATGGTTAAAATCCTTTAAAGATAATATTAAAAAATGAATCATGTAACATCACTGGATGGTCTGCACAGAAGTGTCCATATGACCCAGCTATGCCACTCCATGGCTTATGCTCAAAGACTCAATATCTAACTCTATAGACAGTTGCTCCTCCATCTTTATTGCTGTTCTACTTCACATTAGCTAGGAGACAGAATCAACCTAAATGTTCTTCATCTAGTGAACAGATACTAATAGTGTGGGACATATGCCCTGTGGAATACTATTCAGCTGTAAAGAAAACTGAAATCATGAACTTTGCAGATTAAATGGATGGAACCAGAATGAACTTAGGGCGTCGGCTAACCTAGTCCCAGAAAGATATGTATTGCATCCTTTCTCTCATCTGTGGTCCCAAACTCCAAATCTTCAGATGTTAAGGTGGAATAACTGTAGAAGCCAGGGAAATAAAATGGTACCACGGGGTGGGAAGGAACACTAGAGAGGGAAATCAACAACTATAAGTGATTTGGAGGGGAAATGGGAAAAATAGGAAGCAGACAGATAGCAAGGACAAGGTAAGTGGTCAGCACAGACACAAATAAATGAGAAAGGTCAACTAAAAACAAAGATATCCGAAAAAGTCATAAGGAATTACATTATTATCTATTCACTAAAAGTTACATATAATATATATGTCTATATGAATACATATACATACATGGTTTAAATGACATTTTATAAACTGGGCTAGCAATGCTTCCCTCATGAGCCATATACTACTAACAAAACTGCCAACACCAGGCATACAAATGCTACCAATGAGTTTCTGACTGACAAGTCAGGGTGCCCAGGAGACTTCCAGAATATTACAGGCTATTGTTGTTACCCTGGTATTCTCACACAAATCGAAGGTTAAAACCCTACTGCTAAGCTTCAGACACAGGAACTGGAGGATCTGAGGTTAAAAAAAAAAAAAAATCCTTTTCCCTGAGAACTCTGAAAGCTTCCAAAGGAGGGGAGCAACCACTAGTTATGACTCCCATGGATTAAAGCAATGGCCAGCATGGCATGACCACCCTCAGGGTACAATAGTGGCACTCAGAACTTGGTAGTAACCAACGGCTTTCTAATTGTGCTCAAGAGTCACGCAACAATAGGGAAACTGTGTCCAGCATTAGAAAGGCTAGTGAGATCAGAGAGGAAATCCTACAACGGCCTCTTCACATAATCCTTAAGTGCATTATAAATATTTATCCTTGTTCCTACAAGTGAGCATGACTCTCACTACTCAACAAAGAATCTTCTTTTTGCAACAGAGGCTATTATAGAAAATTGCATCTGATCAAATGCATAGAACGAATGAGCCTGGTACCTAGCTACAGCTAATCCCTAATTCAGCTTGTTTGTTTGTTTGTTTGTTTAGAATCTTTGTGCAAGAATGAACCCTTCTACTTTTATCACCAACTTTATTAAAATCTCCTAAAACAACACATCAGCGGTTGCCTGAAGCCCATATGCTTATAATAATATGACAAATGCAAAACCCAATGATTTAAGATGAAATGTTCCATTGTCTTAAAAAAAAAAAAAATCTGTGAGGCCAAGTTTAGAAAATCTTTTTCTCCAAGATTGATGTAATTAAATACACTAAAACTAGACCAAACAACAAGACAATCTTTATATAGATGTGGTTTGCTTCTCTGAGTCTATGTCTATATATGGCTCTTTGGAAGCATCAAGATGCTTGGCGAGCAGCAAACTATTTGTTGTCAGTCGACATGCATACGCTCTGTAGTGAAGACTCAATAGACACAATGACTAATGGAGAGACTCTTCGCAGGGTGGATACCAACCAGCAGCTCCACAGGCCATGGGGACTTGTCAGAAAGATAGAACTGGGACACTGGGACACTGACAGGAAGAGCTCCACAAGGTGTGTTAAGCTTATAACCCCCTTATAACCCCTTAAGGTTATAAGGAGGTTATAAGCTTAAGCTGGTTAGGATATCTGCAAATGCAAATGAAGGCAAAACTTGGACCAAGGATGGTGTGGATAAAAAGCGCATTTGCTTATAAAAACTACAAATAAAAGCAAGTCACCAGTTAGGGAGGTAATGCCAAAAATCTAGTGAGCAGTTTATCTTGAAAACTAGACATTTGAATTGTGTGAAAACAGAACAAAGTCTCCTCTACCACCCAAACCTACAGGTTTTTTTTTTTTTTTAATTTGCCAACAGTTCACATAATTTACTTGTGTGAAATAAGAGCGGTTTGTGATATTTTTGAAATGCTTTTCACATATTAGTTGAAATCTGGCTTGTTTTGTGAGCATCTTTCAGATAGACCTTAAGTCTATTTCTCAAAGATTAAACCCTTTTCCAGCAGGAATATCATTAGAAATGAAACAAAACAAACAAACAAACAAACAAATAGGAAAAAAACTTTCTGATATAATCTGTATTTTCAAAAGTTCCTGAATATCTGAAATTATGGATATTTTCCTCATGATAGGGTTACATCATATATCAATATATGATACATAGCAGAAATTTCATTATATATATATATATATATATATATATATATATATATATATATATATTATATATATATATATATATATATATATATATATATATATATATATATATATGTTTTACCCACGTAATGATGGTTGAGCAAAGCCCCAAAGGATGCAACAGACAATTCTTCATGGATCAGCAGTGGCAGTGAACAGAAGGGCCTTGGCATGTACCACAATGAGGCTGAAGATGAATTAGAGTAGAATGGCATGCCCAGGCACCATGAAGCCTCATAGAGTGACCCAGCAAATAATGACTTATACCACACAGTTTGCGTCAAGGTGCAGGCAGAGGAGAGCCAATGAGTTTCTTAGTCATAGGCTCTAACCTGAATCTTTAGAAAATTCTGACAATGTGTAGATGGACAAAAGGCTAAGTCCAAGCAGGGGTAGTGGGGGTAGTGGGGGTAGTGGGGGTAGTGGGGGTAGAGGCAACCAGAGAAAGGTATGGGTTGGGTTTGACGTGATACAGAGGAAAATGAGAAAACAGGGTAGGGCTTCGCTATTTCTAGTTTGGATGTGACACTTACTTTGCACATGGTAAACATGCAAATTCTTGAATGTTTAACAGGACTTTTGTGTTTAGATTAGAATAGGCGCATATCTTCCTTCATCACATAGCAAACTAGTTCACATGGCCACTGGGGGTGGGGTGATGGGGTCGACTAGAAAGTGGTATTTCTGATAGGAAATGCACATAAAGGCATAGTTCCTAACACACAATATCTATAAAGGAAGTTGATTAATCTCTAGAGTGGAAGAGATGTTAGGGACATTAAAAATAAATACTTAGTTCCTCTTCCCAGAAATTCTAGTGCCATAGAATCAGGTAGGTACCTGACCTGGGTATCAGATTTCTTAAAAGTTCCTCAGGTGATTTAAAGTGGATAAAAAAAAAAATATGGGAAGCTTTTTCAATTTGATATTTACATTTGATTCAGCTTTTTTGTGTATCTATGGTCATGCTCCTATATTGTCCTTGTGGCCACATCATAAAACCACATGAGGTGATGTGTGTGGGAGCACATTGAGTCCTATTGTTAGCGCAAGCATTTTCAACATTTCCTACAGGGAGTAAATACTTAATACAAACCATTGGGAAAAAAATGATAGTGTAGTTTAATTTCTCCACATTCACATGCATAACCTACATCAACGTGTAGACCCTAAAGACCTTAAAGCTGTCATTCCTAAGCACTACCTGTGTCAGCTTATCCTTAATATGTTTTCTTTATTATTTCAAGATAAGTATATATTTGTATATGTGGTTAGATACATACACAGAGGGAAGGGCAAAAAATAAAAATAAATATTAACACTCATTTGGAGGAGGTTAATTTTTCTTTATGCTTATAAATGGCAGGTCCTCAAAATCCTGCAATTGCTAAGTGGATCTTATCTTCCAGTGCCTTATATTCAGTGAAGATGCTATGCATGCCTGTAGACAATGAGCACATCCATCAAGCTGATGTCCTAAGACAGGATCACATTGTTTGGACGGAGTTTTGTGAAAGACTCTGGTAATTGAAACTTAGCAAGTGGGAAGGCTGACAGATGTGTAACTAGAGTGCTCTGAAAGCATCAAAATGTCTGAAGTACAGGGCTGGAATGTTTTCCCACACACTGATATAATTATTTTTAAATTTATAGAACAACGAATATATATATATATATATCAGAAGGCATAAAGAAAAAAAAGGAAGAAATACTGAAAGTGCTCAAGGTAGATTTGTTTTAAGGTAATTCAAATCCAAGAGGAAAACACCTACCCTGGATGCTGTCCTGAGTACATAAATATACAGGACATCAGATAACCAGGAAGAAAAGCATTTAGCTTCCTGTGAAGATTTAACATTTGTACTGGCTTTATTCAATAAACATGTGGCATCTTAAATTCTTCCTTAATATGACAAAAGGGAATCCCATTCTAATTAAAATACTCTATTCACAATGCAGTATACAGCACCAATATGGAGAATTGTGTAGTCCTTCTTTCTCAAAATGGGAGTACCTACTTCATTCTGGCTATCATAGCGTTCATTTATTTTTGTTATTATTTTTACCAAACGAAAGATCTACAGCAAATACTTTTTTTTTTTATTACAGGAAACTATCCCTAGTGAAAACGAGTTCTCTTATACTTCAAGTTCTCTGGCATCCTCTGTTGTTGAAATATAATTCCAACGGACAGACAGTAGACCTGGCTTTTTTGGTAAGTAGATTTTATTGAACAAACCAAATTGCTTTCCTGCTGTCTTTCACTTGTATTTGTTTCCGAACTGTGCAGTTCTAAAAGGCATGCAGCATTTAAAACTGGCATCTGGAGTAGTCCCCATTTCACCTGGGGAGGGGGGTGTTGCTGGGCATAGAAAGGAGGGCCTTTGGCCTTAGCCTCTGCATTGAGAAGTGTTGGGGTTGATTTGTATGGTTAGAGAGAACAGTGGGAGTAGGAGCGTCAGGTTATTTGAGTTCCAGGTCTGTGAGGCTTTCTCCCAGCTCTATAAGGCCTCTCCAGTTGATCAGCTCATCAGGGGTCTCAGAAACTGCTCAGGAGAAAGCAATAGATAAGCTTTTCCTAAAACCTGTTCTTTCTTGACTCCCCTATCCTAGTACATAGCCTTCCATGCATCCAGCTGCCCTGAATGAATGAAAGGTAGTTCTCCCTCCCCAGCCTTCAATCCCGTGAACTAGCAGGTCTAAAGACCCACAGGATAGCATTTCTAAACCTTTTTATTTTCAGTGCCCTGGAGCTGGTTCAGGCTATAACCACATGTCTGAATTACTGGGCCAGCGTCCCTACTGGCCTTTATTCCAGCACAGACTGCCATCTAGTCTTTTTGTTGCAAACAAATCCTGAGCCACAAAGTTCCCCTTTTGTTGGAACAAAGTCCCCTGCCTTATCTACTGTAGTTCTCCAGACTCTGTGCCACTTCCTCCCAACCCCAGAATCCACCAGGTGGAAGTCATGTTTCAGGACAAGTCCACTTTAGAGCTTTGCATATGCCGTTGACTCTGTCTCCTTGCCCAGTTAACTTCTTCTCTTCAGGTAAGCTGCAGTGTCTCCTCCCTAATCTGTTGGGAGTGCAGAAGTGGGCACTGCACACTTAACATCTTTCTTCTCTAGAAAGTGATCGCACACTCTATTGTAATTGCACATTAATACATTTGTTTGTTTGTTTGTTTGTTTGTTTGTTTCTGACAAATGGTCTTTCACTGAATGGGCGTCTCACATTGTCTGGGCTAGGCTGCCAGCCAATGCGCTTTGGTGTGCCCAATCCTGCTCCTTTGTCCTGGGGAATACAGATATACACCACAGCACATGGCTTTTACATGTGTGCCAGGATCTGAACCCAGGTCTTTGTGCTTGTCAGGCGAGCCATTTCCTCAGCCCTCTCAACTTCACTCCCCCCCCCCCTCTATTTTTTTTTCAACCTTAGTAAGAACCAGAGAAGCCATCATTATACTTGAGAAGTAAATTCAATTATTAATATCAGTCTGCCCGTTTCTCCAAGAAAACAAAATTACTTCTCTGCAGAATTAAAACATCATTTCCCTTGTGCTTGATGAAGAAGGTAATTTTCTTTTGTGTGTCTTGCCCCTAAAATGAATATTTGGTCTAGACAGAATATTACTGAAGGCTTTTCCATGAGATAGGCTCCTTTTTTTGCCAGAACAAACTTCATTATTTCTACATAATTACATAAATAGCTCACTGCACCTCTCCGCTTGCTTCTTAATACAACAGAAAATCTTAAAGCAGGTGAAAGAGTCTCACTTGCATTTCCTCTGAAACAGAGGGCTAGTAACACATCTGTACTTACGGTGTGGATACTATAGTCTTCCTCACACTTGTGACTGCATCACATCCATCCCGAGGGAATAGAACTATTTATTCTGTATCCTGGAACCAGTGGCTCTCAGGCTATAAGCTAAACCAGAATCTTCTCAGGTCTTTTGTAAATGAGGATTTCTGGGCTCAACTGCAGGATTTCTGCCCCTTTGGCCTACAATGGGACCAGAGAGTTTTTATTTTTAACTAGGTCCTACATGATATGCTTGCTACTCATCTAGAGATGTGCCTTATACACAGCTTCTGGTATAGGAGCTGGTTGTGTGTCTGTGTAGTTTCATAATGGTGCTATGTCTTCTTGCCTCTCCTCCTCTTATCTTTCATTGGAAATGTTTGAATTACTACTGCTATCTAATCTGAGTTACAACTACTGTCCAAATCTCTGTTTTTGGTGTTAAAACCTTATATAAGGATCCACCATTTCCTTAAAGACAATAACATAGAATAAAAATGGGGAAAAAAATCTTATTTCTATAAGTTTTTTTTAAAAACCACAGAAATGAAAAACAAAACAAAACAAAACAAAACAACAACAACAACAACAACAACAAAAAACAGGATAAAATCTCTCCTAAGGAGTTTGACCTTTCACAGCAAAGATACTTTTGCCTGGATGGTGATTTCTTTGTTCAGAAGCCAAACTGGCAATTACACTTGCAGGAGGAGTGAGAGTCATTGTCTCACAGGCTGGTGGTACAGCCCTTTGTGAGGCCCAAGACAATTAAGGCCCACACATAAGCTCATTTGAAGTTCTAGTTCCTCCTCTCCACTGCTGCTCATTTCTGAATTCTCATAGCTACGGGAGCAAGGAGGTCATCCCCTCTTCTTTGCTTTAACTTACAGTAATGCTCTCACGGCATCCTGGGATACTTCGCAGCACCAGCCTCAAGCCTCTTTCACAAACCGGTGGTTTTAATCTCTAGAGGATTTCTATGTATAGTAATGACTAATACTTCAGCATTCAGAAAGCAGAGTGAACAGTTAAGTATGGGAATTGAGTTGGAGGAAGCACAAAGAGGCCATTGGTATGGCAACATATTTTCCTGGAATGATAGAACTAGAGAATTGGCCTACTCAATTAAGATCAAGTAGATGTATTAATTTTTAATATTTCCAAAAGAATTCCACCATCTCATTTCCACAGGAAATTTCATTTTAGGTAAAAGTTCTACATTTTTTACCATCCTGGATAATTTCATGACAAGTGGTTTCTCATTTAATTATAAAACTCACCCATCAAAACTGTTGGCATTCCATGTACCATGTATTGCATATACATATGTATATGTTACATATATTATTATACTATACATGGGTTCATAGAGTATATATGGCATTATGAATGTCTCTTGAAGATGTATTCAGTATCAAACCACAATCGGAATGTAATGTGATAAAAACATAATCGGCTCATGAGAGCAGTACCTTCCCTACTAATGAAAGAATTTGAAATTTTGTTGAAATTACTTTGTGAACAAATTTTGTAGTACATAAGACCAAATGGAGGCTACAGTATGTCCTCCTACTAGACAACATGACAGCCCTCTAAATGATCTGCCCAAACTCTTCTAGAAATAAAATTGAATTGTCAAGAACAACCCAGAAAGCATTACTACCATCAGCCTGTATGTTCCTGATGCATTTACGGCCCACCCTGTGCAAAGCCAAGTATTCATGATTTGGGTTTTTTTTTTTTTCTGGTATGAAAGAAGGGATGGGAGCAAAAAGAATCTGCTGAATCAGATCGTGTTTGACTATGAAGCGAGAGCAGAGTTTTCTTCAATTAATAGCCAGCTGCAAAATCTGGGTTCATGCCAGCCGGGTCTTTCGTCACAAAGTGGCAGAGATATAAATCCCTGTGTTCCCAGGTGTTGTCATGGTAACAAGAATCAATGTGCCCCAAAGCAGAGGAAGGGGAGGGGCAGTGGGTGATGCTGAGTTTTATGACTGTATTTCAGCCAGCACCTTTAGGACATCCAGTCCAGGTTAATTGTTCAAGTGTTCCAGTGGATTCCTTTAGGCTCCATTACTTATTTGAAAGAAAAAAAAAATTCTTAGAAGGGAGAAAGTGAAGAATTAAGTAAGGACATAGTGACTGTCCCCACCAATGATAAAATCTATACTCACATTCAACTCTCATGGCCAGAAGGATTGCATGTGCAGGTATTTTTTTCATGAGGAGGGTAGAAAAGAAAAAGAAAAAGAAAAGAAAAGAAAGAAAAGAAAAGAGCATAAGGATACAAAAGGAATCCTGGGGAGGCCTAAAAGGTCGAGTGCCCAATCTTCATTCAGAACAGATGAGCAAACCCAGGTGGGGTACTCTAACTAGGTGACTGTATTGGTGACCACAAGCCCATGTGTTCCCTGGCTGCCTCACCACATTCCTGCTTGTCTGGATGGAAGGGTGCCCACCCACAAACCAGACCTTTTCATTATGGGAACTTTCTGAACTTCCAGGTCAGGCGAACTGTACACACAAGCACCCCCTTTCATTCCATGTAACTACATCTTCTTTGAGAATTTTCTTTTCTTATTGTTTAATAGTCTTATACATGTTCGTATGACTTTTTATTTTCAAACTTTTTCCACTCCCTTCATTACCTTCCTTCTCCTGCTCCGAGATTTTTTCTTTCAAAGAGAAAAATCCACTAGACAGTAACAACTCAATGAAGGCCACAAAACAGAAGATTCGGTAGATATTTATGCATAGAATAGGCAGGTAAGAAAGATAGTCTCCAAGGGAGGGGGCATTAGCAGCTTGCTGTGTAAATTCTTTGCTCCCTGTTTGCTCCATGAGTTTTCAAACTGTAGTCCTGGAAATACAAACACAGTGCTAAAATATCGCTAGACTTGGGGCATCAAAAGGCTCCACACCCTCCTTAAAACTGAGACGAGCAGACCATAAATCCCTCCGCAGTGACAGGAGTCGATATGTGGTGACAGACTATCCATCGTCACTTGGCCTTCTGCGCCAGAGGAAACTAGGCACACGGAATGGAGAGCTGGCACCAAACGCCTGGATTTACTTATTCATCAAAGACTCTCCAGGATTAAATTACCCCATTGACGCTAGTTCTTACCATGTCAGAGAGCACGAGATCCAGGAATGCCAAAGGCCAAGGTGGCTTTGATTTAGGCAAAGCTGTCTTGGTCTGTAGCTGAGACAAAGAGAGGAGCTGACAAACGTCTGGTGTCCTCCTGTCCTACCATCCTTCTACCCATTGCAGAGGAAGACTTTCTAGCCATGTTCCTATGACTTAGCCATTAAAGTCAGCATCTTACCGACAAGAAGCCATCTAGCTCCTGGTAACACAGTCGAGAAAAGGCAAAGCGAGGAAACCAT
Source organism: Mus pahari (assembly GCF_900095145.1). NCBI lineage: Eukaryota > Metazoa > Chordata > Mammalia > Rodentia > Muridae > Mus > Mus pahari. The sequence continues at coordinate 39,835,972 of NC_034600.1, read as the reverse complement.
CTCTGTTAGCGACATTCAGAGCGATGGAGAGAGGTCTTTACAGTCACAGGACACCATGGTGGATCAGTGGTTGGTCAGTAGGGGCAGCTGCAACCTGCTGATTGCAAGTTCTCTGTGTAGGGACTGTTGAGGGTGAAGTAACTGCTAGGAAGCTGATGGAGTGAATTATCTTTAGATATTGTGAGGAGTCTAGTATATCCTCGAAGTGCAACTCCCCCTCCTGGCCCAGGACAGTAATTCATAGGCAGAACATAGAGACAGTCTCTCTGTATGAAACTATATCTTTCCCCAGTGTTAGCTCACTTGTTTGTACAAAATGATCCTGCAAATTGGAAGCATTTTAGTGTTCTTTGTGAGGACTCCCTCTGTCACATACATGTGACTATGGAAACATAAAGATTTGACCACTAATATTGAATAGCAGCATATTGTTTGTCTTGTTTGGTATATTTTGTATTATGGACTTAAAGGGGCTTCTGTTTCCATCCCTAAGTGAGTTCATATATATTCCCCTATTAAACCTCTAGCATATTTAGAGATAGTCTTATCTCTTTCATGTAGAGATCACGTGAAAGGCTAATAGCATTGTTCTTTATTCTTTTTGTTTTGTTTTCAGAAAACAAATGAGAAATGTGACAGTGTTGAAATCTGTGAAACCGGTACACCCTGGTTTCTATGCTAGATAAAATTTATACATTCTCATCTTCAAACCCAGCAATCTTCTTGGACTAATATCCACTCTCATACAAAGTAAATGAAATTCAGAACTGGAGAGAAAAAGCAAACATCACTAGTTAACCCCTCCCCCCCAAAGCAAATGTCACCGGTTAACACCCCCCCCACACACACACACCAGAATTTTATCTCATTTTGATAACTTGGCACTCAGACCTGTTCTAGTCACAGCACCTTCAGCTGCTAAGACAGTGCTCTTGAACCCACTCCACACTGCAGCTTAATGGAAAGAACTGTACCTTATTCATCCTTCTGGTTTCAGAACCTAGAGTGAGGTACCCAGAACTGGACACTGCCGGCAGTGTCATATGGGCACTGTGAAGCCAGAAAATGGCAGGGCTGATTTATAATCCAGAAATACTTGTTTGGATAGGCTCCCAATATTGTTTTTTTTTTTTTTTTAGTTGCAGTTTATTAGTAATGCTTAGAAGAAGAATGATCATTAAAATTCATCACCTGGCTTGAGTTTGGACAGTTCTCAACCAGGACTTTCTTATACAATAAGTATTGTTAAAATATATGAATGCTAGTTGGCTCTCTTTCTTAAAGCCACAGATAACTGGCTTTAGGAAGTGCCCAGCTGCAAGTCAGTGACAATGGCAGGCGCAGGGCTTGTGACTGAACGCAAGCAAGCATTTGTTTTCCTGTATAGTAGATTGGCTTTCACCTGCCTTACAGGAAAAGTGGGCCAACATTTTTGACAAAAAAAAATTATTTCAAGTAAATTCTAAGTGCACTGTGCATAAGTGTTTCTAGCTTTTCCATATTTGTACAAATTTACAGTGTAAAGGCAGCTGTGGTGTCTCCGTGGCTCATGACGTTAGTCATTCAAGGATGACAACTCATGGAGAAAAGGAAATGCTCTGTGGGGAACCTGCAGGCAGAAGCCTGAGGGGTTTATGGTGAAGCTTTGCTACAGAAGTGGAGTGCTTGGAGTGCTTATCTGTAGCAACTAATGTTAGTGGTATAAACACACTCAATCTGGAAGGATCAACAGTAGACAGGGGGAAGAGAGTTGACTGGATGGACCAAATAACCACTCAGAGTAGCCAAAATTTTAATCAAGTCTGTCTGGAAAAACAAAGTAGCACACCCATCATGAGGTTGGTGATCTCCAGGCCCCAGAATAGAGACTGGGGAGGGAGAATCAGCCTTAAGGAAGGTGTGGCCGCTGGTAGGTTTCCACTGCATGGTCTCTCACCCATGCACACATAGTTGCATCATTTACTGTCCTGAGTGGGTTCATCAAAAACAAAGAAGCAAAAAGATAAAGTTTGGAGAGGAAGGCTGGAGGGAAAATGGGAGATCTGGGTGGGAGAGATGAGGGGTAAATATAATCATATTTTATTGTATATATGTATGAAATAACCAAAGTTAAAGAAAAAATGGTTTTTAAAATTTTAAACCAAAAAGAAAGCCTTTTAATAGCACTATAGATGTTTCACCAGGGGCCCATGACACTTTCAAGGGCTTAAAAAAGTATTTGAAGTGATTGTAATCTAGTATAAATTATATGAACTTTATATCACTATAGCAATGCATCCATCTTATTTTTAATGAGAGGAAAAGATCTACAAAGTCAAAGTGCCTTTGACATCCCATAAACTTTCCAGCTAGACTTGAGCTATATTATATTTACTCTTTGTAAGCTACCATGGCTTTGTGATTAGTTGAAATATTATAAGCACATTGATAGTATGTTCCTTTTCTCTCTCTTACCCCAGAAGCAGCCCAAGTGAGAAACATGGGCAGGATATGACTGCCAACTCCAGTCGGACTGGGTGACAGGAGGAAAGGGTTTCCTAGAGAAGTCTCTTTCAGTCCAAATCTCACTTCTCATCTCTGGAACAATTTCAAAGTGATTTCAAAGTTTGAAAGGACCAGAAGGAAAGAAAAGATGGCAATATGGTAGAATATTGTGACTTAAGGAAACTTCTAATTTACATTTGATCACCCACTGATCTGTTTTTCTTCTTCTTCTTCTTCTTCTTCTTCTTCTTCTTCTTCTTCTTCTTCTTCTTCTTTTCTTTAACACTGAATTAGAGATTCACTGGGGGTATTCCTGAGCACAGTTTTATACTTGGTATGTAGCCTGGTATATCAAATTACTGGGTTAAGTATTGGGTTTAGTAAGCTAAAGTGAGCAAACAGTTAAAGGAGGCTGTTGTAAAAGCTAAGGCCATGCATGCCTTTCTCACACACCACAGCATAACTAGACATTATTTGTGTGCGAAGTGTGTCTTCGCACCAATCCAGCCATATTGTGATTTTTATGGTAACTCTACCAGGGAGTTAGTCCTGATGTTTACCCTCTTAGAGAATGTACGTCTCAATATACCTCCCTATTCCTTCTTAGCTCTAGCTAGTGTGTGGAATGGAACTGAGAGTAAAGGATGAACAGCTGAAATGATATTGGAGTCTTTGTTAAGTATCTCTTAGCAATGGGGAACAGATGCTCTTCCAGAGACCAGCACAAGTGATGCTTCGCTCTCTGTGTTCCCGCAAGGGAACTTCTGAAGAGGTCTAGGAGGTAGAAGGAGGAGAGAGAACGAGGGAAGAAGAGCTGTTCTAAACACCTCAGGAGAAGGTCTGGAGCATGTTTTCAACCATAAGAACTAACTTTAAACTTCTCAGTCACATCATCTGTTTGGCTTCTTTTTTTTTCTTTCATTTTGAAGTCAGTTTAAACTTGGTTTCTGCCCTTGCAACTAATAAAAGCAAAACCTCTGACTAGTGTTCGTCATCTCATAGATCTTTCTAACACCGAGGAACATAATAGCAATCTCTTTACATTGCAAGTTGGTCTTGCTTATTTACATTTGGCTGCCTTCGAACTCGACTGTAAATAAGGGACTTGAATGGAGTCTTCTGGCACCACTGAGCAATTTCATTCATTCATCCAACAGACTGGTACATTGCAATTGTGTTTCAGGCTTGCCCATTACTACCAGAAATTTGTAGTTGAATACAAGGACCAACAGTCTCCGTTTAAAACTATGTGTTCTGTAGTAGGATATTGACTATTACATAACCAATGAAGATGCACATTGTCTAATTATTTAGGAAACCAATCCAAGTAACTGAAAATAGTGATGCAGAAAAGGGATGAAGAGTGGTTGGGTTCTGTTTCATTAAGGACAAGACATAGTAGCAGAGAACTAAAGACAGGCGATGACTCAGATCCTCAGCAGAAGGTAGTCTTGTCTCAGTTGGGTGTGTGGTAAATTTCCCTCATGAGAATTTATCTATTTACACAAGAAGTAAATTCCCAATGACATAGAACTAGTACTTCTTGCTGCCAGCCCTTTGAGGGAGCCTGGCATGTTTGTTTTGTTTCACTGGGTAAACAGATATGAGAGCAAGGGAAGCCGGAGCTCCTGTGAATCTGCATTACACTCTCAGGCATGAAGGCTGCTGTGGGAACTGCTGACTAACTCTTCTGCAAAGCCCCAGGAGCTCCCCAGGCAAGAGCACCTGTCAACACCAGCATTGAACAAACAGCGGCCACCGGCCAAGTCCTCCGGTGGTGTGAGGCAAATAAAATATGCTCCCTCTCAGACGTTCATGACGTCTGGCAGGTTAAGCAAGAGCAAGGCAGATCATTTTTTGAAAGCCACTCTGCACCATTGTGTGTGGCTTCCAAGCAACCACTGTGAATGTGGAGTAATAAATAGGAAATTAAAACAGTGTGTGTGTGTGTGTGTGTGTGTGTTCATTTCATGATCACAACAAGGTACTGGAACCCATTTGAAATACCACATTTTATAATTCTGCAGGATCAGCCAGAAGAGTTGGGCGACATTCTTCAGATCATGGCAGCAGAGGCACTCCCTACAAATTCTTCAAGCATAGACAAAGCTCTACTTAGTGGTGGGATTTATTTCAATCGCCACAGCTCTTACGGCTTCTCAGTGTGAGCTGTGATTACTGAGCCTTACCACAACCCAGAATTTGCAGTAGGGTTCCAAACAGCCAGTATGAACAGCACTTATCCCACATTAATAAGATCCTGTGATGAGCATGAGAGTTCTAAGGGGGAAGCCACCAAATTCTACCTCAGCCTTCACCGACTGCATCCCACCCCGCATCGAAAGAGATATTTGTGGCACAGGAAGCAACATACACACGCACATGCTTACACAATGCACACACATACCTACAAATAAAACACACACAACACACGCAAACACACACGTACCGTGGCTTAAATTGTAAGTAAACTTGAGTGTAGTTTGGATCGAGCCTACTTTTATTCTATTATTAACAACGGCAAAGTTAGATTTCTAAAATTCTCCAAAGGTTATCAATAATCACTACTCAGGGAATTATGAAACATTTTGCTAAAAGTCTTTTTAGAAACAATCTACTATTATGTCTTCATTTTTCACATGAAGAAACTTTCTAGAAGTTACCTTAGTAGGAGTACAGAAATTAACTACACTATTTTTGAGGCATAGATATTGATATTTTCTTATGAAATCATGTTCCCATATGTTCTGTGTATGTGTGTATGTGTGTGTGCACATGTGCGTGCATGCATGTTTGTGTGTGTGTCTGCTGAAACAAGGTCTTGCTATTCAAACCAGGTAGACTTGAAACAGGCTTCCTGCCTCAGCCTTATAAATTCTGAAATTAGAGGTATATACCATCATGATTGACTTTATCATCTTTTTCTTCTTTAAATATTGGGCTCACATTTTATGAATTTTCACTTAGCATTACATAAATATCTCCCATAATAAATATTATACATACCTATCATATGCATGTATGTTAAACTAAGTCTCTCTTCTAGATATTGGGTTCATTCTTCCCACGCCCTGACCCCTCCACAAATATACAATGATGTAGTTAAATCTCATATGGCCTTGGTTATATTCCTGGGATACATTTTGAGATATGAAATCAATAGTTTATAGAACATATTTTCCGGTACTTACTGATGAATACAAGGCTCCTCAGACTTTCACAGCAGTGGGTATATGCTCTGACCTGCACTGCCATTGATTCACGATGTTCATGTTTTTAGAGGAATCTTTTAACGCTTTGATTAGAAAACAATGACTGACCCACTGATACTGGATTTTCTTTGTGGTTGGGCTTTTATTCCTGTTAGTAACCATTCATCTAGAAATTGATTCTGTTGATTTTTTTTTTTTTTTTTTTGTAAAGACAGTCACCTTCTTTCTCTTCCTTTGGCAACATTGGAAACAGCTTCTCCTGCTGACTGACTGTTACATTGCATTTATGGTGGTTGAGATGTGTAGAAATATATACATATATACAAAATATACATATATGCATATATATGATATAATAAATAGATAAATGTATATATAACATAATGTAATACATATACACGGAGATAGGATTTCTTTGTGTAGCCCTGGCTGTCCTGGAACTCACATTGTTTTGTAAACCAGGCTGGCCTTGAACTCAGAGATCTGCCTGCCTCTGCCTCCCAGAGTTCTAGGATTAAAGGTGTGCGTGCCACTATACCATAATATCTTTTTCCTTTTTAATGTACATATCTCTACCAGACATTTTCTTCATGCTTTTCCTACTTCAAAATAAATACTTCTTTATGTTTTATTTTAATATTTTTATACATCTTATCTTTTTAATTTTATCCTAATTAACTATATCAGACATTTTCTAAAATAACATTTTAATTTTACTTAAATTAAAACCTTAACAAACATATATTCTTTTTTCCTTTTTTTAAAAATTTTTATTTTTTATTAGATATTTTATTTATTTACATTTCAAATGTTATCCCCTTTCCTAGTTTCCCCTCCAAAAATCCCCTACCCTCTTCCCTGTCCCCCTGTTTCCCCAACCCACCCACTCCTACTTCCTGGGCCTGGCATTCCCCTATACTGGGTCATAGAACCTTCACAGGACCAAGGGCCTCTCTTCCCATTGATGGCCAACTAGGCCATCCTCTGCTACATATGCAGCTAGAGCCATGAGTCCCACCATGTGTTTTCTTTGATTGGTGGTTTAGTCCCAGAGAGCTCTGGAGGTATTAGTTAGTTCATATTGCTGTTCCTCCTATGGGGCTTCAGTCCCCTTCAGCTCCTTGGGTACTTTCTCTAGTTCCTTCATTGGGGACCCTGTGCTCCATCCAATAGACGGCTGTGAGCATCCACTTCTGTATTTGCCAGGCACTGGCAGAGCCTCTCAGGAGACAGCTATATCAGGTTCCTGTCAGCAGGCTCTTGTTGGTATCTGCCATAGCGTCTGGGTTTGGTAGTTGTTGATGGGATGGATCCCCAGGTGGGGCAGTCTCTAGATGGTCCTTCCTTCAGTCTCTGTTTTGAACTTTGTCTCTGTAGCTCCTCCATGGGCATTTTGTTCCCCCTGCTAAGAGGGACTGAAGTATCCACACTTTGGTCTTCCTTTTTCTTGAGTTTCATGTGTTTTGCAAATTGTATCTTGGGTATTCTGAGCTTCTGGGCTAATATCCACGTATCAGTGAGTGTATATCATGTGTGTTCTTTTGTGATTGGGTTACATCACGTAGGATGATATCCTCCAGAAAGTAAATAGGTAATAAGAAGATCTAAGTTCATATTATTTTCTATAATAATTGGCTTTTGGTTTGGTAGCATTTGGATAGCTATACTTATCATGAACTGATTTAAATGCTATTGAAATCATATATATCTTTATAGATGTGTATAATCATGTACCTGTATACATATATGCATGCACATATGTAAAACATGGTTCTTCTTTGCCATATCCTAATTCCTCACCTATACCACTAATTCTAAATTTGATCTTTTTGTAAATGTATTCTCAGGTGATGAATTTTACAGCTCTGTGTAAAACTTGTTAAATTTTCAATTTTATTTTGATTTTCTTACATATTTATTTCCTTAGATAATTTTTAAACATCTTGTCAAAATGAACAATAAAATGCTAATGTACACATTGCTATTTTCTATAATTAGTTTTTATAGATTAACTTGACGGAGCTACTTGTCTTTTAAAATTTGCTCTTTTCTCCTATAGAAAAATGATTTTCATAGAAAGGTATAGGGATGGTGTATTCTGATATCTAGAAGTGGATATTGTTGGGGAGGCAGTTTACTTCTCTATTATGTTTCTAACTGGATATTAATATTTAACCAAGTTAATAAATTTCTGTATGTATTTTGCAGTTGGTCATCTTACCCAATCACCACTTTGAACATAATTATCTTACAACTAATTCCTTCAGCTCTTCCAAATGAATACTCAAGTTGTTATAAAACCATCCACATTCTGATTTTTATGTGTCAAACTGCTATACTGGTCCAAATGAAAAACAAAACCTTCTGTGTAATATAATCTATTACATCATAGTGCTTATAATTATGCTGGTTTTAATGGCCATGATTTCTACTTAGCAATGTGTCTAGCCATTGGGACAGATGCTATTCTTCTCTTTTGCTATTTCAGTGTGCCTTTTAACATTTAACAGAAAGACGATGAGTAGGACTTAGGTTTTAAGTTTTGGTCAAATGCCACAGTGGCATCTGTAACTTATAAGTCCATCCTCCCCTTTTAATTAAAGGCATTAAAGTCTTCTTGCTGTTTTGATATGTGTGTGTTTGTTTGTGTGTGTGTGTGTGGTATATATATGTATGTATGTCTGTGGTGTGTTATGTGTGTATGTGTGGTTTGTGTGTGTGTTTGGTGTGTATATGTGTGGTGTGCTGTGTGCGTATGTGTGGTGTATGTGTGTGTGCTTGGTGTGTGTGTGTGGTGTGTGTGTGGTGTGGTATGTGTATATGTGTGGGGTATGTGTGTGTGCTTGGTGTGTGTGTGTGGTGTGTGTGTGTGTGCGGTGTGTGTGTGTGGTGTGGTATGTGTGTATGTGTGGGGTATGTGTTTGTGTGTGTATGGTGTGTGTGAGTATGTGTGTCTGTGGTGTTGTGGGTATGTGTGTGTCTATGTGGTGTTTGTGTGCATTTGTGAGTGTATGTGTGTATATGTCATGTATGTATGCCCATATAGGAGGAGTGGGACATGTACACAGGAGTATCCATGTTGAATGTCAGCTGAGAACATTAGGCATCGTCCTCTATTATTCTCCATCGTAATTTTTGAGGCAGGATAGTTACATTACTGAACCCAGAGCTCTCAGTTTCGCCTAAGTACGGTGGCCAGTGAGCTCCATACTCTGTCTGTCTCTACCCACCAGTATCTGGGTTATAAGGTCAAGTACTAATGCTTGGCTTCATGTGGTCTCTGGGAATTTGAACTTAACTTTTCTTTTTTTGTCGTTTTTGTTTTGTTTGTTTGCTTGTTTGTTTGTTTATTTTATTTTTTATTTTTTTTAACTTAACTTTTCATACATGCGCAGTAGGTACACTTAGCTACTGTGTCATCTCCGTGGGCTCCTGATTTCTTTTAACTTATTAATGTGTGACTTCTGAGAGAAAATTCTCTTGCATTGAACAATGTGTGCATTTATAGAGTCAACCTTGTTTGACATAAGCAGGAATCCTTCTCTGTAGCTTAAAATTGTATTTATTATCATTTTTAAAAAATGTGTTTTGTGCCTGTGAGTGCAAATGTCCCTAGAAGCCAGAGGCAGAGGATTCCCTGGTACTGCAGTTACACTCAGTTGTGAGTCACCAGATGTGTGTCCTGGGAACTAATCCTGGGTCTTCTAAGCAGAAATGTTTTGAAATACCATATTCAGGTTACCAATGCTGTATTTAAGATGGAATGCCTGTAATAGATTAACTGAAAGATTCAGTATTCACTATGAATTGTAAAGCTGAATTTCTTTTAAAAAACTAGGACTTTTAAGGTAATAAATTATTCATTAAAGGCTCAGAAAACTTTTGCTCATAAAGTTTCATTTTAAGTGTCTATTCATTTAAAACATGTTTTTAAAAATAGGTATTAAATTTGCATCAAAATTAGAAATACACATTTTTGGTAGAAATGGGTGACTAGCTCCAGATTCTCATATCTCTCTTGTTCTCTGAATTTCTCTTTTTGACTTGTTCCCCTCCCCCCCACCCCCACTTTCCCTGTCCCTATAGAACTGCTTAGCCAGTAGGGTATGTTTGCATTATAGTTGCAGATGTTTCTCTTGAAACAGAAAGCAGGAAATGTAAGAGGTTGGAGACAGTGCTCCTTTTATCAAGTAGTTCCCACCTCCCAGAAGACACCCCCAGGGTCTCTCTATCCAGGCTGCACTCCTACTTGACTGCTTCCTAATCACTCTGTACTTCTAGCTTCGGGAGAGCAAGCAGGCTCCATCCACTTCCAGCCCCTATGTGACTCCAAAGGCGATCCCTGAAATCCAAGAATAGTTGTAAGGTGAGCAACAGAAACCTTTCTCAACAGCTCATCTCCAGCCTCTCAGATTGCATCTTGATTCGGGGAATCTGTTTGGGCCTTACATCTAAAGAATATGTGCTTGGAAATATAATGGCAGTGTTTGGAGCAACATCTCAATGAAAGGGTAGTGGGATTTCTCATACACATGTTAAAACAGTTGTGTACCACCGAGAAAGATGAAGTGAGTGTAAAAAGCTATATAGTTAAACTTTTAGTGACCAGTGTAGTAAACTTTTACTGTTTAATAAAGAAAAGGCAAATGAAATATGGAGGAACTGAACCTTCCTAACTCATTTTGACTTTTCCCTTGGCTGACCCTCACAGCTTTCTGGCATTCCCCAAGTTTCCAGCAAACATGGGAGAGGAGTCAAGATGACAAGAACCTGGCTAAAGGCTTGGTGCAAGACACCCCTACTCCGTCTTATTGTGTTTGCAAACATCTTGCTGGGCCAGTTTTACTATCTCTCTAATGGGATGAGAACCCTAAATCTCAGACCCTGAGAACATAGAGCTATCAAGTGCCAGTTAATAAACCATGCACTTTAACTGTCCCATTATTTCAGGTCAGATTCAACTTGTTTATGAAAAGAACAGCTAAGTTTTGTTAGTTGTTTATGACGTGTCAGAAACTGTGTTGTCTTCCCTGAGCTATCGTCTTGTTCCTCCATGAAATCTTATAAAAATAAATATCATGTTCCCACTCTATTTTATAGAGGAAACAGTCCCTCGGCAAGTTGACCTATTCAAAGCTTCAGCAGATGGTGCAAGTCCGCAAACTCTAAGCGCTTTATCATAGTGCCTTCAGGCACACCTATCAAGAAAGATGGTTGGATTGAGGGCAAGATTAGAACATCAGAAATAAAAGAATTTGGAATAGGGGCTGTGATAACTTCCTGAAGAAACTGGCATTTATCCTTAATGCTATTTATTCTAAGTCTTTACTAAGGAAGAAGTACAATAGAACACAAATTGAAATTGCCTTCGGTAACTTACCTATGTCCTAGTTAGGTTCCTATCACTGTGATTAACACCATGACCAAGAGCAACTTGGGGAGGGAAGTGTTCATCTTATGAATAGAAACAGGATCTTACAATGTTGATAGTTTATAGCTGTAGCCCATCACGATAGGCAGGCAGGGCAAGAACTGAAGCAGTAACCACTGAGGAGGTTCCTTCTTCATAGCTTTCTTAAACAACCCAGGACCAGCTGCCCTAGGGTGGCACCACCTACAGTGAGCCGGGCCCTCTCACATCTATCACTGGACAAGATAATGCTTCACAAATTTGTTTACAGGCCAATCGGATGAAAGCATTTTATCAATTGGAGTTCCGTACTCCCAAATGGCCCTATCTCATGTGGAGTGAGCAAAAAACCTAAGCAGCACACTCTAGAACAACCATACCCATCTAAGCCAGAGGCCAATGTCACTTCACCAAGGAAGACCAACCATGTGGGGCCACAAGGCCTTATTTCTCTGTTCAACATAGTAATTTAGTAGATGAAGAGAATGTATGGAAAGCAAAGGGTGCACAGCCATCTGGGCTAATGGGTTTCTATTCTAGACTTCCCCAGAGGACAGGAGAATACAAAGACGAAACATCTGGGGCAAAGGGAAATATATTTGTAGAAAAGTATAGAAATGGCAAAGCGAGGATTGTCCCCCAGTGACACGTCGAGCTCTTCTTAAAGGCGAGCCTCGTCATATGAAATAATCCCCAGTTGTTGAAAAATTTTTCAACCAACTGTGAACTGTGTATGGTCATTTCCTTCCACTCATTTGTTTAGGGCTCAGACAAATGAGGTCCCTGGCATGGTGACAATTTTGAATTCCAAAGTGTTTCCATCCAGATGGCCGTCCCTTGTGTCAAGTGGACAAGACGTAACCAGCCACACTGTGCAACAGCCTCTCCCTCTCAGCCGCAGGCAAATCTCACTTTACCAAGCAAGGTCAGCGACGGGTGGTCCCTAAGACAGAATGATCTTCTTTCTAGGTTCAGCATGGTAATTCCGTCCAAAGCAATGCCTCTTCCTCTCGAGACTCCTAATCTTCATCCCTATAAAAGAGCATCCCCACGAAGCACCCTGGCCTTGTCTCCATATGTTATGTGGGGTGAGCTATGATAATCTCTTTTTTTTTTTTTGCTGTAGTAGGTGGAGGAGTTACACTTCATGTGAAAACACAGCTGGATCAGCATTTAAAAACCCAGGTTTATGTACAACCACATGCAAAATCTAGGTCATTTCTTTACTTCTCTGGCTATGCCTGGCCTATGTGCCTGTGCAAGGATCCTCTAAACCCACCCAGGCAGAATTTTCCTTTAATTTTGAACCAGTGGGTAATGTTCACATTTGACTTGGAACCTCAATCCGCTCATTCTCTCGCTCTGTGTGTTTTCAGGGAGTTTGGGGCACCCACTCAGCTAATCAAGCAATCACTCTCCGATGGAGACATTCTGTATATACTTTCTTGAGTGGAAAACCAAGGCTGGAGAGCACTGAGTGACTTTCACATAGCCCGAGCTTTACCTCGGGATCCAGGTTTTTCATGAAGCAGTAACAGCACCATGCTTCCTGAGCTCAGTCCTCTATCCACTCGTTAACTCCCTGGAGACCACTGATCCTTACTGTCACCATAGCTACTTTCTCTTCATTCAGTTGTTTGTCAAATTTCTCATTTCATAAAAATGGCTTTGTTTCCTTTGTACATTTTATTGGGTAAAACAAATCCTCTTTTAAAGACGGAACATGCAATGAGGGAAGGGGAGGGAACAGGGTGAAGGGAAGGAAGGAAGGAAGGAAGGAAGGAAGGAAGGAAGGAAGGAAGGAAGGAAGGAAGGAAGGAAGGAAAGAAGAAGAAAAGAAGAAGGAAGAAAGGAAGGAAGGAAGGCAGGTAGCAGGCTAGGAGCACAAGGGGATACATCCATACACAATAATTTACTAGTCATATTTTTAGTTTATTTGAAAGATTTCTAATAAACAAAAGCTCATGAAGTGACTTCTAGATTGTTTTTAACATAAAGCTTTGCCAAATAACAGAGAACGAGAGCAATGTGTTGAAATAAAGGAACTTAAGCTGGCAGAAAGTCTTTGATCTGACACTATTTGTTCACCATACCTCTAGCCTCTCCCAGAGTAAACAGACACCCCAGAGATATTTTGCTAAATCTCTCCTAAAATAGAGACTATTTTAGAACTGAACTTTGTACATCTGTGATTTCTACCTTTATCTGCAAGACTGTTTATATGATTGTAGCTATAGGAATAACTATTTAAAATACCACATTGTCTTCTTTTTACATAAATTTGCAATGTAAATGACCCCCCATCTGAGCCCTTGCACATGGAGACATTTGTTCCCATGATATCATATGGCAAGTTTTAGTTCCTAGCCATGTTGGCCTCTTGAGCTCTGGAGTCTTTACAAGCTAGTCTTCCCATCTCTGAGTGTCTGAGAGCTTGTGAAAATGCAAACAGACTAAAGATTTTGTCAGAGATTCAAAGAAGGATGACTTGTCAAATATTCCCCAGAAGGGCTCTGTCTGTAGGCTTCCATCTACTAATCTAGGTCCCCTGAGATGATAGCATCAGTTTGCACTAGCCAGCACAGGCAATGCTGTCCTTCTTCTCATTGCTCTTATTCTGAGAGAACAAGGCATCTTATTTAATTGCAGAATAAGCTAAAATAGCAATGTGGAAATATAGAAAATAAACACTGAAACCACACAATGCTAAACATAGCCAGTGGCGCTATATCTGCAGATGAAGTCAGCTATGAGGAGGGAAGTATAAACCAGAAAGCCCTTGATTATGCCAGGCAAAATGAGAGTCTACAGAAGAAAAGTACCCAGCAACACCTTGGTCTACCTTTTCCAGCTGAAAACACAACACAAAAGTGTGTCTCCTTAATACTGGCTAACGTTGGTGGCTCTGGAAAGAATATACATGGTTGCAGAGGAACCACATACTTTCACAGTACTGCTAAGCCAATGCCTCAGATTTACTCCTGACCACTTTTCCGTTTGTCTTCTTGCAAATCTTTATTGCTCATCTATGATAGACTAAGTGATAACCTGGCTTCAGAGGATACAACAGAAAACAAAACACACTAGACTCCCTTTCTTATGCACTTAGTATTTTATATGGAAGGGTGGGTTGACACATACTGAACAAGATTTGCTGGCAAATTATATTTAAAACAACCAAATAAAAGAGAGAATAATGTAGCAGGCATGTCCTGTCGGGTAGGAGGAAGCTGGGAATTAGGAACAGAGCTCTTGACTGACAATTAGAAGATGCTACATTGGGATCTGAAGAGTTGGGTCACTTGATAAGAACCATTGTCATACAAGCAGGAGGACCTTAATTCAAGTTTCTAGCATATACATCAAAAGAGCTGGGCGTGGTCACATATACCTGTAGCCTTAGTACTGTAAGGGGCAGAGACCAAAGGATTGCTTGGGCTTGCTGGTCAGTAGCATAGCATCAGTCCATAGGGAGAGCCTGTCTCAAGGGAGTAAAGCAGAGAGGGATGTGGCAGGGTACCTGAAGTCTCACTTTAGCCTCTGATCACATGAGCACATACACTGCACATGCATGCACATACATCCATAATGCATCCACAGCTATACTGTGACATTGAGAGGTGAAGGCTAAAAGGAAGGGGGACATATACATACCCAAAGGAAATCATATCATTTTTTTCATTTTGATATAAATACACTAGGGAAAATGTATTTTTTTTATTACTTGAAGACTGTATTATTCAAGACAGAGATGTGTAAAAGAGGACTCAACACCAACAGTGACAAAGGGTGAGACATGTCTTTAAAGGTTGCCCACATCCCCAAAGTTTCAATTCCTTAAAACAAAGCTCATGAAGATAATTTACATTAAAATTGGGAGACATGTTAGCCTCCAAAAAATATCACTTACTCGATATCAATGCAATTTTAAGACTTGAATAGGCTCAAGGTGAAAGACGTGGCACATTACTTGAAAGAGTTCTCAGGCACAAAGGCAGCCTTGTTTAATAGATCACGCACCTTACCCAGTTGGTTTAATATATGCTCATGAGTACTCTCAAGAATCATAAAAGTTTAACACATCCATGAAAATAATCCTCAGGTATGATTCAGGAGGGACTTTGTATTTTTACATCCAGTAATTCTATAAAGTTTCAGGGAAAAATATCAGAAGCCTTTCCCTACAGGACGGTCGACTGCTGTGTATCTATTCCTTGAAAAGCAATAAGAAAAGCATACTTCACTGACGAATATGAACAACCGGGTAGATGAGGCGTGGTCAATTCATTCACTAATTCAGAAGGATCATTGTGAGCCCTTCCTCTGGGTTAGTTTTGTGGTGAAGTCATATTTGACATTTAATTCTTGGTCTTAGTGTATCCTTAGTGGGGTTAGACACTCATTAGCAGTTGATTGTAATGGATTGAGAGCCACCTTTTAAAGGTTGTAGAGGATGCCAAAGATGCTTAGAGGAGGACCCAGGATCAAATCTGAAGAACAAAGGGGATGGGACAATATTTAGAGAACTTGCCAAGAGAAAGGACAGGTGAGGCTAGACAGGTTTGGGTGATCCTGGCAGATGAAGCCAGCAGTGCCAAGTACAGGAAAAGCAAGCAGGCGACCAGGAACAGTGTGCCCATTGTTCTTGGAATCTCATGGGAAATGGCAGCAAGCAGAAAGGAGAGTAGTAAGTGACAGGTGGGGAACCTGAAAGTCAAATGGCCTTGCTAGAGGGTTTGTATCTTTAAGGCTCTGGGAAGCACCTAGAGGAATAATAAGAGACTGTAATGTTGGGGAGTGGGGTGGGGTGGTTAGGAACAACCTATGAAACACATGGGGGGAAATGTCATGTGGAAACACCATTTTAAAACTTACTTTAAAAAAATATATTTTAAGACCATATTAACCGGGTAAGATATTGCTGTGGCTCTCACTTAAAATTGGAACATGCATTTCAACAGTTCAGTCATTTCCAGTTTTCTTCCTCTGACCCCACAGAAGAATTTCCTTTCTGGTACCTAGGGTAAAACCAACTTGCACTAATTTGAAAACAACAACAACAACAACACCCCCCCCACACACACACACACAAAACACAATTCAGTTTTCTGGACTGTGAATAATCTAGAAGATACTATTTGAGCTCTATCCCTTTCTTCTATCATGAGGTCTATAGGTGCCTGTGGTTAATCTGTGATCCTCTAAAGCAGAGGTTCTCAAAGGGTGGGTTGTGACCCCCATCACAGGGGTTGCATATCAAATATCCTGCATAACAGATATTTATATTAGGATTTGTAACAGTAGCAAAAATACAGTTATGAAGTAGCAACAAAAGTGATTTTATAGTTAGGGAGTCACAAGATCATGAGGAACTGTATTAATGGGTTACAGCATTAGAAGGTTTAAGAACCACTACTCTAAAGCAATCCCGTGAAGCTGGCCTGGAAGTTCTCAGAGTGACACAGGAATTTAACTTGTTAAGAACTCATAGCACTACCTACTCCCACTAACAGAGCCACCTATGAAGTGAGGGTGGACTTAGATTAACAAGCCATGAGTTCTGATTTACAATTTCAGATATGTTCAATTCAGACAGTTACGTTTCTTCCTGGGACTGCATACCCACTTGTAGTATGAAGGCATGTATTCCAGACCTTGGGACTGACATTAATACAGCTTTTGTTTATTTATTTCTTCAGTTTTTAGACATGGATCAATATTACAACATCTTAAAAATAATAAACATGTTACCTCAAGAGCAAACACCTCTGTGTGGTTGGCCATTTTATTCTCTGCGCCTCCTGGCTGTGGCTTGCTCATTGCCTGCCTCCCATCTCTATTTTTTTTTTCTCTCTAATTGCTGCTTAGGAATAATGTGGGGAACAGAAAGCAAGTCAGAAGCTAGCCTGTGTAGGGACAGATTTAAAAAGTCTATTTAATAAATGAGTGAATTCACTGAGTGGTCATATGTTGGGTGTGGTTTTCAGCCTTTTCCAGCCAAGATTTCCTACTGCTTTCAGAAGGAAAGTTTACTGGTGTGCACGCTTGTACAATCATAATCAATTATCGAAAGTTTTACACGGAGTGGATCTCAAAGGAGGGAAACACACAAACACGACACACAAACACAGTGCATTCAAAACAAGAGCTGCGAAGGAAGTATCGCCTGAGGTGACAAGGTGATATTTGCCTGTAAAATCAGAGCACTGTAGCCAGTCCTCTGGGATGTGCCCAGGATGTTCCCTAGGGAAAGTTACCTAACCCTTTCAAATTACATGAAAATTAGGAGACAAATGAAGATGTGGTGGATAGGAACCCATTTCCAAATAAGCCGCAGGGTTAGTAACCATTAGAGTAATAGCCAGTTTTTTAAAAATAAACCAAAGCTGTGTTTCCTTTCAGTCACTCACCATTATTTAAACATGTGTATTTTAGAATGAATGTTTCTAGTTAGAATTAAAATCTAACTAGAATTTCTTAAGGTACTTTTTAGTGTTAGAAAAACAGCAATACAAACTTTATATGCCCCAGTACAGGGGAACACCAGGGCCAAGAAGGGGGAGTGGGTGGATAGGTGAGCAGGGTGGGGTGGGGAGGATATTGGGGACTTTGGGGATAGCATTTAAAATGTAAATGAAGTAAATACCTAATAAAAATTGGAAAAAAAAAAAAGAAAAAAAAAAAAGAAAAACAGCAATATTTAAAAAAATCCGAACCATAGCATGAAATTAGTGTTGTCAGCCCCCTAGGACAGTATTCTATTTTCTATTTTCTCAGTACTAGAGAAAGAAAACCCATATCTCACTTTCTCATATGGTAACTATATCTCAACAGAGTTAAATTCTCAGTATGGCTGGGTCCATCATTGCATGATATTTTACACATGGCTTAACCACTTTGCACAATCAAAAATGTTGAAGAAGCTGGGGGGGGGGCTTCTTGTTTTCTTCTCAGTTGTGACTGACTATTGGTAAATATTCACCTGTACTTTCTTCAGCTTCTAAATACGGGGAAAGGAGCCATTAGCTTGCTGATCTCAACTGTGTTGCCACAAGGTTCCAAGTTAGCTCAAACCCTCTGGGTATAGCCTGGTCTTTGAGGCCAGGGTTTGGGTGGGGCAACAACAGGCGTTACACATGCCACTCAGCAGATGATCTCAGCAGGCCCAAGTACAGAAAAGATGGATTACCCTGCAACACACTAACCAACAACCCCAGAGGGATTTCAGCCTCAAAGAAATCAGAGTGGAAAAAAGGTTTCACAACATTTCAGTTACCCAGGAGTGGAACAGCAGGAGAAATGGAAAGCAAGCCCATGCCAGTTACCATAACTCTCAAGCAAGACTGGGATTCCCTGCAGTCACACTGGCCCACAAAATGATAACAGCCATTCAGCTGAGACTAAGGGACGTCATGTGGGTGGAAAGACCCTTCAGGCTATGGAAGAATAAGTGATGTTTACTGGATGGTCATTTTGTACCAGACATGGTTATAAGTACATTTTGGACATTACCTCATTCAATCTCCTCAGTGGCCTTCTGAGGTAGTATTTTCGGCTACTCTATTGTACAGATGAAACAAGAAGGCCCAGAAAAACAACTCGAACCAAGTCAATGCAGCTATTAAAGCAAAGAACCAGAATAGAAAAGTAAGAAGCTCAACTCCATAACCGGGCTCTTGACCACACTCTACCCTCCTCAGAGAGGAGATCATAAAACAGGAATCCTTCAGTCTTTGCTTCCGAAAGGAACAACCAATTACATACATGAAATATTAACATATCTAAGGGTGAATGCCAAATGACTGCCAAGAAATCCATGGTTGTTAAAAGGAATCTATCATCTGGTCAGAGAGTGTAAGACAGAGAGAGTTAGGCTGGGCATGAGGAAAGGGGGGCATAGCAATATGAAGGAAGAGTGCATGCATGAGCTTCCTCTACAAAGGACTCTGCATTTAAATCTGAGCTCTGCCACACACCACAAATGAGTGAGTGAGTGAGTGGGTGCGTGAGTGAGTTGCTCATTAGCTTCCATACCTGTAAAAACAGAAACCTATAGTATTTAAAAGGCATTGTCAAAGATTGAGGCTAGTAACTAGCACAAGGTAAAAACTTCACGTTTTTGTTATTTATCTATGTGGGGTGAGATGGGAAGAGCAGTTTGGATGAGACAAACAGCTCGTGAAAGTTCTGAACTTGTAAAGGTCAGTACTACAGCTTTTGTCAGCTCAAGCTGACCTGTTAGAGGAAGTGTCTGGCCTGCATTTGCAAGAAAGAGAACAAAAATCCTTGGCTGGTCACAAAGGGTCACCAAGGGGTTGTCCTGCAGTCTCTATTCAGTGTTTTGTTTAAATACATGAGAATAAGAACAATGTTAGAGATACATGAAGAAGCTAAGCCTGCTGTATTTGTAATGAGATGACCTGGCCCAAAGCTGTACATCTCTATATAATCACAGAGAATATGAGATGTATGACTAAAACGTAAATAAGAATGAAAACTTATTTATTTACCCAAGATATATATATATATATATATATATATATATATATATATATATATATATATATAACCAAATGCCAAGTGACTGGCAGGCTCTAATCTAGCTGTAAGACTTTTTAACAAATTAGGTGGCAAAGAAGCCCCTTCAAACCTCATTCCTTTGAAGAAAATCCAGATAATATCAGGTACCATCTGAAGTGGAAATTTCTGGTTTCTCTGGAGACTCAATTGTGTCATGTGATGTTTTTCTGGAAACTGTCTTAGGAGAGGATGTTTTGCTGAGGCAGACACATGGAAGCATGTTTTGCTGAGAATAGACATGTGCTGCTTTTTTTTTTTTTTTTTTTTTGGAAGATGCCTGGAAAGGGGGCATGTGATATTTTGCTAGAACAGATGCTTGAGAAAACATGTGATGTTTGGAAAGAGTATAAGTATAACCCAGCAGACAGTGGTCAATCCTGTGGCATTGGCTCACTTTGTCACTCTCTGCTGGTCTTTGTTGGGCTTTGCTGATGCTGGGTTGTGCTGACGACACTGTGTCATTTGTTTGCCTTGCCTTCTTTGCTGATCATCACTTCTCATGACTTTGTAGAGAGAAACTTCTGGTGATTGATATTCTGGCATCTTCTTGCCACTCCCGTGCACTTTGGCCAACTGGCAGAGCCTTGAGGTTTCTTCTGTACTGAACTGCTGTTGCTGATTCCGTGAATGGCGTTTATGAATGGACTGAGCTACTGCTGCTGATCTGTATGAATTCAATTGCCAATATCCTAAGAACAAAGATTGGAATCACCCAAAAGAACTAGTTCTAATCAGTTCCAAACAGGTCCACATCCCCCTGTCACCCTATAGCCTTTCCTTCCCACTCCTTCTGGTGGGTGGTGGGCTAGAAGGGAGGTTAAAGCATTTAAGAACACGGATTGAAACAGGTTGTGAAAACTTAAGCCTATAATCATCCTTCTAGAAAATCACAACAAACACCAATGCAGAGGCTGAACAGAGATGTCATACAGGACTAGTAAGAAAGGCCTTCATGGAAAGGCAAGCCTTTTGTGTGTCTTGAAGGAGGAGGCAATTGCCGCTATACAGATAAGGGTTATGGGGCATTCTGGTTGTAAGGAACAGCATACCAAAAGCTGGTAACAAGGTAGGTAACATATCTAAAGGATAGCAAGACACATCCCTTGTATAGAGAGATGTTAATGGACAGCATACAAGGTTGCCGAATCAAAGGATAAAGATGCTGAACGATGTGCTAAAGACAGACAACAGCTTTTCCTTAGAGAGGCACTGCAGAAGAGGGAGAAGAGTGGGCTTTGATGCAGCACTAGGGGCCCAGAGACGGTTTATAGAGACTCACCCCAAGGATTCTCAGATGAAAAATTGAAGCCTAATGACAAGCAATGAAACTTGAGTTTCTCCTCGGGCTCTAGGCAACGTGGGAACGTGAAGATATAAAAGGGATGACTTAAAAGACCCGCTGGATGCTAGGGATGATTGTGGCTGTCCCTCCCTGTTATTTCTTCTATTCTCTGTCATGCTGTCCCTCTCCACATCCTGGAATACTTTCTCCATTTCAGAATAGAAAAATAGAGGCAGAGAGCGTGGAGTCGTGAGTGATCACCAGGAAAGCAGGGGAGGGGGAAGGAAGAAAGCAAAAGAGGTCATAAACCTAAAAATGCCACTAGAAAAATAAAATATAAAATTCAAATTTTATATAAAAATATAAACACACACACACACATGCACATTAGATGGATTAATAAACCATACTGCTCCTAGCCAGAATGCTTTTTTTTTTTTTTTTCTAAGAAAACTGGGAAACAGAAGTGTTAGAAGCTTGTCTGGGAAGTGAACCCTCTATGTTGGAAATGCAATGATTTGCCACTGGCTTCTGACTTCTATAAGGACCTTTAGCGTGGGAGCCTAATGCCTCTGTTGAGCTTCATCTCCCTGCTGTGTGGTACCCGTGGACTGACTCTTTTGGCAACGGTTTGTGCATCACTTTCAGTGCTCTCTCTCTTGTTCTTTCCCTGGTTAATTCTTATTGATCTTTCAATTCACATCTCAAACAAGCCTTCCGTGGAAAGACATTCTGGATCTCCCTGAACAGGACAAATGTTCATCATCCCCTCTTAGGATGGACTCTTCTATAACTTCTAGACCCATTACAATGGGGAAAAAGAAGGACACAAAGAAGGAAGGGAGAAAAATAAAAGGGGAGGATGGGAGAGGAGAATACATTTGATAAATGCTTGTCGGTCCCATTTGATTATAAATTCCATATGGTCACAGACAATATCTAGTTTTTCACAGCCCTTTTTATCCTCAGTGTGCCCAAGGGAATGGCAAGTGGAGAGACCATGTGGCAGAAAGGGAGGACGATGTCAGGATGTGGTGAAAGCTGGAGAAGCAGCAGCTAAGACAATGCCAGAGGCCACTTTATATCCCTCAAGAATCATATGTCCATTGTGTTTCTCCTTTGTGCAACGGAAGGATTTTTTCCCCCTTTTTCCTTCTAAACTCTTAGACCACAAACAAACACACTACTCGAACATATACTTTTGTTAGAAGCAAAGGCAAAATGAATGTGTCCTGGAGTCTTCTGATTCAGATATTACAATGCAACTCCGGTGTTCACTTTCAACTTAACAAAATACTAAATGCAAATTATAGGCATATTAACCATTTTGTGCAAGGTTTTATCATGGTTTTCCTTATGACATTCATTGAAAATATGGGTTATTATTTTGAATTAAATAAAAAAAAAAATCTATTCTTTACCGTGCTCTTAACCACCGAGGCAGCTCAAAAGCAGCTATTTTAACATCTAAAACCAAATCCTGTTTCCCTTGGTGATCAGAAGCGTTCTTGAATCTGCAAGTACAGCCAACAAGGAATTGCTACAGCTGCATCCTATAAAGTGCTTGTCTTCTGGAGCTACCAGCCAAAGACAATCAACCTGCAGTGGCTTGTAACCCTTCCAAAAACTACAGACATTTAGATACAAAACATCGCACTAGTCTATTTTCATCTAACAAACGAATTGTTATCGCATGAAGACTATGATGACAGAAAAAGAGAGAAAGGCCACCAATAAACTTAATTGTGGGAATATCTAAACATTTCCATATTTTGTAACCTTTTATGAACAGCATCAAGTTGATTGTACTAATAATATTAATGCACAGAAAGAATATCTGAAATGAAATATATTGTAAGTTAGTTGAAATTACAATGTAGAAATCATTTTTTTTAAAGAAAAATTCCTTGGCTTTTTCAGAGTTGGGAGAAAGTCCATCTTTTATTTACATACTTCAAAATCAGTGAAGTAAATGGAGCAAGTCCATTTAAATTGAACAATTTTATTAGAAAAGCAGTAAGTATTAAGCATGCTGGTTTCCTCATGTGTAGACTAGGTTGTAAGTAACAAACAATAGAAGATTAAACTGTCTAATGAATTAGAGTGACTAATAAATTACTCTAATTCATTATGAATGCAGTAATGGATTCAAGACAGAAATAGTATGAATTTATGGTGATCTATCTGCCTAGCCATATATTCCATCCTTATATTCTTCTTTCCACCCATCTATTCACCCAGGCATCGTTGTGTGCATATGGTTGGTTACACATATACGCATTTCAGAAATACATCTGTTCAGATGTATTAGGAGGAAGGCATGATGTTCCCTACAGTCAGTGAAGAAAGACTAGAAGTAATGACATCTCTACAGAAAGGTCAGACCTATTCTAACCTTGGATTTTCATATTATTTTCCAGAAAAAAGGAACCAGAGCTTGGTGAAGAAATGGTTGAATCTGGGTTATCAAAGAATATGATCTGTGATCATTTTTAAGAAACTTATGATGCTGGAAAATAAGATAAGGTTCCCAATACAAAAAAAAAACCAAGATGACTGCACTACAATAATAATTAATAATAATAATAATAATAATAATAGCAATGAAATCAATCCAGACTTGTTGAAAGAACAAGTCAAGAGCCAAAGGAGTGTGGGTGCTGGGCAGTTATCTGTTATTGTGATATGTATCTGAGAGAAAGCATTGCTTCACTGTAGATCATGAGTTCAATGGATTTGGGCCACCATGGCAGTCAGGGCCTGGTGGATCCTAGCTGTTGACTTCATGGCAGCCAGGAAACAAAAGAGTTCCAGGGTGAACAGGACTTTCCCTTTTATTCCACAGGGATGTCAACTTATACAGCACAGGGTCCTGTGGGTGCGGGGGTGAGTTTCCCCCCCCTAGATGATCCTCTCTGCATCTCCCACACAGATATCCTCAAAGACGTGCTTCTCTGTTAGTCTTGGCTTTCCCAACTGATCAAGTAGACAATGTAGATGGATAAATACGGTCCTAAGGCCAGAGGAGGAGTAATGTGAGCAACACAATAAATGTATTATCAGAGTATGTTCCCTAAACAAGGTTCAAAATAAATATCTATGAGCTCTCACTGGTTGATGCAAACAACTGGATAAATAATTAAATTAATTTAACTGAAAAGAAAATGGGCAAATTTTGTATAGAAAACTTCAAATATTTTACGAAGATACTATATCATCAGAGGGGTGACACATACCTCATTGGTACTTAAACAGGGTTGTTCTTAGTGCCTTCTATACATATGAAAATAAAAAGAAATAGGAGAAAAAAAATTTATTTTAACCCATACTACCTCGACTTCACATTAAGATTAGCAGTTATAAGCAATAAGGCTCATGGAAATATTAACTTCTGCCCTCAAACACATAAACCCATCTATCAGAAAATCCAATTTGATTGTATTCTTCAAATGCTTGGATAGGACTCCTACAAAATTTCAATACCATTAAAAACAAGGAAAATCTAAGAAAATACTCTAGCCAAAAAAGTATTTTAAGGATGAGATAAATAACTGAGATAAATAATGGTATCCAATATGGGACTCTAGACTAGAAAATGAATGTTCCGTGAAGCTGACTATATAGATAATTATGAATTTTAGTTAGCAATATGTTAATTGGTTAGTTTAATTCATTAATTAAATTAGCAATAATAGGTATATTAACTGTAAAAATCATCATACTCCTATAAGGTGTTAACAAGATCTGCAGAAGAGCAAGCCTGCCAATACCCTAACATGGATGTTAGAGGGATTTCTGAAGTCCCAACCCTAGCTGAGAAACTACTGGTGATTAATGGCTGATGGGAAAGAGAAGGGAAGTTTTTATTTTAAGGGATTTGGCTCCAGAAATGCTACTAGTGCTCTCCATACTTTAGTAGATGGTCCTACACCCACGCATATATAAACTGCATTAGTAGGTTCAGTGTGCGTGTGTGTGTGTGTGTGTGTGTGTGTTAAAAAGAATACATACCATGTAGAAGTAGAGAGAAAAAAGTGCTGGTAGGAGATAAGGGAGGGTATAGGATATGGATTACATAAAATTCTTTATATGCACATATGAAATTCTCAATCAAAAAAGAGTAGAAAACAGAAATGGAGTACACGAAAACTTCTATGCTATCATCACGTTTTTTTGTTCTTTCCTGAAAATCAAAAAGTATCTAACATAAAATTTTCTTTCTTAAAGCTCTAAATATCTTGAACCGTATTTTAAACTGGCCTAATTAAACAGCAAAGTCTAAGCATACCGATAGAAACTGATATTTAATTCTCTAAAATAAAAACATAGAATATTCCTCGCAGGTTAACTTCAGTGCTCACGTTGTTTTGCATTTCCTTAAAAACATTAGAGGACAACAAAAATTGTCAATTAATACCTGATTAGAAATTTTAGGAACCATTAAACATACGACTCACTTAAGTAAAAGTTTAGTAAATGTCAGGAAAACACTTTATATGAGATATAATGTCTATGGACATCTGTCCTTCAAGAATTCCAAGAAAACAATTAGGCAAAATTTAGTTATAAATATAGGAAAGATGAAAGCACAATCTAACAAGAACTTAAAAACCAGGAGAAAAAAAAAAGGTAGATGTTGGCAAATTGCTAGGACATCAAATGTGCATGTTTTTGACCCCTGCATGCGATCATTACTTGGCTAGAAGAGCTATGACCCGTCTTCCCACAGAAAAGGCTTTCCTTATCACTAGACCATGAAGTTGCATCTGTGGCTTAATCTTGCTTCCTACTGCAGAGTCTGGTACCACTCATACTTCAGATCAGTGGCCACAATGATCCAGCCCCTTCCAAGAACTAGGCCCTTGTTCACTGCATGGCTTTGTCTTTCTAATGATTACCGTCGTTCAACCACTTGATATGAGAACAGCGCATGGTTTTGCTGCCTCTCTTTGCCACTCTCCGTGTCCTCTTTGGTTTTGTCTGTAGCTCAGAAGTGGGCCTGACGCTCCAGCAGAGGTCTGAATGATGCAGAGTCAAGTGCACTCATTACCTCTTTATTTCGGGTTATTCAAAGTCTATTGATGGAGCCCGGGATGTTATACTTTGAAATCTACAAAATAAGTCTCGTATTTTTACCTTCAAAATGAAATGACAGCCACAAATTCTACATTATCTGTGATTACTGTGAATGAGGTTAGCACATTATTATTGGGTTGTGAATATCATTGTTAGCTTTTGAAGGCTTTGAGTATTCATGTGTAACAGCCCTCCGGGGATGACACAGCCAGAGGTACCCTCAGAACACGGTCTCCTCTTCCTCTCTCTAGGACTGAAAAACCATAAAAGAAACAAGCAAAAAATGCTTTCCTCCTCCCCTCCCCCCCACATTCTTTGTTCTAGTTCCATGGCTGTAGAATCAGACTGAGAATAATGGTAGGAAGGGATAGTCTTTAATCACAGCATCTAACCTCCTGATACTTTGTAGACATTTCAAAGTGGATGTGGTCCCATGAGAATTATTGCTGTCTGCACAACAACAACAAAAAAAGGATGTTGTGCAAAACTAACAAAGCACACTAAGATTCAAGTGTCAAGTAATGTTTTTCTAAGCTTATGGATATTACACAAAGCACTATAAAATATTTGTAAATGGTATAACTATGCCTAGGGCAAGGATGACGTAATGTGGGCACGGGCTTTCCTTCAGGTGAATTCAAGTCTTATTATCAACTCATCTGTTTCAATTCTCTCAGTTCTACAATCGATTAAATATATTATACACATTGATGTTTACATAAACATACACTGTGATAAGGGTATTGAAAACCTTACACGTCTTCCATAAAACAATAAGTAAATCAAGTAATGCACACTTGTCAAACTTCCATGTGAGCTAACTCAGCAGTGCTGGCAGTAGAGTAAAAAACAATGAATAACACTCATCTTACAATACTTATCTTTAGTTAGCTTAGATTGTAATATAATTGACAGCTATAAAATTTGTAGGTCAGAATCAGGATAAAAAAGTAGGATAAACCCAAGGAGCTAAAGGAGTCTGCAACCCTATAGGAGGAACAACAATATGAACTAACCAGTACCCCCCAGAGCTGTGTCAATAGTTGCATATGTAGCAGAGGATGGCCTAGTTGGCCATCAATGGGAGGAGAGGTCCTTGGTATTGTGAAGATCATATACCCCAGTATAGGAAAATGCCAGGGCCAGGAAGCAGGAGTGGGGCGGGTTGGGAAGCAGGGTGGGGGGAGGATATAGGGGGCTTTGGGGATAGCATTTGAAATGTAAATGAAGAAAATACCTAATAAAAATGTCTTAAAAATATAGGATAAAAAAAATCAAGCAGACAGTTTAACAAACTAATAGATCAATCCAGATTTTGAATAAACTTTCAAAGGAAAAAGAAATATATTATATATTATCATATACATATGTAATTTTAGCTGTTTACAAGAGAAACTATACTGTTTATTTTACAAACTAATTCAAGCAGATGTCTGAGAAACACTCTCCCTAAAACATGTAATAAATACTACATATAAAACAAGTTCTGGGCCTCTTTAAAATATTTTTTTGTTGTTGTTTGAAAAAATTTAAGGTAATGAAAGGAATAAGGGAGAGTCTTCAGTATGACAGACATAAAGTCCTCCATGTGCCATTTTTGTTGATATAGAACGTATCTGTGAAGGGCACTAGAGATCTCAGTTCAGGAACAGGACAGAAGGCTGATGTACTGTCTGCTTCCTGAAGATGGTACTCAGTGACTTTACAGCATGTAACCGTGATAAATTGGTATGAAGAATCAGGGACTGAAGTGCTAGTCCCTTGAGAATGAAACCTTAAAAAAAAAAATCTCTGGGATTCAAGAACAAAGATGATGTGGGGAAAGCTGATCCAATACTGAGGTCCTGAGGAGAGATCAAGGCCAAGTGCCCATAGTCCTTAAACAGTTTTAGATGTGTTATTGCTTTTAAAACTATGGGTTTTCTAGACGTAAAGCTATTTGATGAAGAGAGAGTCTTCTGGCATTCCGGCTCCTTTGCATTGTTATTGTTGTTTGTAGCTCTCTGAAGGTTCCTAGTTTGTTTTGTTTTACCACCAAAAACATTGTTTGTATGAAAACAGAGCTGTGCGGGATCCCTTCAACGATTTACTTGACCTGCCTCATAAATGGGAAGGATTCTGTTTGTCAACAATAACCCTCTCCCTAATTATTCTTTCATTATAATTGTCACACTTAGTGCATCAGTTGGATATATGGTTGGAGCACTTGGGAACACTTTCATCTGACTTCTGGCATTCTTAAGTGTCACATGGGCAGAAGCAGGTAGATCTCTGTGAATCAGAGGTCACCCAAGTCTGCACAATGAGTTCCAGGTAAGGATTACACACACACACACACACACACACACACACACACACACACACACACATACGCATACACAATCAGACTGGTTTTTGAATTTCATTCAGTTAGGTGACAAAAACTGAGACTGTTTTCTTACACAGTACCACATGATAAGGAGGGGGAAAGTCAATTGTTCACTGCCTCCATGGTTATCTGTATGAGACTTGCATGAGATTGGACCCAGTGATAGTTTATCATAGGTCAAGGAGGAACCCAGAAGGCTTCCCCATTCACAAAGAAACTATTGGCATTTAGTGGTGTTGAGAAAGGGCGTCATGTTGTTCAATGATGTGGTCACAGAAAAGTTGCTTTATCAAAATACATGTGCCACCGCCTCTTCCAATTCACTCCTCTATTCTTGACTTCCATGATCCTTGTTATTAGGGTATAAACACAAGGGATTTGTTTTGTTTTCTTGCACAAATTCATGCAAATATTTCTGACGTAGGACACAATTGCCTTCCCCATTGACACTTCTTGTCACTGTTCATTGTCTCTAATCTCGGGGAACCATGCCTCTAGAGCCTGGAGCTGATTAAAGAGATTGTGAATTTCAAGATATGCTCTCGTCAAGAAATTTGTAAGTATAAGATGGCTATTGATATTCTTTCAGAAGAGTAGATTCACATTTTGATGTGTGAAAGGAATTCAAATTTTTGATTATCAACTTAGCTAATAGATGTGCTTGTTATTTTAAATGAAACAAATATGGCACACTTTCTGTATTTTAAAGTCTAACCTAAGGATATATTTTTCTTAAAAATTCTCAATTTTTTCAATATACCAAATATGAACATTTTTCTTGAGCTAACATTTAATGATATTTAAAAAAAAAACCAAACAGGTAATACAATCGAAATGAGAAACTAAAAATATATAGATATGATGACAAAACTCTATAGAGGTATTGGTTACATTAGAATCAAAGAAATGTAGCAGAAGGTGGGGGAGGGGGAGAGGGAGAAAGAGGTAAGAGCAGATGTTAGGGACACACACAGAGAACCGATGTCTTCCAGACAAGACATAGCCATGGTACTCATGACTTCAGCACTGCTGGGATTATCTGCACAAGTCCTGTACAAGATTTGTACAACATTTCATCATGTATAAAGGAGAGGCCTAGGAGGTGGCTCTACGCTCCTTAAGGGAATTCGGTGCTTTGAATGAGAATGGCCTCTAGAGAATTCTGTGTTGGAATATTTGGTCCCCAGTTGGTAGAACTGTTTGGGAAGGATTAGTAGGCGTGGCCTTATGAGAGGAGATGTATCACTAGGGGTGGGCTTTGAAGGGTCAAAAACCCATGCCATTCCTGGTTAGCTCTCTCTTTCTCTGCTTCTTGCTTGAAGGTCAGGACATAATCTCTCAGTTACTATGCTTGCACCATACCTGCCTACCTGCTGGATTCCTCACTATGACGATCATGGACCCTCTGAACCTGTAAGCTTCCAATACAAACTCTTTATTCTGTAAGTCGCCTTGGTTATGGTCTCTTATTCTAGCAATAGGAAAGTAACTCTGACACGCAGTATTGGTCCTTAATGGCTGGTGGGTGAGTGGGTATCCTTTTGTGGGATAGCTGCAGACAATTAGCACTTACATCTATGCAAGAGCAAATGCCTCTTGTTAAGGTCAGTAGGTAACACAAGGAGAAACAGCAGCAGAGGCACTGGTGGGGGTATAAGCACCAGTGGATGAGGGAGTATATGAGGACAGAGTGGAGGGGACTGACTAAAATACATTATATAAATGTATGAGGCTGTCAAACAATACAAAGGAAATAGGAAAATGCTTGGAAAAATCTAGCAGACACCCTGACCTTGTCTGCTTCTTAAGAAGCCTTCGCTCAGACTTCTGTCTACCATGCCTCATTTTATCATGACAGTACAATAGAAAACATGGCAGGAAATTCTACTTCCCTATGTGGGGAAACAAAAGAAAACAAAACAAAAAAACAGAAAAAAAAAAACAAATGGAAGTGAGTTATGCTTCTACCAGAGGATGCGCATTTTATAAGTGGAAGCACAAGAACCCACTCCTAGTTTTCTCCTTCTACAGCCAGCACATTGCTGCCTCTCGCTATTTCATAGTGCTTGTAGCAGATAGCATGCCTAACTCTGAGAAAAGGATGGGAGGTATATAAGACAAGGATGTTTTGTTTATCCATGATGAATGTGTCCATTAGAAAACCTTGCCAGGCAGCTGATACTCTCACATTGAGAGGTACAGACTTTCTGTGTTAATGGAAATTTAGAAAAACTGAGCTATCCAAGGTCAAAGGAAATAAAATGCAGTAGGTCCTGGGAAATTATGGTGACAGTTCTGCAGCTGTGACCATCTCCCCTCAGAGGTCACATATTCAGGGTGTTCTAGCTGAAGTACATGTAGTGCTGCACCTAAGACCTCACTTGCATGTAAATCAGCCTGGCTTTGCCAGGAATGAAGGAAGATCAGGAGTCAGGGAATCAATGCTCTGGTTTTCCCATCTAACATGTGAGACAAACCTGAAGCAAGATTTTATCCAAGGGCTTCTTAACAACATTGACTCTGGTTATCTATTTCAGTTATCTGACCATAAACATACCCTATACTAAATTTCTTTCCTTTCCTCCCTAGCTGCAACATTTCCCAGCTGCTGTTCCCTAAACATACCCACCAAGTAAGCCATGCATACTGAAGTCCTTAGCTCACACTGTGCTTCAGAGTGATGCCATTTTGACATCCACCTACCATAGCTCCAAGAACTATTGATGAGAATGTGCATTACATCAGTTCATCATTATGGTAGTCAAAAAGTAATAATGATTACTCAGCCCCCCCATTTTGTAGATGGGGGGTGGTGGTGCCTAAGAACCTAAGTAACATTTCCAGATTTGAATCAGGTTATCTGAAACCATGATGGTTCCAGCTGCAATGTGACCCGCCTTTCTAGGCAAAGAACAACGTTCTGTAGAAAAGCAAGCTGTGATATAAGAAATCCAAAAGGTTTGAAGAGAACAGAAGGAAGGCTTGACTCAACTTAGAATTCAGAGCAAGCAAATCAAGGAGAATGAGGTAGTTGCTAGGACAGGAGATCAGTGCACAGATGTATATTCTAATACAAGGTTCACTGACTGCAGAGAGCATAGAGTCCCACCCAAGGAGCTAGCCTTGCAAGGAGAGGAGGTACAGAGTTGGCCACCAGTTGGACTTTAGCTTCTTTATTCCTTCTTTAATACAATGGTCATGTAAATTTTCCTCATCAATATGTCATGGCAATTTTATCTAGGTTACCCTGGGCTTTGTTTAAAAGAGAGCTTCAGTTATTTAAAAAAACATTATGTTCGCGTTAGTAGCAGCAAGGGCTGGAGAAGATGTGGAGCAAACAGGTGCTCTTGCTCATTGCTGGTGGGGATGTAGACAGAGAGCGGTAATAATCGAAGTATTTTATAATCTCAAAAACTGAAATTAAAAAGCTCAAATGTAAGGTATATGTGCTGAAAAAGATGAAGGAATTAAGATAAGTAGACTTCATTTTATGAGATTAGAGAGGTAGAGGCAAGATGTGGTAGGATCCAGTGCCATATTTTTTTGTACAGGGAAAAGCTAATATATTTTCTTGGCTAAATTAAACACAAAAATATTTTCTTGATTTTTGTTGGATGGTGCAGGCATGTATGTAAAGAATTTATCGGCAAGTGTTATGAAGAAAATGAACTGAAATACAATATCAGTGTTATGAATGCAGGCACAGATATAACTGAGCTGTAAGGCTATTTTTAAGCCTTTAGTCTCAGCAGAAAGATGAAGCATATATATATATATATATATATATATATATATATATATATATATATATATATATATATATATATATATAGAGAGAGAGAGAGAGAGAGAGAGAGAGAGAGAGAGAGAGAGAAAGAATAGTCACTGAATGATTAGGAATGAAGTGCCAATTAGTTTTGAAGAAAGTTTCTCGGCGGGCTCTCAGGTTAAGCACCATTCAGAAGAAGAGCTGAAAATGAAAACTCAGACAAATTCTCTCCAGTGTTAGAAGTTAAGATGTGAGAGAATTATTTAAGCTCAAGGCGCCTTTTTTTTATTAATATAGAAAAATTTTGCCTATCCAAACACACAACTTTTCTCATGGAAGTTGAAATTAATCATGAGAGTCATAAATTCTAGGGACACGATTCTGAAATTACTTGGACTTAAAACAGTCTTTGTAAGATACATATGCATCAATTCTATACTGGATGTACTTATCTACGATTGTGGATGTCAGCACTTATGGGCATAACTTTGTTCGCTTACTGATGAAAAAAAAGCCGTTGTTTAAGTTAGAGTATGTGAAGCACGAATTAAGCAGAGGCTAGGAATTGTCTACAGGGAAAGCTAAATACAAAGAAAAGCATGTGAACTTCATGCAAATGAGAAGGCTCAGAAGGCAAAGGCATCTGCAACTTGAGTTTGATTCTCTGGACCCAAATAGGAGAAAGAGATAGTCAAATTGTAGAGGAACTATAATCCAGCAACACGGCTGCTCTGGCAAGGAAATCACATCCAAAGACCTTCTAGGTTTACATGATCCAGCTGGACTGCAGACATGCCCTGGATTACACTATGATCTGGCTGGAATGCAGATATGTCCATTAATCCCAAACAGTTTAATCCCAAACAATAAAAGTAAGGTTAGCTTCTACAAGAAAGTAACCATGTTTGAAAGTGCTGTCTAATTGAGGGGCAGACAAAATGATGAATCAGAGAAAGATTTGACAGAATGAATCAGAGATGTGATATGCAACTCTCACTAGAATAGACAGATGGCACACGGGCAGAGATAGGGTTACTGGGACAGTTTTACAGAGACAGGTTGCAGGTGAAGACAGAGTGAGCAGGAGAATGAGAATGAGCCAGAAGATTAGAACATATTGTGGAAGTTAGTGTGAGGCCAGTCGGAACAATTAAGTCAGAAGTCAAGAAAAGCAGGGTTGAATTAGTCAGCTTGGAGAGGGGTTTGGGCAAGAACAGCCGAGTTGAAGCAGCCAGCCAGAATTCAGAAAGATCTGGAAAGAGTGAGCTTATTCAGCAGTTAGCCTCTGAGAGGACAATTACATCTGGCAAATAAAAAAAAAAATTGCTTTTACATCGACTCCTTCAAGATGTCCTCTGACCTCCACATGTGAATGATGATATGCATATGTTCCTATCTAATAAATAAATATGTGTACTTTTTTCCATTCTTCTTTTATTTGATATTTTATTTATTTACATTTCAAATGCTATCCCAAAAGTTCCCTATACCCTTCCCCTGCCCCTACTCCCCTACCCACCCACTCCCACTTCTTGGCCCTGGCCTTCCCCTGTGCTGGGTCATATAAAGTTTGCAAGACCAAGGGGCCTCTCTTCCCAATGATGGCTGAATACGCCATCTTCTGATACACATGCAGCTAGAGACATGAGCTCAGGGGGTACTGGTTAGTTCATATTGTTGTTCCACCTACAGGGTTGCAGCCCCCTTCAGCTCCTTGGGTACTTTCTCTAGCTCCTCCATTGGGGGCCCTGTGTTCCATCCAATAGCTGACTGTGAGCATCCACTTNTGTGTTTNCCAGGCACTGGCATAGCCTCACAAGAGGCCGCTATATCAGGGTCCCTTCAGCAGAATCTTGCTGGAGTATCTGGGTTTGGTGGCTGATGATGGGATGGATTCCCGGATGGGGTAGTCTCTGGATAGTCCATCCTTTCATCTTAGCTCTAAATTTTGTCTCTGTACTTATATCATTTCATGGGTATTTTGTTCCTTATTCTAAGGAGGAATGAAGTATCCAGACGATGGTCTTCCTTCTTGGTTTTCTTGTGTTTTGCAAAATGTATCTTGGGTATTCTAAGTTTCTGGGCTAATATCTGCTTATCAGTGAGTGTATATCTAGTGAATTCTTTTGTGATTGGATTACCTCACATGTGTACGTTTTAAAAGAAAATAATCAGAACTCAATCTGCAAATAGTTTTCTAGTCAATGTATCACTTTTCTGTTTACCTTGAACAGAAGAACAGTCACATTGTAAGAAGAGAGAAATGAGTACATGTATGCGCCATTGATTCTTTCCAGTTTCATAATAATCAACCTCTTCACTTTCAGATTTAGAAAAAAAAATGTGGAAAATCAAAGAAGAGAAAAACTTGAAGTTCCCTTGTAAGTGATCAGCACCACTCAGTACATTATATTAAGTTCTGGAACCATGGCTGAAATATCACACAATAGCCCCAGAAAAAGTAACGGTGACTCCTGATATGCAATAATATTAAGGAATATCTGTAAATGGAGCACAGCATACATATCATTTGCAATTGCCTAGTGTAAGATTCTGGGTTCCAACCCCAGTGTCATAAGGATGGAAAGAAGGAAAGAAGGAAGGAAGAAGGGAAGAAGGAAAACTAAAAGAGGAATTATTTTTTATAAAATCTGTTAGAAATTATGATCATGGGCTATGGAATCATAAAACCATTAAATAATATCTACTAATGTCTTATATTCATCATTTCTCTAAAGCATCATAGAAACATAAAGGAGAATTTACATTAATAAATATTTAAACTAGATTAGACCAGCTGAAGTCAGTCAAAGTGTGCTTCATTATTTTCAGTGAGTGAGCTTCCCAGGAAAGAATGATACTTGCAAATAAACTTCATAGAGTTTTGAAGAATCTTCGTAAAATCAGGCCATATTTAGGGAATTGTCACATTTGAACAAAACCCGCAGGAAATTTCCTGTTAAAAATGAGAAGAGCTGAGGCTTTTTGTTTAACTTTACACTCTCTTCCCTCTATGTATTTTGTTGTCTGAAGACAAAAGACAAAGCAAGCATCTTACACATTCCGTTTGTCACACAAGAGTTATTTGCAGGCAGCACGAGGGATCTCACTTTTACAAAACCAGGTCTCAAACCTGGGACTGCACTCTAATGAATATATTCATAAGACACTTTTTACCAATACCAGACAGACAGCAGCAACAGAGGCTCTGCATGCTTTGGGATTCCCCAAACCATTATTTGATAGGAAAATATCATAAAAGCAACTTAATTCAATTATAAAATAATTCACGATTTAGCAATTAGGAACTGCAGCATGTCCATCAGACCTCTGTGCCCTCCTCTCCTGGTGTCGTATTGTGTGAGTCAGTAAGTTTAAAAGCAGACAAAAACACCTTTTAATGACTTGATATCTCCTTTCAGCGTCTGTGTCCTATTTTCAGTTTGCTTGACACCCTTGAACATGTTTCATGGCCTGACTAAGCACCCTGTTTGCCTAACTAAGCCATGTTCCCTGCTGAGATGTGATTTTTTTTTTTTGAATTACATATCTCATAAGAAACAGAAATCACTGGACCAAATTCCCTAAGTATCTCAAGACTCTCATCAATGTAATTCATCACTTATCTACATCTGTCCTCCTGAGCCTCCCTCCTCTCTTAGAGGCACTGTGTTCCTCACTAGGTTTCCAGATCTACATCAGGATTCTTCCTTTGGGAATGACTCTACATTAGCAACTGGCTTTTCCTCCCTTGTACCCTCCTTGTCCCGCCCTCTACTTCCCCTCCCACACCATCTGATTAAAACTGTCAATGAAGTGATTTTCTCTAAGTTATCTAGTGGTAAGGTTTGTTTGATAGATTGATTGACTGACTGACTGACTGACTGGTTGAAGATAAATCTTTCCTTAAGACATTCGCTCAAACTACACTCCAAATTGTTTTCAGCAACTGGTAATTCTTAAACCATTCAGTATATACATGTATACACACACACACACACACACACACACACACACACACGTTGGTCTTCTGTTTCTCCACTTCTTAAGGGTACTTGGGTTGAGGCAATTAAGTTGAGTCTTCCTTTCTGTTTCATGATGCCTTGTATATTTCTGAATCTCTCAGTTATCTGCCCTGTACTGTACTATAATTATATGTTTCTATAGTTGTCTTTCAGACTTAGGGCTATCTCTAAGACAGGACTCTTACAGCATTTATTCGGGAATACTTTATGCTTAGAAGAATCAGTATGTTGCTCCTGTGCCAATATAATTTACTACGAATGAATGATCTTATCCAGCATCAGATCTCACTTCAGATAGTGCTAATGCTCTTTGCCTATAGGCATTATAAAATTTAAAATCCCATCATTGGTTGATCACTTTGAAGAGCAGCAATGTTGGCAGCAAATGCCAAAACTTATATGATCAGCAAGACACGTTCAGAAATATTTCATTTGTCAGTCACCAAGTAGAGCTTATAATACAATTGTGTAGCTAGTTTGGACATAGCTAAATAGCACGCCTGAAAATATAGTAAATTGAGGAGACCTTCCACGCTCTGCTGACTGCTTTTGTGCCTAGTATAGAGGGTGTTTCACTTTGCACCAGTGTGCTGTCCATTTAGCATTTCCTGCAGTTGTATTTCTTCTTTGTCAGCCTAAAGTGTGGCAAGGCAACTGTCCTGATACATCTGCCTAGAGAGCCACCTTCTTCTAATCCACAAAGAACCCTATGGGTGAGAATGGCGCAGGAACACAGTTCATGGCCAATTCCTTGTAAACATTATTCATTCTGAGAAAACAGAGAAAGTTGCTGATGTAGAGGAAGTACAGGTCATAGTGCCAACATTAACGAATGCTGTTTCAAGGAAAGGCCATTCACGTTCTCGGGCGTCTGGCATACTTATGCAACTTGCTAATGATTTTTTTCCTGGTATTTTGTTAATCTGTTTTCTAGAAGACCCACGGTCACATTATGGAAGCACATTTTACAAAAAAAACAAAAAACAAAACCAAAAAAACCAATATGGTTTGTTAAAGGGAGCTTGAGTTTGGAAATAAGGCCAGACTTAGAGTAGACCAGCTTCACTGTGTCAGCAGAATGTCACCTTGAGAAAGCATGACATTTGAGAAAGTCCCTTAGGCTCTGAGCATTCTGTTCTGAAAAGAGTGAGGCAAGATAGTGAAAACCGAAGGCCACTGTTGGCTAGTGAGATGCTTCAATGGATCAAGTGCCTGCGGTCCGCACGTAAGGACCAGAGTGCAGATTTTCCCAGTGCCCATGTAAAAGCCAGACATGATGGTATATTTCTGTAACCTTGGTACTGGTCGGGGGTTGGGAAGACTGACAACTCACTCATCCGCCAGCCTAGCTGCAACAACAGGTTCTAGGTTCAGGGAGAGACCATCTCTCAAACCATAAAGTAGAGAGCTATTGGAAAGATAAGAGACAGCCTCCACATGGGCAACCCTTGAGCATTCACTGCCCCCCCCAACACAAATATACCATACATACAAATTCAAAATAAAAAAATCACTGTTGCTACTGAATGATGTTGCTCATATGAAACCACAGGAGATGGACACGAGAGCTCCGTCAGTGTTGTTGTCCTCTGATACATACATGTGAGGTGTCATGCCTTAGGCAGCCTGTATGTATAATCCAGGTTATTCGTCCTTCAATCCTAATACATACATACAAACATAATACATACATACACACACATACATACACACACATACATAAACACAGAGAAACACAAGAGAGATACACGTATATCCATGTAAATATGCATTACAAATTTTATATGACACTATCCCCAAACCTGTTGACTTTGCTATGTTGATAGGGTGATAATTCTCAAACCACAGGGAACACAATCTAATAGTCTATCAAGTGATTACCTACCCTAGTTAACTTATGGCTTAGAAGCATTTTTGAACTATTGCCTAAAAGATTGGAATGAAGTTAGACACCAAAAAAATTTCGTGTGATATGAGTAAAGAAAGATAGAAAGTGAGTAAGGGCTTAAAACATACAAAATGAAAATTAAATCTCTGGCCAATGAGAAAGCCGTTGTTAATTTCCTATTAGTTATTCTTTCGATTTAGCACTCTGAACCACATCCCTTTCCCTCCACCCCCAGAGTTGAAGACATTTTCTCTCAGCTGAAAGTATCAGCATTAACTTAGCAATTCAACAGTGGAAGCTGAAGGAGCAGGGTGGGTAGAGAAGCACGTGACAGACACAAGATAGCCCACATTATTGGCTGATGATTTTGTGTTTCCTTTTTTTTGCTTCTGTCTTTTTTCTTTCTTTCTCCTTCCCCCCTCCCAACAGTCAGTAGTTGAGAATGCATAATTTTAGCAGTCTGAGAGAGACCTAAAAAAACTAAAGCTTAATTTGCGTACATTGTGGGCACACACTAGGATTTCCGGTTGCAAATTTCCATCTCAATCATAATACTCGTAATCAAATTTTATTTTCACTTATAAGTTCTAAGGTATCGCTTAGAATTCAAGAATCATATCACTAGGTATCGCTTAGAATTCAAGAATCATATCACTAGAGTCAATAAAAGACATTAAAATAGAAAGCCAAGAGGCAAATAAGGTATATTTAATAAGATCAGAAGTTCATCTAATTAAAAACAACCTTAATCTAAGCCTGGCCTTCTGCCTTACAATGGCCTGAATTTACAACTGTGCTTGATTGATGGATGAACAAGAAGAACTCCCATAATTATCAGCCTTAAGTTTATTATCTAGTGTTTACAAATAGACTTTTTGGTCCTACCAGGATCTAGACCCAAGCTTTGAGTCTCATCTTCTGAGAAGAGCTGTTACAAAGAGGAAGAGAAAGGACTGTAAGAGGGTCAGCTGCCATGCAACTGCCCTAGAAAGTGCTCAGATACTGACTGAATTTTTGCTTACCAATCTGAGAAGAATACCGCTATTCTATACAAGACGTAATAAAGTCTGTGCATACATCAGTACCATTTACTGTTCAAACCAGGATCTCTATCTGTACACTTTGCTTCTAAGTTTTGTTTCTGTAGTTTCAATTTAAAAGTTCAGACAAAAAGTGGCCAGAAAGAAATAATTTCTCTTTGTGAAACAGCAAGCCATTTGTCTTTCTTCAGCTGTTCATTCATAGGATTAGTTGTTCAAAATACTGTGTAATTTTGAACATACGCAAATTATACTATTACATGCTCATTTAGACTTTGCCCCATTCTATGAAGAAAATGTAGCCATCAAAACGAAATGAAATGAGCTAGCTCATAAGTCGCATATTTGGACTATAGAGTTATAACCCAACTCTGTCTGCTAGACTGCAGCCTTTGGGAGCTAATACTTGCGAGCATATTGCCCAACAAAAGAAGTTCAGGAGCCTCAAAAGAAAAACAGGCTCAATATTGATTTCAGGGGTTATAATCACCCCATTTCACCTCTTAATAGAGATGAGCTATCCGCATCACCACAGTTTATTATAATGCACTTAAACATCTGGTTCTTTGAAAATGAAATAAGTAAATAATGAATCATCATCCACAATTCCTAGTCCAAAACCTTCTTCAACAGAGTTTGTTGACGACTGTGAGTCCCCATTCTCCAAGTCAGTTGAGCCCATTCCAGAAAGAATACAAAGAAATTCAAATAGAATGCCCTCCTAAACTTTGAAACTACCCGTCTTCATTGCATTCAACACAACTTTATGGATCTTGTTCAGATTTATAAAATCTTACAACATTTCTTACAAATCATATTATGCAAATTATATCACGCTCACGTCTGTGTGTGTGTGTGTGTGTGTGTGTGTGTATGCATTTAAAAACTACAAACCCGTGTTAGTATTGTATCCCTCTTGATAGAATCTGTCATGTAACTCAACGTCAGAGTATATAGAGGCTTCTCAGGAGTCCTCTAAATTGCTGCTGGATGGAATTTAAATTCCTAGAAAGCTGACCTGCATTTTCCTTCTTTGACCATGGAAGACCCATTTCTGACTTGACAGGCTACCACTGTATTCTCATAACTTGACAGGAGAAAACATGGAGGCATACAGTGCTTGCCTATTCTGTCAGGAGAACCCTTATCTTTGTTTGGTTAGGCAGTAAAAAGGCTAAAATGTGTAATGGAAAGACACCTTTGCGATAAAATCCTCCAGCAAATATTTCGAATGGAGCTTCAAACAAGAAAGACACATTCCTCACACTATTCTACCAGCACCCAAGGGGTAGTGTTCTATTAAGCCAACTAGTCGAACCACTTATTAACTTTAACTTGTAACCAAGAAACAGTGAGTTCGTCATAGGACTGCACAATAATCAACATGCCAGGCTAGGGGTAGGATGATGAGGATTTCGATTTGGATAGTGATCCCGAAAAACTTCTGAAGACTTCTCTAGACCTGCTCCACATCAGTTTCTTCCTGGCCTCTCATAAAACAAAAGAGAAAAAGGCAAGTCTCTCAGTCTCTCTCTCAGTCTCTCTCTCTCTCTCAGTCTGTCTCTCTCTCTCTCTCTCTCTCTCTCTCTCTCTCTCTCTCTCTCCTGCCTATCCGAAGGGCTTAGCACTGTCCTGGACCAGAGCTAGGGTTTCTAAAATCAAAGCCCATGACTCCTTTAAAATGTTTGTTGTTCACAGCCATTGGTCTGTTGCCATCTTCTGATCTGTCCTTCCACAAAGAAACAGAGGGGCTTGTGAAGATGAAGAAAGACAGTGTCTTTCTAAACCTTTTTCTTTTGAAACAAGAAGACTGAAGAGCCTGGAGACCGATCCAAGAGGGGCTCTTGAGCAAAGGGAATGGATGGTTCCTGTCAAACACCAAGACTTGTTTACTGCTGGGAAGTGCAGATATCTCAAGGAAAGCAGCAACAGCTGGGGGAGTAGAGAATCAAGCACCACACTAAATGGGTCACCTGGAAAAAACCACCACCTTCCTCCTTTGAGTGAAATGTCTCAATAACGAAGCCTTTTAAGGAGCTGGGAGGGAAAAAGTCATACAGAGCATGGATTCCACACTGGCTCAGTTTGTGCACAACAATAACAAATTGGCACAGCGTGAGGGGAAATAGATGAAGGGTTACCTAGCTCCAGGCACAGAAGAAACCATTCAGAACTCTCAACTTCTCTATACCTCTTTTGAATGCATTTTTT
Organism: Mus pahari; assembly: GCF_900095145.1. Classification (NCBI taxonomy): domain Eukaryota; kingdom Metazoa; phylum Chordata; class Mammalia; order Rodentia; family Muridae; genus Mus; species Mus pahari. Next base: position 39,794,627 of record NC_034600.1, on the reverse strand, counting down.
TTTTTTTTGTATAGAACGACAGAAGCATGAATAAGCAAATTTGCATTTTCTCCCCAAACTACAGAGTTGAACAGCGCATTTCTTTTCAGTGAGAAGTAGAGGTGAGGTTAATGAAAAATCAAAGGTGATTACACTACTATGTGTTCAAAGAGGACAGACATCCTAGCTATTGCAACATAAACAAATGGACTCAAACAATAGGACTTAGCTAAAACAGAAGCTGTTGTTTTGTAGCAAAGTCCTCTTTTTGGAAATGAGAATGTTACTCCTTTAAAGGGAAAATAACCTTTGCTTTAAGTCAAGCAAAGGTTAAGTAAGAGGTATGCCCTTAACCCTAGAGCTATAATAATAGAAGAAAATGGACAGATACATAGTAGGTAGCAAGGACTACTTCCAGGACTTTAAATCTCAGAATTAAGGATTCCTGATGTGTATTTTCTGTAAGAACAACTAGATCCTTATGCTGAGAGATAGCCCTCACCAACAAGGGAAGGGAGGCACTGGCACCAAAGCCCTCCTGAGTCGGGAATACTGGCGATGCAGTTCGAAGTGGGCCCCTGAGGCCTACAGACATCCTATCCTGACTCTCTCATAGACAGCAGAGCTTGGGAACAGAGGCTGTGGTCATCAGAGAAGGGAGATATGCCACAGCCCTGACTGTGGATGACTCTAGAGTTGTAACAAAACAGGCACCTGTCAAGGTAACAGAAGGGTCCCCAAACCCTACATTCACTGCATGTGATTTTTTTAGTTGGAAACCAGAACTTCTGTAACAACCCAGTAGGTGATTTTGCTGGTGTCATAGACAATGAGACGGTTGGTCACAAAAGCAGCTATGGAGCCCTCAGAAATCTGTGTTTATGTATCTATTACTTATCCTGAGTCTGGCCAAAATGTTTACATGGGAAATATACTTTGAAAATCAGGCCTAATAGAGGCAGCACCACATATGCATGTTGGGAGACAAAAGGCCTTGTAATGTGCTTTTATCATAAATCACAAAGTTTCTGCTGTAAGAAATTGAATCCACGCCCCCTTGTAGGTACCACAAAAACAAGCAACTTTCAAAATAAGCACCTTTGTCCTTGTGATGGCCTCAGCAATGAGCTCTTTCACACTCTGTCACAGATTCCAATAAGAAGTGGGAAGGAATGACACACGTCTGGAGACCTCAATACATTGAATCATTGAATTGAACCTTCATACCTGACCACACATCCAAGAACTAAGCAAGTTCTGTAAAGTTGGTCCACTCCATGATTCATGTGTGAGAATTCTATCAGAATTCTATTGGTTCAGCCCAGAAGGACTATCCTGGAATAACTAAAGCATTCTTAAATATGAGCAGGTCAGATATTATGGTTTTTTTTTATTGAATTAGCATTCAAAGTTTGCTTTAACCTTCTATGGAAATGCAGGCCAATTGATATTTGATGTCAGAAATCCATGTATGCCCTTTTCTAGAGCATTTTCAAATAATAATAGCAATAATAATAATAATAATAAAGACAAAGCAGATTTCCAGTCCTACCATTTCTATTCCTTACTAGGTAGGTTATCTATTTTTGTTTATGAACTATTAGCTATTTTGAATATCCTTATGCTTTCTTATTTGGGATGCTTTGTATCAACAAGAAAATTTTAATTGCATAATCGTCGTTACTTTCTCAAATGGTCTTCTTGGTTTTATACTGAGCACTCAAGACATACCTTCCTCTGCTTGCTGTCATGGGGTTTTAGAATTCTGAGTTTTCAGACTGAAAGGTATTGATTACTTACCATATCCAGGAATGCCTTCTGAAAGGGAAGGTATTCACATGCATCATGTTCGCAGCTCTTCCGTCATTAATATTTTCCCCGTCTCCTATGTTGCATGTAGTGATTTTCACAGATGAATCCCAACACTCTGGTTTGAGCATCGATCATGGATAATTATTGCAACAAGTAATGAATTTCAACCCCCCCAAAAAATCACGCCCCCCAGAAAAAAACACAAACAGCAAAAACAAAAGCCCTTCCAGGATTTGGAGAAAGAAACATCACAGAGTTCTGCAGGTCTGAGTCCATCCATGTAGCTCCTACCAGTGAACACACTAATAGAACCAGTCCAGTCTCTACTCCTAAATGATGGCGAGTATTGTCCTGGTGAGATCCAAGTGTCTTGAGTATGAATTAATGCATCCTCATAGAAAGGACTATGGAATGTGAACAAAAAGGAGTCAAAAGACAGTTTCTTGTTATCCTTGTTAAAGAAGTGTTGGGAGGGAAATGGAAAACTTCAGGTCGCTGTGCCATACTGTCCTTTAGGGATGAATACTGCTTTTTCTTCTTTCTTAGGAACATATTCCCGTGTGGTCACTTTAACGCAGTGCTACTGTCTGAGTCTGAGAGGTGTCCGACAAAGACCTGGGCAGAGGGACTAGAAACCATGTATAGCGCAAGGCAACTTCTTCTCCCGATCTCAGAATTGCTGGTTTCGAATGCTGAAGTAGGAAGGCAATGAGTAATTTCTGCTTTGCAGGACAGGATTGGTGCTGGCTCCCATCATGACTTCAGAAGGCGCTGTGGTGATGAAATTCATCTGCCGCCTAACCCCACAATAAGGCTGTCTGCTCTCTTTAAGTAAAATGACTAAGCTATCGATTCTCTCACTGCAGAATCCCCTCTAATTTGTTGTCGTCAAAACCGTGTGTGAGCTTTTAATATTTGTTGCCTTGAAAAGAAAATGAATTTCACAGCTGCAAGGCAGACGTTGTCTAAGAATTTCTTACTCGGCTGGCTTTCTTTTTCTCTCTGTTCTCTTTACCTCCCCAATTCAGTTCCCAAATAGATGTCATTTACTCTGGTGCTCTGACATCCGCAAGATTCTCATGCCGAGGCTATACAGACCTTGCATGCTTTTGAAACACAGTGGCAACAGGCTCCAGCTGGAGTCCCCCCACACCGAATTTCCGGCAGAACCTTTGGTATCCTCGCAGCCGCCTTGTCTGCCCTGGGCTGTGCCTCCCCAGCTCTGAGCAGGACAGTTGCAGGCTCCCTGGTACTGTACATTAACTCTGCAGTAGCCCGCTCGCTCAGCTGCAGACTGCTCCCTGACAGGGGATGTGCTGGCGTCAAGGGGGCCCTCTAGGTGGGTTCCCAGTCACTGCAGAGCCGCGCACTCCTTGCTAGCCTCCAAGTGAGCTAAAGGGGTTAAAAGGAAGAGCTTGCCCTGAAGGAGCAGATTTCTTTCAGTAAGTAATTACCAGGCAAGGGGGGTTGGAGGGGTTGGGGAAGGCTAAAGAAACCTGTAAATAACCTCACAGGGAAATGACACACTGAACAAATAGATGGAGGGAGGTTTTTCTGTTTGTTTGTTTAATTTTCCACCTATTCAACGAAAAGAAAGGGAACAAAAGAAGTCCAGAGAGAATGTGCAAATGATAGGTATGTTCTTTTTCTTTTTCTTTTTTAAACAAAAATGTGGGGGTGGGGAAGCTTTGCTTACTAGATGATTTGTAACCAGTTAAGTACGGATCTCCACACTATGATTTTGGACAGGAAATCCTAGGGAAGCTAGTTCTGCCCGAAGTCACTTAAGACTTCTACTCCGTTTGCGCATGTCATAAAGCTGCTTGTTTGATTAGGGGGTGTGTAGCCGGGAGGAGAACTCCCGTTTCATTTCCTGGAGCCTGCCCCTTTGTTGCAGAAATTCTGTTCAATAATCCCCCGAAAGCACCCCATCCCTGTTGATGCCATTTTGGAGCAAGAATAAAATAGTAAACTCTTGGAATAGTAGGTTGTCTCTTGAATGGTGCTTGCCTGAAATCAGAGAATGGGCTTCTCGTGGTAATGTGCGCAACGTTAATGTATCTCTTTTAACTTGGGTGTTTAAGAAGGCCATTATGCAATTGCTACATATTAAAAGGAATACTGGCAACACTTAACATCCTATTCATCTTCACTTAGGGTTTCCCCAGTGAATTCTTGTCCTTGCAGAAAAAAAAAAAAAAGAAAAAAAAAACATTACTGAGGAGAAGAGGATTCATTTCTCATAAATTCTAAAGCAGATGTAAAAAAAAAAGAAAGAAAGAAAGAAAGAAAGAAAGAAAGAAAGAAAGAAAGAAAGAAAGAAAGAGAATTAGTTTGAGAACTGCTAAGGTTTGATGAATCGATGGTCCCAGGTCAAGAATTCATTCCTGGTAGGAGGAAGAACTAGGGGATTCCTTTAAAGCAATTTGAATTTTGCATGCAGAAAGATGGCACCATGTAGCACAAAGGGACTTGAGGAAAGTTACTGGGACTTCCTGTGATGGAGGCAATGTCCTTGAAGCACCTTTGTTTAGAAGGGACTAGATCTCTCTCCTAAGGTCATTTGTGCTGCCCAGAAACCTTTCGGCTTGAATTGTTCTTAGTAGGCTCTCTCTCAAAGCTTGGAATCAGGTATCACACCGTAATTCAAGCTGGTTTGTTACAGTATGGACTTAAATATCATTATTTAAGATCTAGGCGTACTAGTAATGTCCCTGGCCATCTTCTAAAAGCTTCACAGGATAACCCCCCTTAGTCCACTCAGTGGTGCTGTGAGGTGGAGATGGTCCCTGACCCTGAGCCAGGGAAGAGGAGTGGAGGTACTCAGACGTTAAATATTGCTGGAAGACAAACACAGTTGCAGAAAGAAGTCTGACCACATGGCTAAGATTTTTGCCTGTATTATTCCACCCCCCCCCAATTAGTCCCTCCCCCCTTGAGAATGAACTCTAAGGGCCAGTATATGTCCATCTGGGGCCCACTTAGGTTATGGACATCTATCCTTTTCCTTTTATGGTAAGGATGACATGAAAGGCATTAACTATTTCAAAACCGGCACATACTTCTTATGCCAGGTAAGCAAGCGGGTCTCCTTAGCATGTAATATTTGTAAAAAAAACAAAAATGATGTAGTACTATAATTTCTACTCTAATAAACATTTTCACTTGACATTTTTGTCTGTTTTTAGTACATTCTGTTTCTGTTCTATTCATAGGCCAAAGTGGAATGTATATGCAACCCAACAACAACTGCAACAGTAGCAGCAGCAGCAACAACAACAACAACAAATGAACACATTTTTCCCAGGCATCACCTTTTCTCATCTGATACTGGCTAGTTATGTTTCCACGAAGGGACAATGACATAAGCACACTTTATAGATTGAAAACACAAAATGACTCAGTTATTAGGTCATTAAATGAGATTTTCAAATTAAAATATACTTTTAAAGGAAACATCAATTGATTTTCCCCCCAAGTGCTGGGAACTGAAATTGAGACATCACAGATGTTAGTCATAGCTTCTGTCACTGAGTTAAATACCTGCCCTTCAGCTTAATATTTTTAAGGTGAAATTTTCTTTCCTTCTTTTTTTTTTTAAATATGTAACTGTATCAAATAAGATAAAACAAGCTAGATAGTAACAACTGAAAAACCATAATAAGCACTAAAAATTCTTGAAGTGTAACAAAGAAAAATATACTTTATCTCCCAGTTCAGGGAGCTAAGATTACAAAAATTAATGAGTAACCTTAAGTTGAGCAGTTTTGCAGACTTAAGGCAAATATAAAAGAAGGGTTCTGAGTTTTAAGAGCTGCGGCCAGTAAATTACAAAATGATACTTCAAGCCGGGCGTGGTGGCACACATCTTTAATCCCAGCACTCAGGAGGCAGAGGCAGGTGGATTTCTGAGTTCAAGGCCAGCCTGGTCTACAAAGTAAGTTCCAGGACAGCCAGGGCTATACAGAGAAACCCTGTTTTGAAAAGCCAAAAAAAAAAGAAAAAGAAAAAAAAAAAAAACAAAAAACAAAAACAAACAAAAAAACAAAATGATACTTCATGAGGCAGTAATGAATGAATGTGTGATTTTCAAAAACAACAGGCATAGTAGTGTGGTAGCTTAGAAACGCGTTGTAAAAAGAAAAAAAAAAAAAAACGTTGAGGACTTTCCTGTTTTGTTGTATTGAAAGACAATGGTCACTTTACAGAACTTCTACGTCTGGGTGAACCATGACAGGCTCTCTAGCTCATCCCAGCCTCAGTTGTGATAAGTAGAAGCTCACTAATCATTACCCACGGACTCTTAGACCTCGGGGAGGTCCCTGTGGCTATGCTGTAGCTTCAGATCAAGCAGCACCATGGCTGATTATGTGTTGTGGTCTTTAAATTTTTCAGTCCCGCAGAAAGCATGAGATTAGCTGATCATTCAAGGCTAGACTTGTATTAACTACCCTCAAATGAGGGATGTGAGGAAATACACGGTTAACTTACCATTGAAGTGTGAGCTCAAACGGAAAGCAAATCAAAATCCTTTACTTAACATTTTCATTAAAAAGTTACTTGGGGTCAGCGGTGTAACACATGTTCTGCAAACAGGAGGGTTCACAGGACTAACACAGAAAGTCGGACATGGTTACATGGGTGCCCATAACCATGGTTTTGTGGAGGAACAAGGAAAACAAGGAAAAGGGGACTTCCAAAGTTTGACAGCACACAGTGAGAAGCTGTCTCAAGGGATGGAGCAGATGCCTGCCCCTGACCTCTGTCTCCAAGGGTATGCGCAAGTGGATACATCAACATGAACATCACATAGATGTTTATACATATTGCTTAAACTTTACACAAACCCAAAGCAAGAAGAATGGGGGCACTACCCAGTGTCCCCATGTCCTTTCTAATAAAATCCTTTTGTGAGAAGACTGACTCTTGATAAATCTTAGAAACCTAAAATTCGGTAAAGCTGCCTGCGGCCACCTGTGAGCCAACATAGAGTAGAGACAGGGGTCTCGGGTTCCTCTTTTTTTTTTTTTTTTTTTTTGACTCCTTCCTTTCAGAGTTTGGTTCTAGAAAAGAGGAACAAAGAGCCAACAGCTTCCTCAAAGCCTCACATTCTTTCTTGATGTTTGAAGATTCCATACTCTTCACATTCCTTCAATGTTCAATGTCCCTGTCAGGTGATGAAAAGCTAAGTCACAGCGTCTTGCTACTGTAACCACAGCATACCACAGCCCCACACTGACCTCTGAACCTGGGTGGGTCTTAAGTCCTTCTTGTGCTTCTCAGTAATGGGAGGTGACAGCAATCAGCCTTACCCACTGAATTCAGGTTCTTTCTGTTCATTTCTGTTCTTTCTGCTTCAGACCCTGAGTAACTTACTTTTTTTTTTTTTTAATTAGATACTTTCTTTATTTACATTTCAAATGTTATCCCCTCTCCTGGTTATGCCCCTGAAACCCACTAACCCTTCCTCCCTCCCCCTACTTCTATGAGGGTGTTCCTCCACCCACCCACTCCCACCTCCCTGCCCCACTGAGTAACTTTTTAGTGAAAATATTAACTAAAGCATTTTCATGATTTCATTTATATAATTTCGAAGAGCTCACTAAATCTCTTGGAGATGCCATTTAGTATATATAAATGCATATACACACACTTCTATATATCCATATCTAAATATATATGTATGTACACACATATGTATATGTATGTGAATATGAGAGGGATATAAAAATGTGTGTATATGTGTATATATATAATATATATGTACATATATATACTATATAAGTATGTGTACAAACATAGCTTGTTGTAGTATTTTATTTACAGAAACAAATTATAAACTACTTTATAATACAAAGTGTTTATTGTTATTCACATATATTTTAATACATTCATTTTAATATAAATACAGATTTTCTTTCAGTAAGGTACAATTTACTTGTTTCAATGTTTCAGTGTGCTTAGGACACCCAAAAACTAAATTGGCACTCACTAAATGTTAACTCATGATCATATCAATAATGATGACATTCTCCTCCTGACAATTTCGAGCAAAGGCTGAAGGCTTGCTATCCAGCACATTCATAACTGAAACAGGAGAAGTTCTTCATGAAGCCAGGGTTTAGACTGCTAAGCATCAGGGAACTGTGTGGTGTCCCAGCACGTTGCTGCTATATTCAATTTCTCTTGTAACTGAGAAACAGTACCAACTGAAAATTCACTAAAAAAAAAAAAAAAAAAAAAAAAAACCAAAAAAAAAAAAAAAAAAAAAAAAACAAAAAAAAAAACCTATCTTGACTACATAAAAACTAACATGTCCTTTGGTAACCTCTTCATGATTTAATTTATTAAAAATTAGTTTTCTGGGACCATAGAGTCAAAGCTTAAACCTTTTCTCTTAAGAAATGAGAAGATACATTCACAGAAGAAATGGTTTATCATCAAATGAAGTGCACTTCATGCCTGGAGCATCTAGAACATTCACTAAACTCTTCTAGAAGTATTTGTAGCAGTAGAAGAGGTAGAATATAAATTTCCAGGATGCAGAAAGGGCACTTAATATTTAGTGTTGGGTATAAAATATGGAAATATTCACAGAATATTTGAAAATAAAAATCAGAATTTTAATTATCTTAATTTGAATTTATCTCATTCAATAACTTATTTATTTAAAAAATTAAAATTTATTACTATCATTTAATTTGCATTATCTTAATTTCAAATTCTTCCTATACACATTTTGTGTACCTTTCACCAACTCACTAAATTCTTTGAGACACAATTTAGTTAGTCATACCTGTATGTGTATTTTCATGTGTGTGTGTGTATGTACACTGTGTGTATAGGTACAATATATGTGCGCATGTAGCTTATTATAGCATTTTACTATGCTGAGAATTATAAACTAAGTGTAATATAAAGAGTACTAAGTGTGATTCATGTGTATTTCAATGTGCTTATTTTAATATAAATGTAGGTTTTTCAGGAAGGCTACAGTTTACTTTTATCCAAATGGTAAAACAGAAAGCAACAACAAACATCAAATGAATTACTGTAAGAAATCTTCTCCTAATGTGCAATTATATTTCATTTTAATCTTAAAAGCTTTAGTGGATTTGCATCCTATTTCATAAGCCAATATGCCAGAAATATTCCAAGACAATAATTCACAAATTCAAACCATAAAAGTAACTGTCATGGAATCAAGACCAGCATCAAATAATACTTGTGCTATAGGATTTCTAAACAAATTACTTAGAAAAATGATATATTATATCATTATATTATGATATATAATAATATAATATACATATATATGGCATTTTATTTTATATGTTTTGATTGACTATTGAGAAAAAAATTTTCATTTTTTTTTTTGCTTTTTTCTCTTTCTTAAATGAGACCTAATGCGTTATTGGTACATCAAAGTAATCACTAATGCATATGATCCAAGCAGAAAAGATTCTGTGTATAACTAACAGGAAGAGTTTCCATTCTTTATCAAATCTGGCATCTTTAAGTTCTGACTGCTTACAACATCATCTGCAATGATTTTTTTCACTTTTTAGATTTATTTATTTTTACTTTATGTGTTTAAATGTTTTTGCCTGAAAGTACATAGGGTACTGCATTAATGCCTGGTGCCCATATAGGCCAGAGGCAGGAACTGGATCACCTGGAACCAGGATTATGCACAGTTGTGGGTTTCTATATGAATGCTAGGAGTTGAACTTAGGTACTCTGGAAGAGCAGCCAGTGCTCTTTTTTTTCCCAAATAATTTTTTATAATTATTATTTTCTTTATTTGCATTTCAAATGCTATCCCGAAAGTTCCCTATACCCCCCCCCGCCCCTGCTCCCCTACCCACCCACTCCCACTACTTGGCCCAGGCCTTCCCTTGTGCTGGGTTATATAAAATTTGCAAGACCAAGGGGCCTCTCTTCCCAGTGATGGCCGATTAGGCCATCTTCTGCTACATATGCAGCTAGAGACACAAGCTCAGGGGGTACTGGTTAGTTCATATTGTTGTTCCACCTACAGGGTTGCAGCCCCCTTCAGTTCCTTGGGTACGAGAAAAAAATTTTCTATTGCCACCATAATTACATGGTAAGACCTAATTGTTGAAGATACCACAGATTTTGGGTGCAAGATGTAGAGATATCAGACTCAAATTGACTGTGAAACTTCTTCCCTGCTCACTAGTTTTCTTGGTGCCTGAAGGTAGCATATAGACTGCTGGGGAAGAAAAGACATCAACTGTCTTACTCAGCACCAGGCCTTCCCTACATAGAACTCTTTACTGACCTCCTAGGAAAACCCACCAGTTTGACAGTGGTGGACATATCATGGAGATAACTAACTGCTTTCTGATTGGACCTAATACCTACCCCCTGGAACATAGTCCACCTGTCACAGTAACCCTGGTCAAAAGACTTTGGCCGGGGAGTTCAGTGCCCCCTGAGAAGAACCCTGCTAGGGTTATTGTGATAAATGGCAATATGATCAAATTACCTTCTAAATATATTTATGGCCATAATCATGGACTGCTCCCAACCTTGGTCAGAAGATCTTCTCTTTGCAATGCAGAAGATGTTGAGAATGAAGACTGTGTATGTACGCAACCCTAAATGGCACATCTTAATCAACCCCCAACCCCTTCATGAGATCAAGCTAGGTAGGTGAGAAGATCACTAAGCACTACCCCTTACTGAGTGGGTCTTGGCTGAGACATCTGATGAGATAGTTATGTGAATCTTCAAAGCCTTACAGACCATGGGTTGATTTCCCATGTTCCACTGACTAGCCATCCATCCAGGCACACACGGGCAGCAATAATGGGACTTCATGGGTTACTAATAGGAAGTTAGGAGGAGTCTGAGAGTCGGAGGAGTCGGAGGAGTCGGAGGAAGAGAAGGAGGACATTATTTTGGGAAGAGGAAGTACCGTGATAAATACAAGAGGAGTTGGAGGAGTAAATGCAGGTTGTATATAATCATATTTCATTGCATACACGTGTGAGATTCTCCTAGACAAAAATAATATATGTGTGTATTGTTTTATAGTTAAAAGATAAAAATCAAGAGATACTATATTTAATGTTAATTAAGAAACAGGAGTCAATCCTTGTTAGTAACTTCAAATTATAATATCAAATTTTGAGTTTCTAATATTCATTAGGCTCTCTGAAAGGCTAGGGAACTTTCAGCTTTAAAACCAAACACTCAGGAAGGCGGTGGTGGTGCACACCTTTAAGCCCAGCACTCAGGAGTCAAAGGCAGGTGGATCTCTGTGTGTGTTCAAATCCAGCCTAGTCAGATGGACAGACAGACAGAGTGAGTTCCAGGAGAGCCAAGGCTACATAAAGAAGCAAACCCCAAACAAACCCAAACCCAAAACCCAAGTAGACCAAAACCAAACTAAACCAAAACCAAACCAAACCAAATCCCTAAAAGCTCAATGATTGAATGCAAAATCTACATTCAATAATTCAAGCTTTCCCCGTAGATCATTATCTCTGTTAACTTGGAGTTTTATGTGTATATACAGCCAGCTGATTTATTCATTCTTCTGCATCTACAGGAATACTGCATAGGAATAAGATACAATTATCAGAGTTAGGACTACTGTCAGTAAAGCCATGTCTATTGGCAAAATGAAGTAGCTGATCAAATATCCTTAAAATGTCACTCCCAAACTCAAATGTGTGAGTATATGCAAACATGGATTTCAGTGTGTGTAGCATCCCTTAATCCAGAGAGCCATTGTTGTAGATATATACCCTCTGCACAACGCACAGTGTTGTAGACTCATACCATCTATACAAAATAGTGTTGTAGATACATGCCCTTACACAACCCAGCACAGTGTTATGGAAGTAAGTGTTTCGGACACACACCCTCTACATAACACAGCACAGTGTTGTAGACACATACCCTCTCCACAACACAGTGTTGTAGATACATACTCTCCACACAACACATCACAGTGGGTCAGGACAAAGAAAGTGATGTTTGCGGTAGGATCAAGAGAGGCGTTGGGCTGTATGCTGGTCTTGCCTAACTCTTCCTCACTGATCAGATATAGCTAACTATATTTCTTATCATTGATATTTTAACAGCTCTTTCCAGTTCTGTCACTCATTCTGCCAGTTTCAAGTCATATAATCTGGAACTGGAGCAATGTATCAGTGATTACGGGTCCTTATTGCTCTTGCAGGGGACAAAGAGTTAGCGCTTGATCCACATTTGACAATCTCTGCAATTACATCTCAAGTGCTGCACATGTAGAGACCGTCTTGTGTCTCTTCAATGGGTGGAATAGGATTTAATGCTTCTTTGTAAACTTGAAGCTCATTACATGCTTTAAGAAACCATGCAAGTCCATGACTGAAAATACTACGGTCTTCATCCACAATGGGGAAAGTCTAGCCATTGTGGGTGGTGCCACCCCTGGGCTGGTGGTCCTGGGTTGTAAAAGAAAGCAGGCTGAAAAAGCCACGTGGAGCAAAGCAGTCAGTAGCATGCCTCGATGTCCTCTGCATCAGCTCCTGCCTCCAGGTTCCTGCCCTGTTTGAGATCCTCTCCTGGCTTCCTTTGATGATGAACAGCTATAAGGAGTGGTATGTCAAATAAACTCTTTCCTCCCTAACTTGCTTTCTGGTCATGGTGTTTCATCACAGTAATAGTAATCCTAACTAGGACACAGGGTTTCTCTACATAGTATTGGCTGTCTTGGAACTCACTCTGTAGACCAGGCTGGCCTTGAATGCACAGAGATCCACCTTCCGAAGGCTGATGGTAGAGGCATGTACTATCATGTTCAGCAAGTTCTATCATTAGAACATAGAGGGTCCTATGTAACATTGAGACTTTAATTAATGCAAGGTGGGAGGAAGCCTGCTCACAATGACATACAGAGGAAGATTCCATTTAGGGTTAAGTAAAAGCTGATGAACAAGATGTGGGTGGCAATTACAGAGGAGACATCAGAGAGTAGAAACACAGGGACAAACGGAAAATGTTAGCCATATGGTACCCAACAGACGAGCTGTCTTATTTCCAGAGCTTCCTAAATCTAACAAGGTCCATTTGTCTTTGTATATTTCTGTGTTACCACTGTGAATGAGGGTTTCCTGTTCTTCTTCTGTTGTTGAGTGTGTGCCTCTGTGTGTGTGTGTGTGTGTGTGTGTGTGTGTGTGTGTGTGTGTGTAGCTGGTCTGAGTCAACCACTTCTACTCATAATTAAAACCTTGCTAAGTCACCATTTAAAAAAGTTATCTATCTTTTCAACAGTTTCTTTCCTTCAAATATAAAACAATTTAAAATGGATGATATGTTATAATACTGAATAGACACAATGAATTAACACATTGACTTGAATCTGGACCAAACATACTGGAGCTAAGAATGTAGGTACATTTGCATCCCCATCCAGAAGTTCCACATGGCATGGCTTTGCTCTGACTGACACATACTTCAGTTCAACTCACAATATTAGTACCAAGATTTTCACCATCCCCTTCATGTGCTCTTCATTAAATGTCAAATTGTTTTCGAAAAGGATGTTTGGATTAAGAAGGAAGATAGAGATCCTGGAAAATGGTAAATATTGTGATTTATGTGTGTGTGCTATGGGTATGGAAATTTAGTACTAAATGACAAATTTTCTCTTCAGGGAGTTAAAAAAGAACATTCATATGGTTATTCTAAAATACCTATTAAAATGCTCAAAGACATTAACTTTGTTAAAACAACTTATCTTAGAATAATTAATAGTTTTAAAGGCATTATGGTATGATTAACTGAAACATTATTTGCATTTGAGTGTAAATTCGCAACGCAGGTAATTTTAAAATCCTCTATACTATAGACAGAAAGCCTCTCCTTCACCTTATATTTTACACCTTCTCTGCTGTTTAAATACTGTTGCTACCATCACCTGCCCTTCCTCTCTCTGGTCCTGGCATATTCCACCTCTAACATCATTAATGGGGGCTATACAACAGATGTAATAAACAGACTCCACATAAGTAACAAATGTCCAATCAATGAGACCAACATGAAGTGGAATTGCCTTTGCACTGCTATTGTATGCAGCTCTTTGGGAAGCATGGTGTAAGGGAGAGAGCAGTGTTGTCTCTGATATGGCTTCCCCTGTACTCAATTCCATGATTCATAAGCTGAAGGAAGACACAAAATCTTTCGGATTGCTCACAACATAAAGCAGCACAGCTCACCAGCAGGTGATTTCCCTTTAGAATTTCCGTTTTCTCATGACCGTTTTCCTTTGAGATTAGTGACCCATCAAAGACTGGGGCAAAGGAAAAAAAAAAAAAGGCAGGAAGCAGGCAGATGAGCCCTGGGTCTTTATTAGCAGAATGCTCAGCAAGCCCCATTGATTTCTGAAGTCTCGACCTCATTTTTAAGAGTGGAAGTTCTTCGGAAGTAGAGAGGAAGTTAATGAAAGTATCAACTTGCCTTTCTCCCTGTCTCCCTGAATGACTAGCTGATTAGAAGCACAGGCCATTTGAGAGACTGCTGCCAAGGTGTGTGGGAGGGTGGGTAAGTTTTCTTTCCTAGGAGATAGGTCTAGCATCTATGTGACCCTGTTCCCTCTGTCTCCTCTTTATAAACTATAGGGGNGGGGGGGGGGNGATATTCACGAAGTTCCATCCAAAGAGTGAGAAGGAAGAAAGGATGAAGAGACAAGGGAAAACTTGCAAGTGTTGTGATGGGAGAGAAGGGCTTTCACATCCCATCCAGCCATCCATCCTTGCTATACCTTTGTTGCACACTTCTGGGCTCTGTTGAGACATAGGCATGTAAAGACTGGAAGAGTACTAGAGGGATGTAGGAAGGGGAAACTGTGAAAGCACAGATAGAATAAGGCATCAAGGCACTTTAAAATATTTGCAACTGGGCATGGACACCTAACGCCTTTGTCGAAAACGAGAACACGGGAGGGCCACGTGTTGGCACATGTTCCTCCTCGGTTTCCACTGCTCTTTGAGGTTTGCTTGTGGACAACATTTTGTGTTTTTTTTTTTCAGAGTACTATTGGAGATGTACATTCTTAAATCTATAGCAACTAAGATTACAATCGGCCACAAGAAGGCTTGTTCCAAATTCTAACCCCATACTGTTCCTTCTGTATCCCCCTGTGGTTGGGACCTCCCGCACTCGTTATTTGCTGTGGGAGAGGACAGGATATCCTTTGCTCTTCCGAGGATTCCCCATCCTGC
Organism: Mus pahari; assembly: GCF_900095145.1. Lineage (NCBI taxonomy): Eukaryota > Metazoa > Chordata > Mammalia > Rodentia > Muridae > Mus > Mus pahari. The sequence continues at coordinate 39,779,595 of NC_034600.1, read as the reverse complement.
CCAGATATGATTGGCTCTGGTTGTGCTGGGGTTGGAAGGTGAGAAAGAGTGGAGATAAAAGGATAGATGGGGGTGGGGGTTGCTGCTTGTTTGCTTATCTGTTTCCATTTCCTCATAGGTTGGTACCATCATGAGACGGCATCTCACAGTAAGAGCCTGGCAGATGTTGCGAAGTGTAACAGGTGATTCTGTGGACCAAGCAGCAGCAGCCCTGCTGGGCCTGTGGCTAGAACTCCTGTCACTCAGGCTTGGTTCCCTTCTCCAAGTGTTGTTGCTTCTTCAGATTCCCGCCAAGCTCTTGGGTTTCTAGTGCTCTGGTCCTACAAACCCTTACTACTGGGAATCAAATGTTTTCCCCCAGATGTTCTTGAGGGAAAGGGTAAAGAGGAAAAGGTTCAGGGCTAGCTCTCTAACTTCCTTTCTAGCTTTTGGACCTTGGATTTGGCTAGGCAAACCCATATTGTCTTAATGAAGAATCATACTGAGTAACACTGCAACATGGGACAACAGCCAAGCAAAACTCAGGTGAGTCTGCTTAGAGTGAGCCCCTGAACGCTTGTGTCATGAAACTTCATGGCAGCTTTCTTATTTATCTGTCTTTATCCATTACATTGGGAGTTCTAAACTTGTTGTCAAATCATGTTGTCTGTCACAGGTCACGGTGAAATCTCACTGTAATACACTCAAGGAAGTTATATGGGAGAGAACGAGAAACTTACATTTTCTGTCCCTTTCCTTCTAAATAGATGGGTGAACTCATTGAGTGTGTGTGAGCATGCACTCACGCAAACACACACACACACACACACACACACACACACACACACACACAGCACCTTCCGCAGCAAACATTTAAGTTAATTTTTAGAATTGCAACTGCTATTACTGAACAGCAACAACAGTTACAGTGATGCGACACCTGTGACAACAAATGTAAACAAAAACAAACAAAAGCTGTGCGCAGTTGGTATCTCCATCATTATCATGGCTTGGCTCTCATTGGAGGTTGCAGAAGGACCCAAATGACTCCTCCTGTGTCACTGCATTGATGATACTCATGCCAAAGACCACATTCCACCTCAGACACACCAGAAAATGATTAGTGGGTGTCAATCATCCTGTGCAAACCAAACTGCTCTTTATGACCAAGTGGAGACCTGCTTTGCTGTTCCATAGTGGAATGTGGGTGTGCTTGACTAAATCACTTTCAGAGAAACAGTGGGTGGCTAATCTGTGACAACAATATGCTTGCAGACTAGCACATTCAGAAGGTCAACAGAATAATGAGTTAATGTAACAAGTCCTAGGTGGAATTAATTGTGAACTGTTGGCCTAAACTATCCTAACTGTTCTTCATACTACAAGAAGGTATGTCTTACAATCTTGGGACACACAGGTCACAGTGTAAGGAATGTTCTTCCCAGGGAGACAAGTGGGGTGGGGAAGGAGGATGCTGCAGGAAAATTCGGTTTGTTTCCTCATTGTGTTAATGACACTCCAAAATGAGGGATCATTAGTCTTAACTCCTCCCAGGCCCATGTCGTTGTCATTGGCTTGTGATGACTTCTTGTCAGTTCACAAACACAGATGCACTCAGTTTGCTGGGTGGCCTGTCTCTCTCTCTCGCTGTGAGCTGATGTGCTTCAGTGCTCTGATGCAGCCCCTTCCCATAATCACTTCAGGGATTTGTCACTTCCCCTGCCCAAGATCAGTCCTGGGACAACTTTATCCCTCTAACCAACAATCTCACCGCACTCTCCATCTCCAGCATCCTCTAAGATTCACTTCTAGCTTCTCTATTACATCTCAGACCTCCAAATATAAATGGACTTATTTGTGCCAGAGGCTCTCAGGGTGTCTGGAGAAAAAAAGGTTTGGCAAGAAGAACACAGCTTCCTTGTTTTTGTTTGTGTTGTTGGGGTTTCATTTTGGCTCTGCTTTCTTTGTTCTGATTCCTTAATGTTTACTGAATAATGTTGATTTTTTTTCTCTAGAAAATAAAATCATTTCTTTGTCTTGGATCCGTCTGAGGTTTGACGAGACAGCTTTAATTAATTGGGGCATATGTAAGAGTAGAATTTGTTGTATCTGTTTTCCTTGAGTCTGTCACATATTTCCCACATAGCTTGCTGACCGAGATGGTGGGAATGGTGAAGCTGAGAAGGCAGTCTGCAGTGTGGAAATCTGAGGAGGCTGAGGAATGAAAGTGCTACCCACTACTGACGCAAGGTAAGTTGGCAGTGGCGGCTGGAAATTCAGCCATAGGAGGTAAGTTTTTCATTACTCACCTTAAAGGGACCCTGTGGATTAACTCACGCAAAACCAACAACCTGAGAGAAATGTGAGAAACACTACAAATAGGCACCACAGAAGGAGAGACAGCAGCAGCTAGTACCCAGTTAGAGGGTGAACCTCTGTAGAAACCCAAGAAATATAATTACAGTGAGGTCCAGGGACTGTCATAGTATCAAGGGGGTAAATGTAGTATTCAATAATATGGAGAGGGTGGGGGATGGGCAGACCTGTGCAGTTCATAGGCACATGGGCTGTGCATTTTTAATGTACAACATTTGAATATGTGTGTGTGTGTATACATGTTTATGTGTGATTATATGGGTGTGTGTGTATGTAAGTGTATATATTATCTCTCAAATACAAACATTTATAGAACATATGGATATTTATTCTAGCATTGTCTATAAATCTACAATTCCTACATCTGATTCTCTGCTCACTATTATTATTATTAAACTTGAGTAGGACACAAAGGACCTTTAACCTCCATCCCAGGGAATTCCAGAATCCAGGTAGATAATGAAGTTGAAGACCCTAAAGTGCTCATAGGCTGGCACATGCTCAAAATGCTTTTTTTTTTGTTTGTTTTTTTTTTTTTTGTAAACAAAGACAATAATTATAAAATGTGAGTCTTATTTGATTTTTTTCCCAAAGGTCAAAAGATAAATATATAATTGCCAACCAAAGGTTCATTCTTTTCTTCTATCTATTTATAATTTGGGGAATGGTTCTGCACAATAGTTTATTTTTGTACTTAACTTTTCAGCCCTTGTAAACTCTGTACGCATTTTAATAAGATTGCTATTCTTCAAGGCTTATTATAGAATGTAGAAATAACTCACACATGCAGCTTCATCTCTCATTTTATGCTTCACCCCCTCTTCCCAACCCAGATTCATACAATGATTTACTTTGCTGCCAAATTCCTCCCAATATTTGAAAAACACAAGAAAGACCATCATCATGAGGAAAGTCAAATCAGATTTGTCCCAGAAACATCTTCAAGCAATGGTTTCAACTCCACAGTCTTGGGGCCCGTTCTTCAGCAAGAATTAGATTTCTTGTGATATGAAATAGAGGCGGGGGGGGGGAGGATATCATCTTAAGGACAAAGCCATGCCTCTCACACGGTCATCTAAGACTTCCTCTGGTCACATCTTCCAGCAGTAGTGGGAAATGTCCTCTTCTGTCACATTGGACAAGTGATAGTACAATGAGACTTACCTATTACTGACATGTCTACTCTGATTAAGTAATTGAGATCAGAGAGCAAAACTGGGGGGGGGGGGGAAGCACCTCCTGAGTACGGAGAGCAATACTATGTAAGATTCTAGCTACACCAGTTCTGCCTCACCCACACCCACACAGAGTAAGAGTGCTGTAGTATTTTTAGAACCACACACTTTGAAAAAGTCCTTGTCTCAGAGTGAGTCCTAAATCAGTCCGTGTAAGCTCCCAATCTGTATATCTCCACTAATATCAACTGAGCTGAGTTTCTCAAAAGGATACACTGTATTAATTGAGGGCACCCAATGAATAATTAGCATGAAGAACTAATTAACTTCACTCTACTAGCACTTAGGAAAAAGCAACCCTGCCTTAGAAAAGGGGAGAAACGTGAAATCTAGCTCCTACACCTTTGAGCTTCTCTCCTGAGGATCGCTAAGGCTCACACGGGTTATTTCCCTCGACACTGGCAAGGCCAGTATTCATACCTCTCATTTAGTAAGAGAGAATAAGATCAGAGAATCTAGAGAAGTTGCCGTGGGGCCAAGATAGAAAATGGAAGGAGATTGGATTCCAAACCTCAGTTTACACATCGCCGAGCTGGGGGTGCCGGCACTGCCCTGTGGACAAGAAAACAAAGACTGGGAGGGACCTTGGGAGGTGGGGACAATGGCGTGGAGAAATAATTATGAGCAGTGGAGCTGGGCAATGCCAGACAATGTGATCAACACTTGACTTGCCTCTCTCACTTACTCTGCCCTCCCCCCACCCCCAAAGCCCTGCAGGTGTATATGTTTCAGGGCGAGACAGACAGACACCGGATAATTAAGCAGGTCTCTTGAAGCTGCACAGCTGGGTAATAAACCCAAAGATGAGTTCATAATAGTTCACTATTCTTTGTTCACCTCCTCTTTCACCTCTGCTTCTTTCTCTTCTTCCACGTGTAAAATCAGTATGGGTTAAGCTGACCCTACTCAAGCTCCTTAGGAATTTCTCAAGTCTTCTTGTTTATTTTATTTTTTTAAAAAAAGACCTGGCCAGGCGGTGGTGGTGCACGCCTTTAATCCCAGCACTTGGGAGGCAGAGGCAGGTGGATTTCTGAGTTCTAGGCCAGCCTGGTCTACAAAGTGAGTTCCAGGACAGCCAGGGCTACACAGAGAAACCCTGTCTCAAAAAACAAACAACAACAACAACAAAAAAAACCAAACAAACAAAGATCAATATCTTACCCTACTTTTGGAATACCAACATACCATCTGGGGACACTGAGAGATATTTGGCTAGCATTCTGCTCATGTCAGCAGTAAGCAGCTTTAGGTTTTGATCTTTGAACCTTTTTTTGGCTATTCTTTAAACCTTCATCAAGAAGTTCCTTCTCATTCCATCCGAAAATTAAAGCAGCTAGGTGTCTTTGTTTAAAAGGGCTAATAAACAACCTTGGCAATGGCTTACATTTTATCTTGTCTACTTGGCTGGTGTTTCTGGGACTCTTCATCGAGCACTGTCCAGTGTCCAAGCCCCTCCCCCTCCACAGTATTATTGAGCTGCTGCAGTGAAGCCTTGAGATATCTGATTACTTAGATCATTAAAAATCAATCCAATCACTGAACAGTTCTGTACATTTTACAGAAACAGCAAAGAATACAGTATCGGATTGCTATTAAGTAACCCTGGGTTTTCTATTTTTCTCTTTCTTTCTTTTTTTTTTTTTTTTTTAGCTGCCAGGAGAGTCATTTGGTCAAATTGTCTAAACCAGCATGCCCAGCAGGAGAGAGGAAAAGAGCAAAGAAACGTGAACAAAGCTAGCTTGGACTGGGAGGGCAATATTTATCTTTGGATGAAGTAAGCTACTGACAGAGGGAGGTGAGCGGAGGCAATGGGAGGAGCCCAGCATACCATGAGCGAGCGGTCAGAGTGCTAGAATTGAGTGTGTTGGAATTTACAGTGTGAGAGATTCAAGATGGTTGGACATAGGCAACCAAAATGCAGGGACAATTGTGAAAGAAGGAGGGAAGAGGGGAGATTTGTGTGTGTGTGTGTGTGTGTGTGTGTGTGTGTGTGTGTGTGACCCTAACAGACAACCTGCACATAATTTGGGTGACTGTGTCCCAGACACATTGCTGGCTTATTCTGCTTCTTAGGAAGCCGCTGATTTGAGCAGTCAGTCAATCAAACTCTTCCAATGGCTGAGAGAGCCAGGGGGGCAGCCTTGTTTCTCATGAAGTGGGGTTTCTTTCTTAAAAGAGAGGGGCTAGTCCTACCCTTGTTCTTTCAAATTCTGGATGCAGAAAAGAAATTGTCTACACATTCTTTTCCTCCTCAATACTGTAGCCACGGATAGCCCCGCCTTCCAAAGAACTGCCTTTCCCTTCCAGAACTGCATTTTCGCCTAATATTTTTCAACAATTTCTTCATTAGTCTAGAAAGAATCCTGGCTTGTAGAACCACAGAGTGCTGACAAGGATGGATTTTGCTGTGGGGTTTCTGCCACTGTGCCACTATTTCTGATTTCTCCCAGTATCCTATTTAAAGTCACACTTAGTTTATCCAACTCATGCTCCTATAGGGAAAGGACCAGAAAAACCATCTCTCTCTCATATATATATATAGAGAGAGATCTTGTCACCATTTCAAGCACGACAACTACCTGAACACAAGGCACTTAAAAATAACATTTATAATGTTATAAATGAAGCCAATATGCCAAGGAAGAGTGTATGTGTCTCTTGTACTGAACAGAGAGAATGCTATATGAGAGCCCTTTGATTGCAAAGCAGACCAACTCTAGTCTAAAGGACAAACCCCTCCCCCAGAAGAGGTTTTAAAGTTTGCTTGCCCCATGCTAGGTCTGCTGCCTGGCAGAGCCTAAGAATCAGAAAACAGATATTTGTAGCCATGGATTTATGTGAGAGTTACAGAGCTTGTAGTTAGGAATCACACCCAGCTTCTGATAGTCGCCATCATTTACATCATTGTAGTTGCTTCTTACTCTGTTGCAGGGCTGTCTATTAGGCAGAAGTGATGTGTAATATTTGACATCAGATACACAAGCCAGTAAGTGCATTTAGTTTCGAGCACTCCCCTCTCTGAGACTATCAGTAACTCATGGAGACAATAGTAATCCTCAAGATGGCAGGAAAAAAAAAAAAAAAACAACCCAAGAACCATCATACACTATAGGGAAAACAGAGCCATTTACATGGCTGAGGGCTACACAGGTAGAGGTATGGCACAGGCAGATAGGGAAGGCCTGGGGAGGAAGCAAGGAGAAGGCCATGCAAACAACACTTGAAGAAAGGAAGTGTAATTGTCACCGATATGGCCTTTCAGAATTCCAATTTTCCTTTAAGGAAAGTGGTAAGTCTGCATGCCATTGCACCCCAAGGGACAGGCACAGTCACCTGACTTTAGCTGATGTAATGTGAGCAGCAATGGAAATGATAGTCATCTCTCTTTTTAAATGCATATAAGCATCACATGTCTTCTTAATATCGCTATAATTTAGGAGAGAGGAAGAAAGAAGAGAGGGGAGAAAGGAAGGAGGGACAAAGGAAAAAGGAGCAAGTGAGAAAGAGACAGAGGAGAAAAGTGACCAGCAATATGTGTCACTTTCAGGGAAAAAACTTTGAGAGCAAGGGCATGGCACCCTTCTCCTCTATGTCACAAAGTAGGACTTTTAAAGATGGTATTCTCTAACCAACTATGTCTGCAACTAAGGAACACATCTTTCCTCTACCTCCTACCAGTCCCTAATGCATAGACGAGATAAAGGAAAAGCAAATATTTATTGTTATAAATAACTGAAGCTTTGGGGTTGTTCATGTAGCATGAGATAGATCACTATCATTAAGATTGAAAGAAAAAAATCCAAAAGCTAAAATTTCACTCTATAGAAAGACATCTAGACTCAACCCTGCAAAGTTCAAGGTTCCTGCAAAGAAAGGGGTGACTGTGATTAGCACACAAATTCTTCCAGTTGGAAAGTGTGTAGATAGGGACAGGAACAATTATTTTCACTAGATTCCTAAAAGTTGAAGGGGCAAGAAGCAGCTCAGATGCTGTCTTCCCTTGGGAGAAACATGTTCCTTTCTCCTCCACAGGTAAGTTTAGATGGACCACAGGCTGTTAGTGCAAACTTCCGGTGTCTGCTAAACATGGGGTAAGGCAGTACAGAGGCCAGTATAGGCTGACATGAAGACATTCCTAATAGTCTCTGACATAAATGGGTGATAAAGATTGTGTAAGCCACTGGAATTTATTGGGTTTTTTTTTTTTTTTTTGGAAGTGGGCCAACAATTAGCTGAGATTCGATAATTAATTTTAATTTGACCCAATTTTCAACTAGTAGATTGGATAGTATATATGTAAAAATCCACTACTTTATTGTGCTTTAACTTGCTTAGTCACTATTAATTTGTATTGCTTTGTTTCTTACAGTCATCCATCCTACATCAAGAAATTTATCATGTAGTTCTGATTTGACTAAGTCTCAACAGAATTTACTTAGAAAACAGGAAGAATCAGGATCTAGACTCCAAATGTGGTTGTTCCTATAGGCGATGCACATGTGCATCTCACTCAATACCTCACAGAATATTAATTAACAGATACATAGGGCAGTCACCCTTAATTGGCTGCTGTCAATTAGTCCTCTTGGGCTGCTGTGGCAAAATGCTATTAGCTTGGTGGCTGCCAAATAAGATAATATTTATCCCTTACAGTGGAGGAGTCTGGTCAGCTGGGGATCAAAGTACGGTCAGGTTTGTTAGAGTCTATCTAGAGGGGAAGGGATCCCCCTCTAGGTTCATGAACTGCAATCTCTTCCCTGCCCTGATGTGCTGAGAAAGACTATTTTTATTTTACTTTTTTTATTGCTGTGATGAAACATCATGATCAAGGCACCTTATAAAAGGAAGGGTTTATTTTGGGCTACAGTTACAGAGGGATAATGGTCCATCACAGCAGGGTATGAAAGCAGCTGGCATGTTGGCTGGAAGATCAGCTGAGAGCTCACACCACAAGCGACAAGTAGAAAGAGCACACGGGGAATAGGGTGAGCCTTTGGATACCTCAAAGTCCATCCCAAGGAACACCTCCTTCAACAAGGCCATACCTCCTAAGTCTTCCCAGACATTTTAACCCACTAGGCATCAGGCAATTAAACATTTGAGCCTGTAGGAATCCCTCTCATTCAAACCACCACAGGACTTCTCTTACTTCTTTTAAGAAGACAATAATACCAATACTGGGTTTCCTTCTTGATCACTTAATCACTTCACAAAGATCCTACCACTTCGCAAAACCACACTGAGGTGAGACTTCAACATAGAGTCTAGGACATTGGTTTTCATGCCTCTTAATGCTGTGACCCTTGAATACAGTTCCTCATATTGTGGTGACGCCCCCCACATAAAACACTTTAGTTGCTACTTCATAACTGTAATTTTACTAACTGCTGTGAATCATGATGTAAATATCTGTGTTTTCCACTAGTCTTTAGGGATCTCTACCCACAGGTTGAGAAACACTGGTCTGGGGGAGGTGGAATGGGGGTACTCTGACAACACCGGCTTCACATCCAGAAGCTCTTCTTTCTTGTAGTCCCCTTTCCCCTTTTCGTTTCTCTTCCAGCAGCCAGAGCAGTGTACATTTATGCGGCTGTCCACATGTACCCCTCTCCGACTTAAGCTTCACGTGGACTGGCTCGCTGTCAGCTCATAGCTGTGCATCTTTCTGGGCATACACAATGAATGCTATGAACCGAATGTTTCAGACATGTCTGCAGTTGTAATAACTCGGGACAGGCAGTGAAAACTACAGATTATCGAGGTTCTGTAATTAAAATCGCAACTGTGAAATTGTAATTTTTGACTCCCTTGGACTCACCTACCATTCTAACTTAAAAGAAGTTCTAGAATGTATTTTTGGCCCAATGGTCTTTATATCTCTGTAAACCTCAGTAATATCTGGGAGTTCTCAATTGAATTCGAACAACCAAATCTATCCGCATCACTAAACCCAATCAGCCAGGCTGTCATTCTCACTCCGATGCTATTTAGAATGTGCAATGAGCCACTGGATTCTACTTCCTAAAAACTAATTTCCCTGGAGCTTTCGTCCTATTATTTTATCAATTCCCCTAGGGTCAGAAACTATGATTTCTTCTCTCCCAAACAGTACAACGTCTCATTAAAACTTCTTCCCATAAGCCTGAATATTTCTGCAGAAACTCAAGGATCATGAAGGATCTTTGGTTTGATATCGGCTATATTTAGTGCTCTGAGGGCAACAGCACAGTAAAGTTTATTAATGACCCAGAAATAATTAATATAAAGTGTCTTCTGACTCCTTGAGAGCCAGTAAATCTTTTTAGATTAAAACAAAAAATATTTGAGCAATGTTTTAAAATAATATGTGCCTGAAATGTTCTTATATATCCCAATGATCAGAATGGACTATTACATTTATATATAAAAATGGACAAGTCTGATAATTTAAAATTCTCAACTTTATTATTTTTTGCTTCTATCCAAGAGGAAGGTGGAGAGTGATCATTCATTTCTTCAACAAACATTGGCTACCTATTTCCATATACCAGGACCTACTAAAGTGGCTGGGGAGATGAACTGAGAGAGCTGAGCACTGAGCAAGAAATCCCAGGGAATTCAGAGTCTGGCTGAAGTAACAGGAAGGATGAAGCCCCTGATGTAGTACTGTGCCTGTAGGCCTTAAAGCAGAGCAAAAGAGTGTGACTAGACCAACAACAGGTACACAGCGAGAGTGAAGTCAAAGCTTCAGTAGCAACCACGGGCAACAGGCTGCTCACAGGTTCTTCATTTCCATTTTTAGGAAGATTGGAATTTTCTGAAGCTTGGAACAAAGCTGTAGCCTGTACTTAGCAGCCCTGCCTTGCTGATACTGGAGAATAAACAGTGTCTGGGAGACCAGTTGGGGCATGAAGCAGTAATATAGATGAGAAAGACAAACAGAGCAATGGAGGTGGCAAGAAATTGTCAGACCCCAGCTTTTGAAAGGACAGAGGGGCTGTCCAATGGGGCTGAATATATGGCTCATGAAACAGAAAATGTCAAAGTTAGGCTTCCTGGGTCATCCACTGAAGAAGAAGGTTTGGTGGGAAAGAGCGAATCTAGCTTGAGATGCATATGGTTTTAGGCATTATAGTCACCCATAGTCTACCATATTCATATATGTCAATATCAAGATTAGGGGAGTATCTTAGTTACTTTTCTATTGCTTTGAAGAGATACCATGACCAACACAACTTATAGAAAGAGCTTATTGTCAGCTTACAGTGTCAGAAGGTGAGTCCGTGACCTTCATGGCGCGAAGCATAGAGGCAATCAGATAGGCAAGGCACTGGGGCAGTAGCTGAAAGTTGACATGTTGAGATAACAACCATAAAACAGAGTGTTAACTGGGAATGGGGCAGGTTTTTGAAACTTCAAAGCCAATCCCCAACAACACAGCTCCTCCAATAAGGCAGTACCTCCTAATCCTTTGCAAGCATTTCCATCAACTAGGTACCAAACATTCAAATGTATGAGCCTATGGGCCTAGGAGCGAATGAGGAGAGGCCAAAGAAAATGATGGGCATGCAAAACAATGAGACACCCTGGCATTCCAGTGGAAAGTATCATCACCCCTCCCCCCAACTCCAGACTGATTGAGCATCAGCATAAAGATACCAACTCCACCAATTTTCAGTTGGGTGCCGGACTCACTGTCAATAAACTCCTCTAGACTAACGTGAGTTGGTCTGTTTTAGAGTTTAACTGATCTGAAAGAAGCAAAAAGCAAGAAATGAAGATATTCGTAAGATTAACTGATGTTACATCTGTAAACTAAAATTAGATTATTCAGACACCCATTAAATTATGCCCTTAATGTTACACAATCACAAGTACCTTTTTCTTTGGCTTAATTGAAAAAATTGAATCATTTGAATTAGAAATCCTTATTAAAAGAAAAAAAAAAGCAGTTTTCATTTATGTTTGTAGCATCTTTGAACAAGTTGAACCCATTCCCAAGAAAGTCTACTACTGAAGGAAGTTCAGGCTCATTTCTTACTTTCTGCCTGGATGGTGCTGACTTGAGGCACAGAGCACACATTAAATTCAAAGAGCAACCACTTAGGTTAGCCACATAGGAACAGGCTATTTTACAATGCAAGTATGTAGCATTAGAAAGGCAATGAATTATGCTGGGGTAAGCACTTTGTTTTTTAGGGACAAACTAGAACTGAATTTCACGCCAATTATAGTAGGTGTTTCTTGTCTTATGATATGATTTAGAATTTTGGTTTCTCTTTTCTTTCTTTTTTTATTCTCTTCTTTTAAATAAACCGAAAATAAAAGTTTTCTTCTGAGCATAGAGAAAGGATTTAAAATAGATTACACTATTATGGGGTGTGCTAAGCATTGCTTCTGTTGTTGCTCAATCATACCTTACACTGCATGATAAAATAACAATAGCAATTCCCTGCCATATGTACTTTTATTTTTTCCTCTTAAAAAATATTTACTTGTATTATATTACAAGTATTAAAAAATATTTACTTGTATATATGATAGTGTGTGTGTGAGAGCACACGCCTGTGTGTGTGTGTGTGTGTGTATACACGCGCGTGCACTTATGAGTACAGGTACCACAAAGGCACTAGACCTCCTGAAGATGGAGTGACACAAGGCTGGAAACTGGCTGACTTAGGTGCTAGGCTCTGCACTCTGGTTCTCTGCAAGAGGAGTATGTGGTGTTTTTAAGCGCTGAACCATCTCTCCAGCCACTCCTCTTTCACCTTCTAAAAATGAAGTTACAAATTCTTGCTTATCTAAACAGATGATAGTGTGGAACTTAAAATTAATTTAAACCTGCAAAATCTCATATGATTCTGCCTGATTTCCTCTTAATGGGTGAATATTTTAAAGGTATCAGGTGTTTTTTAGTCATGTGGAAAGGACTTATGTGATATTCAGGTGATGCTATTCTAAGTATGGGTTTTTTACTGTTTGTTTGTTTGCTCGTTTGTTTGTTTGTGTATCTGGATATCATTAGCGTTAGTATACAGGGTATCACAGCATTTTGAATAGGCGAATTATGAATCAACTCTGAGGTTTCCTAGGCTAGACCATAAAAAAACGATGGATTTAACTTCTAGTGTGCTTGAGTTCAAAGCAACCCTGGTACTTTATGACTCTTTGGTCAGACATAAGAAGCCCAAAACAGACCCATAAACTTTCAGGTCTCTTGGACATCCAGTACCTTCCCATGACATTTTAATGAGCTTTGTGTAAATGCATCTTAGACACCTAGATTAGATTCACCGAGATACACACATGGCCGCAAACCACTCAAGGCAATGTGTTGTATTAAAGACATTCCCCCGACTCTTCAAGAGTTCAAGAAATTCAGTGAAGATAGACTTAGTCTGCATACGCAATGTAAGGTGAGTAGCAAAGCATGTCCATGCTTCCTTGGATGCCACCAACCTTTCTATTGGCTTGCTCTGTGAGAGGAGCTTCCAACCGCAGAGCTTAAAGTTCAGTCCTTAGCACGTTGTCAGAGAAGGCCTCCAGATATCTCTGAAGGAGCTGAAACTACAGAGGGGCTTTCCTAGAAGTGCCCACCATTTATCTGTCCAGATTCTACACCAAGTGGCAAGAGCTTTTAGTTTCTTAAATGCATTCAACATGCCTACAAACATGATTTTTTAAAAATTACATATTTTTTATTATAATTATGACATCTTCCCCTTCTGTGATTTGATGAAGGCAGCCTTTACCACCATTTAATCTTTAGTTCATTCCATACACAAACCCACTAGCCAATTCTTTGTAGTTTTGAAGTTTTATGGACGTCAGCATTTTCTGCTTTGAAAGTGAACCAAGTATTGCTGTGGTCAGACCTATGACTTCTCGGATCATTAGAAATTATAACTATGTGATAAATCTAGTGTCCTAATTTTCCAAATTGGCAACTCATCTTGACTGTGAGCATCACTGCTACCTATTTCCAAGCCACCATATATCTGTCTCTTTGCTGTATCCAACTCCCTGCAATGTCTCCAAGTAGTGCAATAAACCACTGTCCCTTGTCTTTTCTAGGCTCTTGCATGAAGATAAATGTATACCGCTACAGTTTATATCCAATCAGTACACTGAGAATTTCACAGGGAGTTGTTAATGTGCATTCTGCCACTATTTTTGTATGTAGTTTTGGTATAAAGTTGCTATCATGGAGATTAAAATTCTGCTTTGGTTCCTATTTTGTACAATTCAAGAATTAAATTCATTGCAGAAAAGTGTGTGTGTGCTTATAACTATTATAATCAGGGGGTTGATTTATTAATATATTTAGATTTAGAAAATATGGATCTATCTAAAAATTTTAATATATAGTATTTATTCATAGTATTTTGAACTCCTGTGACCTTCTTGACTTCCTGATAGTTTGTCTATGCTGCTTCTGACTGCTGAGCATAGAGATGACATTTTCCTTATCTGATAGCAAAATCATGACAAAAATTCCATCTTCCAACATGCTTACACATCTCATGTTGAGTAGGTGAAGTCTAAATCTACTTTGCTTAGACAGTGGTTCTCAACCTTTAGGTTGCGATCTCTTTGGGAGTTGAATGACCCTTTCACAGGGGTTGTATATTAGATATCCGGCATATGAGATATTTATGTTATGATTCATAACAGTGGCAAACTTATAGTTTTGAAGTAGCATCAAAGTCACTTTATGGTTGGGGTTCACCACAACGTGAGGAACCGTATTAAAGGGTTGCAGCATCAGGCGGGTTGAGAACCAGTGGCTTAGAAGGAAGTTAGAAAGAGGTTGCTGTTGCCAAGGCTCCATCTCTTGCTTCCAACCTTGAAGAGCTCAAGTTGGAGACTAGTGTGGCAGATGTGTGTATCCACAGCCATTCACACACTTCTCTACTGAGACCACCATAGTGCACACTACATTAAAAAGAGGCTTTAATACGTTTCTGAATGTTAATGTTACTATGCAAATGCCTGAAGACAGCAGCAATTCACACTTGCTATTGGTTGCATTGTGCATCTCAATAGAATTCACATGTTAGTACCCTAGCCTTTTGATGTGACTTTATTGGAAAATAGAGTCCAGGTATAATTAGTTAAGGTAATGTCATATTGCAGCAGTGTTGGCCTTGGTATTTTAATTGCTGTTTTCCTTAGACCTAAACAAGAATGAAATTATAGCATATACCCAAAAGTGGATGTAACTAGAGATAATTAGAGAAAATGAACCAGACCCTGAAAGACAAATGAATGTTTTATCTCATAAGTGGAACATATTTACACATATATGGATATCAATGTAGATGCAGTGGTATGTGTGTGTGTGTGTGTGTGTGTGTGTGTGTGTGTGTGTGTGTGCACGCGCGCACACGTGCATGGGAGCACCACAATTAAGGGTATTAAAATGGAAGCAGCTAGGAGTTACAATTATCATGGGTGTGGTGAGTGGACAAAGGAGCTGAACAACAATTACACACACATATGAAACATCATAGTCAAACCAATTACTTTGTATAAGAATAAACAAATAAATAAGAAATAAATGAACTTGGGAGAGGGAACATATAGGAGGCTTTTATGAGTCCATTCTGCAGATTTAGATAAAGATCCTTCCAGAAAATAGTATTTGAGCTGGAATGAGGAGCAGAAAATCAAGGAGCTTAAAAAAAAAAAAGTATCTGTTCTAGGTAAAAGGAGAGGAAGCAACATTGAAAAGTCACAGAATTATTATCCAAACTATGTGTAGAATTCAGGGAGGGTCTGGGGCCAGGGAGGACTGGAACAAGTAGTAAGCTGATCCTGGGAAGCCATGTTAGTCACGGAACAGAGCTGTGATGGATGAGGAATGAATGAAGAGAGGCAAGCAAAACCAGGAGGGCTGTAACAGTTAGGGGATGGACATACTTACTGTCTTGTAACAGGAGTTGGTGGCTTAGCTTACAGCAGTCCCTGGGCATATGAGCAATGATGGGAGATGGTTGGGGAACTCTACAAGGGAAATTGGTATGATGTAAGCATTGGTTTCCATGGGAGATAAAGGTGAGAGGTAAATTCAAAAGAATTACCGTATTTCCTGTTCATGGAAGTGTGACATCATTCATTAAGAAAAAAAGAGAGAGGCAGATACTGTTGAAAGCGATAGAAAGGTATTGGAGACTGGGAAGCACCCCTAGACCCCTGAGTATGGAAATTCTCTCTCTCTCTCTCTCTCTCTCTCTCTCTCTGTGTGTGTGTGTGTGTGTGTGTGTGTGTGATGCAAGCCTGGAGTTTAGATGATGTAGATAAAACATTGGTGGCCATTGCACTGGCAAAGGCATAGACAATGATTAAGAACCAGTTTAGAGGTAAAGTGCTTGCCTAGCATATGTTAAGCTCACACTGCCATCCACAGCACTGCAAGCCATGAGAAATGGATTCTCAGGGCTGTACATCACAGCTACTGGCAGACCTTCTGAAGATCAGAAGGGCATGACCTCACTCCCTAGTAATTCAGACTCAGAGGATCTTGCACAGGGAGAGGACAGCTACATTTTTTTCCAGGCTTTGTGGGTGACTTTCATGTATGGCCACACTTGAGCACTATGGGATACTGAATAAGAATAGAAAGGCCTGAGAACAAAGCCCAGATGGCTGTCTTTTTCAGGGGCATGCAAAAGCTCAAGAACTTCAAAGGATCAAGAACTGACAAACCAAGCAGAGCCTGGAGCTCTATAGGGGTGGGAGAGGGGATGGGGGGGGGTTCTGCTTAAATCAGGGTAGGGGTGGGTAGGTAGGGTGTTTGGTTGAAGAACAAAGAGTGGACAATTCTCTTCAAATGCAGAGAATAATGGAGTCAGGATGAAAACGAGTTCTCTCCAGGTTTAGTCCTAAAAATGTCAGTATCTTGTCGGGAGGAAAATTCAAAGTTTAGAGTTAGAGTGGAAAAAAATTCATTGACTGTGAAGAGGAGGAAAGCTGTAGGCCAGGAGAAGGGGGGAGGAGGGGCAACCAAATGTTGCATTATGTTTGCTTTTTTATTTTTTCCTTTTTAAAAATAGGTTGCTTTATGAATATGTAAGTACCAATACTAACGTGAATACACAGGGGAGATAACTAAAGGAAAGGGGTGGGCCAAGGGTAAGTTAGCTGAAATGTTAGAAAGGCGAGGGTTAAGGCACAGGTTTGGGAAAGGACATTTAATGGAGAAAAGGACATGCGAACTGACAGAAGAGGAATACGTTTCTGATAACGCAGAGACTCCCTCCAGTCGAGACCGAAGATCACAAACAGCCCTTTGCATTCCCCTGAAAATCCTGTGGTGAAATGGGGAGATTACAAGGAAAATAAAATCTGCTTTGCAATTTCTCTTGAGTGCAGAAGGGCAATGGGTGCCTCAAGGAGAGAGCAGTGGAAGTATCCAACAGCTGGAGCCTTCAGGTGATGAGAGGGGATGGGGGGATGGAAGGAGAGGGCCCTACCTTGAGTATGTGAGATTAAGAGCCCAGCACAGATTGGGAACAACTGGGACTGAAGAGGAGATCCAGAGTTAGGAGATGGAGGTGAGTAACAAAAGCAGATGAGAAGTCAAAGGAAGTGAATTTAAGGAACAACACGAGGAAAAGGAAGTGGAAGTGAGATAGCTCTCATCCGTCATGCGCAAATAGGACCAGCTGTAAGTTCTGTAATCTCTCCATGCACATACAGGCCGAGAGAAATGAGGACCTCTGTGGAAACAACCTTAGCCCAAATCCTGTTAATAGTTGAGGACTACTCCACACAGCTTGGTTGGTGCCTGTTTTGTTTAGCCAGGTTCTAGAACCACACAAGATGGGGAATTCGAGGGATACTTTTGGTTTTAAGGCTTGTGGCCATTTAAAAAGAAAACAAAAAACAAACAAACAAAAAACATTAAAGGACGAAAGAGGTTAACCAACTATCCAGCGAGGAGACATAGCAAGCTTTTTCTTCTTAACAGTAAATTAAGCCAGGGTAGCATTGCTAAGATTTCTTTGTTTTCTATTCATGTTTGTTCGTTCCTGAGACAAAACTCTGTTATCCAGACTGGCTTCAGTTTCGGGACCCTCCTGTCTCACCCTCCTGAGTGCTGAGATTTTAAGCATGGGCTGCCATGTTCCACAATCTTCTCTTATATGAAGCTAGGGAGAGCTCCTACACCTTCATTTCTTTACTTTGTGCCCAGGATTTAGGGTTCAAACACATCCCCACTCTAATGGTGCAAGCTCAGTCACCCACATAGCTCAAGTCTGCAAAAGGGATCCTCTAATTTCAAGTTGATGCCTTGGGTTTGGGTTTACATAGCCCTGCCCTTGGTAGTATTCAGTCACCACCCAATACAAGAATTCAGTGGACTTGGTAAAATCCCTTCAAGAAGTGATGATTTAGCATTAGTACTTGTTTCACCTATAAGTGCTCAAAATTTAAAAAAAAAAAAAAAATCCCTTCACATTGCCTCTAGTGAGTGGCTTCACGTGGAATCCACAGGGTGGGGATCCAGTGAGTTCAACTGGTCACCATGGTTACAGCAGCATCTCTGGATTATAAATTTTCATAGGATTTTACCAGTTGAAAGCTTTTTAATAAGATCAGGAAGCAAACCAGGCATGCGCATCCATGATGCTTCATCTTAAGAAACTAATGACTAAGAGTTCACCATCACCCTGGCAATCCTAGTAGTTTCTTACTGGTTGATTCTAAGGAGCTGCTTTCTCTTTGTTCTCTTTCCTTTAGTAATCCAGGTCAGGGTTTCAAACAGAAGGTGCCACAATGTTGTCCTATTAACCCTAGCTCTTAATTTATCAAGAGTTCCTGGTACTCAAGTGTTCAAATGATACTACTTGATTTTCATCATTGACTGATCAATCAACAAAGAATAAGAATATACATTGCTGAGACAGGACATACAACCGTAGAAGGCAAGCTAAGCAAACAAAGGGCAAGAGCCAAATAAACCTTTCGTGGTTAACAGGTAAATATAATCAAACAAAGACTTCAGAGCAGAGGAATCATGACCTAAACTTGTCACCTTTCACACTTCAAAATTTTCTTATTAAAAAGTAAGAAATCAGGATGGTTGCTCACCATATATTTAGGTGATAAGACAAGTAAAGAATAATAAATCCTGTCAGATGCAGGTCTTTCACTTTATGAATTCTAATATATCCTTAGGAACTGATAGAGACAGAAACCAGACGACAGGATGCTCGGAGATTTATCGTTTGATTTACGATGAACTGCCAGGAAAAATGAAGAAATCTGCATGTGATTACAGAGTTAGAAAATTCCTGACAATGAAACCATAAAACTGGCTGTGGGCTGAACTCCTTTTGATGGTTGTCTCAGAAAACAGAGGCCATAAAATTCTAGCTGTCAGTCAGATTGGATACTTGTTTGTTGCATAATAGATGCAAAGGTGAAGAAAGGTACATGTTATTAGATTTGTGTCACAGTACCTTGATGCCTTCATCCCTTACTTCTGGAACCTCACGAGTCACAGTATTCTCATCCCTTCAGAAAGTTTAAATAGCTGTGGGGAAAAGTGAAGAGACTGCGGGACTCACACATTTGGGTAAAGAACATCTTCCTTCCTTCTCTCTCTCTCTCTCTCTCTCTCTCTCTCTCTCTCTCTCTCTCTCTTTCTCTCTCTCTCTCTCTTAAATGAACTCTTTTGCAGAGAAAAGAAAGAACCATCGGGACCAATATTACAGAGAAGGTTCATTAATGAGGAAAGGAATAGCTTAAAAATATCTGAGGCAGAAAGACATGCCAGGAATGGGATTAAGAAAAGGGCAAAAGAAAAGCTGGATAGAAAGGTAAAGGAAAGCCAGGCAGTAGTGGCTCACACCTTTTATCCTAGCACTTGGGAGGCAGAGGCAGGCTAATTAGTACAAGTTCAAGGCCAGCTTAGTCTGCCAAGAGAGTTCTAGGATGGCCAAGGCTACACAGAGAAACCCTGTCTCAAACAAACAGAAAGGAAGGAAGGAAGGGAGGGAGGGAGGGAGGGAGGGAGGAAGGAAGGGGATTGTACATGGAAGATGTGTAGACATTTCTTCCTAAGGTACATCTGTTGTACAATTACTATGGAATATATGTGCACACAGACAGAGGGGTTGGAGGGGAGGAAGAGAGAGGGAAGGAGAGGAAGAGAGAGAAAGAAGAAATAGGGACAACAGATCACATTGCATACAAAACTAGTGAAGATAAAAATGATGGAAAAGCATTTTCCGTGTGCTCAGCCTGGCAGGTACCACATAATAAATACTCAGAAATGCTTACTAACTTTAGTAATCCTGCTACTATTATTTTGTGTTAGCATACAATGTGACCAAGCTGTCAACTGAAAATGAGGAAATTGTGATATGGTGTTGAAGAATAGTATGTGGAGACACAAATCTTCTACATAGGCACACAGGATTCTTCTCTGAACTTTGTCCACCCCTTTCTCCAATAAGGCTTAAAAGACAGCAATGGGTGCTGAGGTTCGAAAAGTTCAGAGATTTTAGTTCCTTGGGTTTGCTTATTCTCAAAACAGCACATACAAAGTTGAGGTGCTTTAGACAGTATAAGTGGTAAGTGAATAATGAATTTAGTAAAAAAAAAAAGTGTGTGTGTGTGTGTGTGTGTGAGAGAGAGAGAGAGAGAGAGAGAGAGAGAGAGAGAGAGAGAGAGAGAGAGAGAGATGAAATCGTGAATGTTTTAAGCTTCACTCTTGGGAGACAGGACTACAGAACTGCCTGAGCTTGAAGCACAAGATCAAGCCTTTGTCCCACCAAAGTGGAGAGGAGGTGACCTTGAAGAAATTGACACTATGATTAAGCTTGTTGCTAGCAGCAATGGTGGGAGCTGCCCAGGACGGGGAAGAGTGGTGCAAGTGTGAGGCAGTGTTCTTTAGAAATGGGCAGAACAGTGCACGAGTCCCAGGGGGGATCAGACGTCATAGAAAAGTTGGAGCAGAAGAAACTGAGCTAAATTACAATATGAGAAAGAATGTTCTGTCCTTTGACGATTTTAAAGCATTCTTTGAAAAAAAAAACATTTCTGAACTTACAATTAGGTACATAATTAGCATGCTTATTTAATAAGGTAATATTTATTTTTCCTATAAAAAGCTTAACAAGGTGATGATGCACGCCACAACACTCAATCCAAATAAAATAGGTTAGGTGTAAGGCCAAAAGGTGTTTTATCTCTGAGAGTAATCATAAAGATCCAGAATAAACAATTGGACAGAAAGACTGAGGAGATGTGGTGATCACAGGGACTTAGTTAAATCTACTGACTGTCCCAGCCTTAAGATCGGAGCAGTGGTGCATTGGCCATGGTTCAAATTACAGTCTTAGGTTCATAGTTCCTGGCTCAGGATTCATGGATCTCCTGTTTGACTGTGAATTGGGTTGATGATCAATTTCAGGCTAATGACTTTAATCATTGTAAGTGCTCTCTCAGGGGACACTGAACTGTTCGGCAGCCTGGGTATTAACAGCATGACTTTTTGAGATTTGGCAGGGAAAGGCAGGGATGGAAGAATAAGGAGGAAAAGAAGAAAGGATGGAAGATCCTGTAGATAGGAAGCCGGTTGTGCAATGCTGTTTCTGAGCAACAGCAGCTGTGATTATTGCACAGGATGTACATGGGTCTGAACCTGTAAACATTTGGTCATATATGAAAGGGGCTAAAGTAGCTCGGTTCTTCCCAAATGACTCTTGGGAGAGAGGAAGGGTTGAACCAGTGGATAGCTATACACTGTCCCGACAGGAATGGTTTTGGCTACACCCAATGAGCCACAAAACGAAAACAAAAAGACATAAAAATGACATGGGACCCTTCTGAGAGGAAGAAACAGTGTGGATGGGAGGAGACAGGAGGGAAGGAGGAATGGGTATGACTAGAATATGTTATAAATATGTATAAAATTGTCGAAGAATAAGTTAATGATAAAAAAAATGAAGGATTCTGCAGCTAGTACAAAACACTAATGTGTCTTCTGTCTTCAGCCTGAATGACAATTAATGACTAGATTGTGACACGGAAAGAAGGGGTTTTGTGATTAATTAGTCACACCGAAGATGGGGTGCTACTTGAGGTGGGTCTAAGCTTACAAACACGAGTTCTGTAATGGGAGAAAGACATTCTGCATTGCTGAGATGGAGTGAGCAATGGCAGGGTCTTGGCTCTGGTCTTTAAGAAGAAAGGGGGATACAGGCAACAGCTAAGAAGGAAATAGGAAATATTGTCACATAACTACAAAACCAGGCAAGTCCCTGAGTGGCAGAAATGATCTTAGCATAGAGTCTTAAGCTCTGGAGTTTATTAGGCCAATGCGTTCAGCATTATGATTACGTAAACAGTTAGCCAAGCCCTGCCACTTTGAGGTCTCTGCCTAAGGAACTGTAAAATTAAAGGGAAGGAAAAAAGAAGGCTTGAGGTTTCTGAATTTGTAGCACTTGTAAAATTCAGCAATATAAAATCATCATCCAAAGGCTTTGGCACCATTTAATGCAGTAGCCTTCATTTGTTAAGATTAAAGAAAGAGGGGAGGGGAGGAGATAGAGGAATGGAGGGAGAGAAGGAAGGAGGGGGGTAGAGAAAGAAAGAGAGAGAAAGAGAGTGAGGGGGGAGAGAGAGAGAGAACACCAAGCTGGTGAGATGACTCAGTAGATAAAGGGCTTGAGCAAATGTGTAAAATGCACATAAACCAAGGACAGTGTCATGTATATCTGTGACTCCAGGCAGAAATAGGGGAATCCCTAGAGGCTTGCCAGCCAGCATGGTGTACACAGTAGTAAATGACCAAAAGGTAGACCCCAGCTTTAAGATTTTGGGAGGTGAAGACTAATGACAGGCACTGTCCTTTAAACTCTATGCACAAAGAATGGCATGTGCATACCTGCACGCACATATATGAAAGAATGCATGCGCGCGCGCACACACACACATAAACACACACATACACACATGCATGAGCAAACACACAAATGCAACATACATACACAAAAGAGTATTACATACCTTTGGACACCAATTTGTCAATTTTCCTCTGGTCAATAAATTTATGCAATGGAAAGAATGTCAAATAGGAGAAATCAGGATAAATAATTATTACATATTTAAATGTTAAGACTTACAAGTAACAATTACCATAAATTGTAACAAAAGTTTGACTTTAAAAAAGAAGAGTTAAGTAGGTACCAATAGTGTACTGGTTGGTTTTGTGTGTCAGCTTAGCAGAGGCTAGAGTCATCACAGAGAAAGAAGCTCAGATGGGGACATGCCTCCATGAGATCCAGCTGTGGGATATTTTCTCAGTTGGTGATTAAGGGGGAAGGGCCCTGGGCTGGTGTCTTGGGTTCTATAAGAGAGCAAGCTGAGCAAGCCAGGGGAAGCAAGCCAGTAAAGAGCATCCCTCCATGGCCTCTGCATCAGCTCCTGCTCCCTGCCCTGCTTGAGTTCCAGTCCTGACTTCCTTTGGTGATGAACAGCCATGTGGAAAGTGTAAGCCAAATAAACCCTTTCTTCCCAACTTGCTTCTTGGTAGTGGTGTTTGTGCAGGACTAGAACCCTGACTAAGGTAAATACAAGGAATGATTAGCTCACTTGATAATTGTAAACACACAGTGCTAATAGTTTCAAGAACAGTCAGTTTTAAAGTCAGTAGATCGCAAGATTATTCATATAGCCCCTACTGGACCCCCACACTAGTGGCTACTGATCATGTAGAATCTCTTAGCCATTAAAATTATGAAGGGAGTTTTTTTTGTTGATTTTTTTTCCATTTTTGATCTTATTAAATAACAAGTGAAGTCTGAAAAACTCAATGAAATGAACTTCCTATATGTCAAAATCTTAACCAAAGTCGATGACAGAGTCAGGTAGTTTAAATAAATAGAGGTCTATAGACATGGTGATTATTTTACCCACATACATACACTCAGAAACACACACTCATCCACACATAAACACACATCAAACACCAAATTGTACTTGTTGGATGCACACAATTCATATGTGTCAATTATATGCCAATGAAGCTAAACCTTAAAAAGCCCTGTTAACAATATGTGTAATCATCAATTCTTTGTTTAGTATTCTTGGCATTATAGAATACATAAATGGCTCAATTTAATTTGGGAGTCAATGGGGAGTCAATGGTATAGGGTTGGTTAAGCCGATAGCAAGCTCATAGGTTGCCCCCCTCCCAATAAGAACATGGAAATAAAGTTTTTCCCCTAAAAAGAAAACAAAATAAAAGCCTGTAAGCTAAAAAGGACACTACACAAAGCACTACCACTTTAATGATGCCAAGATAAGAATTATTTTCTTATCCCTCTACTGGTTAAAAAAAATATATATTAAGCTCCAAGTCATGTCACGTGTTATTTGCAGTGTGAGAATAGAGTCAATATTTTGATTAAATGCATTAAGGTAATAACTTTAATGAGCAGTGAGCTAAGATACGAAGACAGATTGACAAACAGAGACATCTCAAGACCCTGGAATGTATATGCTTTTTCTTCTTCCTGTGTCTCAAACGCTAATTAAATATTTAGTCTCTATCTTGAGAACTATTCCTGGTAAATATTCTCCTTCTTTGCCTTGCCACTTTTCCTTCTTTTGAACAGTGGCTCAGTAGACCCAGCAGGAAGTCTTGTATTTCATATACAATTAACCTTCCACTCTTCACTTACTCATCCCCCAGGGACCAATCTTCTCTGCAACCCAAATCAGGCAGTAAGGACTCATTTATGGAACCACAGAGACAACCAGCTCTCCATTGTCAGTAGTCTAGAGAAATGATCTAGACTCATTTAAGGCAAGGAGTTATAATAAATCTCTCTGGCTAAAAGGAATGGTGATGAGATTTGAAGGCAGCAATAAATATTCTGGAACCATCTATTCTTATCACAAAAGTCACTGAGCCTATGATAATTACATTGTGTTGCTGTTCAACAAAGACTAAGGTGATGGTAACAGAGGATTCTTCTGCAATGGGCTCTGGGTCTTTGATATTCTTCTTTCAATACAGACATATCCTGAGTTTATTACTGTATGAGTTATGAGTTACATTCCTTGTTGCTGTGACCAAAAACATGTAAATAAGCAAAGGGCTAAGGATTTGTTTGAGTCCTGGTTTGAGGATATAGTCTAACACCAGTGAAGGTATGGTGTGGAGTGGCTCCTGGTGGCTCTACAAAGTTTCTTTCATCTGGGTGAATCGGGAAGCAGAGAGAGAGGGATTCTCTTTGTTTTTCTTTTATTGAGTCATCGACCCTGCCCATGGGAGGGTGCTGGGTACTCTTTTCTAATTCTAATTGGTCCTCTCTGGGAGCATCCTCAAAGACACACCCAAAGATCTGCCTCAATAAGATCCTAAGGATTTCTGAATCCAGTCAATGTGTCAATCAAAATAAACCATCACTACTGCCACAGATATTTTATATTTTGTTCTAAGCTAATCCTTGGAACTTATGTAAGCAATAAGCTTTCTACCACTTCCTAATTGCATTATGAGTCAATTACGCCCTTCTATGCCCTTTCTTAGCAGATGATATTAATGAGCCCATCATTAGAAATATGGTTTAGGATCTGGTAATATACTTTGATAGTATTCTGTTTCCTAAAGTACCAGTTTTTCTTTTTCTTTCTTTCTTTCTTTTTTTTTTTTATGAAGCCATATGGCTTTTTATTCATAGTCGTGGATTTTACCACTAACCAGAAGAGATATCTGGAAGCATTAGGTTACTTTCTGAATGCAGAGTTCCCACAGAGCTGGTGGACCTACGCTGGGGCCTGAAACTGATGATGAAAATTTAGGTACTTTCTGAAATGATGGAACCACTGCTGGAGCACACATACTTGTTGACTCCTTGCTAGCCTTACCTGCGTCTATAGCCATGTGGTATCCTGAAACCAGAAACCGCTCAGTCCTGCCCTAACACATTTTACTTCCTATGGTATGCCTTAGTCAATGTTCTAGTGCTGTGAAGAGACACCATGACCACAGCAACTCTTATAAGAAAAGTGTTTAACTGGGGCTGGCTTACAGTTCAGAGGTTTAGCTTACTGTCTTCATGGCAGGAAGCATTGGCAGCATGAAGACAGGCATGGTGCTGGAGAGTAACTGAGAGTTCTACATCTGTATCCACATACAGCAGGCAGAGAAAGACACTAGGCTTGGCTTGAGCTTTGATACCTCAAAGCCCACTCCTAGTGCCTCCAACAAGGCCATACCTACTCTCACAGGACCTCACTCCTAATATCTCTCAGGCAGTGTCACTCCCTGATGCATTCAAATATATGAACCCGTGGGTACCATTCTTATTCAGAGCAACACATGGAACCAATTTTAATTTGTGTGAAACAGAATCTTCAGATGAAGAAATAGACCTACCATTTATTTATCTAAATAGCAAAGAGTTAAAGTTAAAAAAAAAAAAAAAAAGCTGTTGCAGTATCTGCCATAATTATGCTAATCACATTTTAAAGACAACCCCTCTGTAACATTTTAAAATTGAAATCTGTATTTTTAATTTAATAACTGTAGAAAGATCTGTTTTCAATTGCTTTCTAGGATCATGAAGGCAAAAGCAAGTAGGGCCTGTTTAGTTGTATCTGAGAGGAGAATGTAGGGCAGAGCTGTGGAATTAGGTCAGGGAGGCTAGGTTAGACGTGACCTTTTTAGGACATCCTCATCTCAGCTGCTATGGCTCTTCCTCCAGGTTCCAATATGATTTTCTTTCAGAGGAAAAGTGTTCTATGGTGAATCTGCCTACTGCTCGAGACACTAGATGTTATTCAAATTTACATTTGTGGAAACCAAATTCAATTTCTTTGGTATGAGGCTAGTGGCTACCAATTTTAGATGAGGAACAAGACTTTAAAAGTAACTATAGCACCCACACCATTTACTGGGTACTAATCTTGAGTCAGGCAGTATTATCAGGCTTTTGTTTCAGACAAACCGTTATGGAGGGTCAACTTTATTCCAGGCACTGAACTATCTAAGACGGACAGTCTATGGCAGGTACATATGCTAGAGCTTTAAGAGTAATGGAAGGATAGACAAGAAAGAAATAAAGTTGTAGCTTTCTTTTGTGAACTTAGACGTATTATGTAGGGTAAAGGATTGTAGGAAGGGACAGGGTTTTCTTCAATATAAGTAGTTAAGCAAAATTTGTCTACAAAAAACATGGCAATTGAGTCAAGTTATAAAGTAAATTGTATAATCCTGTGAACATTTTTCTATTGAAGTCTCCACCTTTTAGAAACCCAGAATGTGCCCTTAGTTGGGAATCAGGCTTATATAGATTTATTTAATTAGAATGTACTTATATTAGAATAGGGGGAGTCTTACTCTTTTACCATTTGTGTTCTGATTTGGGGGGGAGGGGTAGGGAGGTTGGAAGATGTCTGTAGGGGAAGACGAAATAAAAACACAAGAGAAATCCCTTCCCCACTCACCAGAGTTGGAGCAGACCCTCTTGTACAGCTCCTAGCAATTGCTTTGTCTCAGACCTCAATTCTAGCAGGGACCTCATGCTAACCCAAAGGCAGCTCTTCCCAGGACAACAAGTAGGCTAAAGGCAGACCTCTCTCTTATTGCTCCTAAGATCCAGTTCTGCCAGTATTACTCCCAGCTCTGCAGCAGGAAACCTGCTGTGGCCTCTCTTTGCTCTGTGACCCCATCCCCAACTGATCACAGAGATCTCCAACCTTCCTTCCCTCAACTCACTCCAGTATCCCAGCCTTCCACACCAACAGACATTTCATGTGAAAACCCCAGCTGAGCAGGCCAGGAAAACAGGCAAAAACAGCCATCACAGTCTACAAAATTCAGAGGGGAAACAGAAATCAAGGAACAAAATACCCACCTAACAAAGACAATTCCAGAAATCATCACCTAGACATATAATAATTCCAAACCCAGAAACCTAGATGATAGCAATAAACAACACAATCAATAACACCTGGGGCATTATGTCTCCACCAGAGCTCAGCTATCCTACCACAGCACCCACAAACACCCTAAAATCAACTCTGGTAGATGTCCTTAAAGAGGAAATTAACAAATCTCTTCAAGAAATCCAGGAACACCCCCCCCAAATAATAAATAAAGAAATAAATATGTCTGAAGGAAACAAATAAAACTTTTCAAGACATGAAAATGGAAATAAGAATCAGTAAAGAAAACCAAAGGAATTCTGAAAATGAAAAATTTAGGAACTTGAAGAGGACCTAGAGGCAAGATTCACCAACGCAATACAAGTAATGAAAGACAGAATCTCAGGCATTGAAGATAACATTGAAGAAATGAATACATTAGTTAAAGAAAATACTGAATAAAAAAAAATTGTGACACAAAGTCATCCAGGAAATCTGGAATGCTATGAAGAGACCAAACCTGAGAATAAGAGTTATAAATAAGGGAGAAGAAACCAAGCTCAAAGGTCCAAAAAATTCTTCAATAAAATTATTGAAGAATAACTTCCTAACATAAAGAAAGAGGTGCCTATAAAGGTACAAGAAGCATACACAACATCTAATAGATTGGATCAGAAAATAAAATCTTCTTGCTAAATAATATTCAAAACACTAAGCATTCAAAAGAAAAAGAAAAAAAAGATTATTAAAACCTGATTTTCAATGGAGACTGTAAAAGCCAGAAGGGCCTGGGCAGATGTGCTGCAGACTCAAGATCCCACTAATACTTACCCCGACTAGTACACCCAGAAAAATTTTCAGTCACCATAGATGCAAAAAATAAAATGTCTCATGATAAAGTCAAATTTCAACAATATCTATCAACCCTAAAGAAGGTGCTAGAGGAAAAACTTCAACCAAAAAGATTAACCACATGCATGATATCTCTCAATAACTCTCAATACCAATGGTCTTAATTCCTCAATAGAAAAGAACAGACTAATACAATGGATGTGAGAACAGAATCCATTCTTCTGCTGCATTGAAGAAACACACCTCGGCATCATGGATAGACACTGTTTTAGAGTAAAGGGTTGAAAAAAGATGTTTCAAGCAACTAGAACTAAAAAACAATCTACAAAATAAACTTCAAGCCAAAATTAATCAGAAGAGATGGGGTAAGATTATCATCAAAGAAAAATATACCAAGACATTTTTAATTCTTATGCCCCCCAAAAGGGCATCCAAGTATGTAAAAGAAACATTACTAAAGCTTAAATCACACATAGAATATCACACATTAATAGTGGGGGACTTTCATACCCCACTTCCCCCAATGGCCAGGTCATCCAGACAAAAACTAAACAGAAAAGTACTGTACCTAACAATTCTTATAAACCAAATTTAGAGAACATTGCAGCCATAACCAAGACAATATGTTTTCTCCTCTGGAACTCAGGAAATCTCGAAAATTGACCATGAACTCAGACACAAAGCAAATCTCTACTCATACAAGAAAATTGAAATAACTCCTTATATCCTATCAACCCATCACAGATTAAAGCTGAATATCACCCATGACAAATAACAGAACACTTATAAACTCATGGAAACTGATCAACCCTCTATCAGATGAAAAATAGATCAAGAAAAAATTACAGATTTCTAGAACTCAATGAGAATGATTATACAACATTCCCAAACTTATAGAAATGAAAGCAGTGCTAAGAGAAAAGTTTATAGCCCTAAATACCTACATAAATTTTTTTTTAGAGAGATCTCATACTAGTTTCTTAACAGCACATCTGAAAGCTCTAGAACAAAAAGAAGTAGTCACACTCAAGAAGAGTAGACAGCAAGAAATAACCAAACTCAAGACTGAAATATATAAAAGAAACAAAGAATAATACAAAGAATCAATGAAATGGCAAATTGGTTATTGAGAAATCTAACGAGAGAAACAAACCCTTATCATAACTAAATAAAAGACACAGAAAGGACATCCAAATTAACAAACAAATAACAACGACAACAACAACAACAAAACAGAAACAAAAAGGGGGATACAACCACAGACACAAAGTAAATCTAGAGAATTTTACCAACATACTTTACAAACTTGTGTTGCATCAAATCAGAAAACCTAAAAGAAATTGATAATTTTGTTCAATGGATTATCACTTACCAAAGTTAAAATCAACATCAGATAAACAATTCAAATAGACCCATAATCCCTAGTGAAATAGAAGCAGTCATTACAAGTCTCCCAACCAAAAAAAGAACCATGGGCAGACAGTTTTAGTGCAGATTTCTATCAGACTTTCAAGGAAGGGTTAGTGTGAACACTCTTCAAGTTATTCCAGGAAAATAACAAAAGGAACACTGCCCAAATAATTTTATGAGGCCACAGCCACCCTGATCCTAAACCACATAAAGGACTCAACAAAGAAAGAGAATTACAGACCATTTTCCTTATTAACACCATGTAAAAATACTCAATAAAATAGCAAACTGAATCCCAGAACACCAAAGATAATCTATCATGAAGACTTTATCCCAGAGATTCAGGGATGGTTCAATATATAGAAACCAGTAAATGTAATCCAACATATAAGCAAACTGAAAAAAAATCACATAATGATCTCATTAGGTGTAGAAAAGGCTTTTGTCAAAATCCAACACCCCTTCATGATAAAAGTCTTGAAGAGATCAGAGATACAAGGGACATACATAAACATAGTAAAGGCAATGTACAGCAAGCCCATAGCCAGCATCAAATTAGATGGTGAGGGACTCAAAGTAATTCCACTAAAATCAGTAACAGGTCAAGGATGTCTATTCTTTTCATAGCTATTCATTAAAGTATTTGAAATTTTAGCTAAAGCAATAAGACAACTCATGGAGATCAAGGGGACACAAATGAGAAAGGAAAAAAATCAAAATATCATTAAGTAATGGAATGAAATAGAAGACCCAGACTTAAATCTACACACATATGGACACCTGATTTCTGATAAAGAAGCCAGAAATACACACTGGGAAAAAAAAGGCAGCATCTTTAATAAAAGGTGCTGATCAAACTGGATAGAGAAGAATGCAAATAGAAACATATTTATTATCTTGAACAAAACCCAGATTAAAGTTTATAAAAATCCTCCATGTAAACCAGAATTACTGAACCTGATAGAAGAGAAAGTAAGGAATATCCTTGAATGCACTGGCCCAGGAGAGAATTTTCTGAACAGAGCACCAATAGTGTAGGTACTAAGATAAACAATTAATAAATAGGACCTCATGAAACTGAAAAGCTTCTGTAAGACAAAGGACAATGTCAATCAGTCAAAGCAGCAGCCTATAAACTGGAAAAAGATTCTCTCCAACTCTGTATCTTATACAGAACTAATATCCAAAATATATGAAGAACTCAAGGAACTAGATATCAAAAATTATAATCCAATTACAAAATGGGGTACAGATATAAGCAGAGAAATTCTCAACAGAGAAATTTCAAATGGCTGAGAAATCCAGAAGAAATGTTCAGCATCCTTAGCCATCAGGAAAACGCAAATTAGAACTATGAGATTCCATCGTACACCTGCCAGAATGGCTAAGGTCAATAACACAATAACACAAGCTCATGCTGGTAAGGATGTGGAGCAAGGGGAACATTCTTCCTCTGTGGGTGGGAGTGCAAAGTTGTATATATACTATGGAAATCAATAAGGCAGTTCCTGAGAAAATAGGGAATAGATCTACCTCAAGACCCAGCTACAAATTTCTTGGGCATGTACCCAAAGGATGCTCCATCGTACCACAAGGACACTTGCTCAACAATGTTCATTGGGACTTTATTCATTAAGAGCCAGAAACTTGAAACATCCTAGATGTACTTCAACAAAAGAATGGATACTGTTTCTAAAACAAGACACTATGAAATTTGCAGGCAAATGTTGGAACTAGAAAAAAAAATCATATTGAGTAACCCAGACACACAAAAACAAAGGTGGTATGGACTCACTTACAAGTGGATATAACCATAAACCTAGAGAGGTTAGGCAAAGAGGAGGTGTCTATGGAAGATGGATCTCCCTGGGAAGGGATGCTAAAGGAGATTTTATGGGTGGACTAGTGCATGTGGGGATGGGAGCAGAAGGGATTAGGTGGCAGATAAAATGGGTTGGAAAAAAAGTGCAGGCAGACAGCAGGAATTAGGAGGCATTGGGAGGGGTGTAGAAACCTCGTGAAGTGGAAACTTCCTAGAATCTATGAAGATGATCCTAAAGAGGACTCCTAGTAATGGGGGATACGGAGACTCAAATGCCATCTCATGTAGTTTCCAGAGGCTAGACTAGGTTGTATTCAATAGGATTGTTGGCCAAGGAGGTCCCATGGAAAT
This sequence comes from Mus pahari, assembly GCF_900095145.1. Taxonomy (NCBI): domain Eukaryota; kingdom Metazoa; phylum Chordata; class Mammalia; order Rodentia; family Muridae; genus Mus; species Mus pahari. The sequence goes on along the minus strand of NC_034600.1, from coordinate 39,747,699 downwards.
CCCCAAACAATTTGAGCTGATGATGCAAAGACAAAGGGTTGCTCTCCACAAACTGACAGCAGAGCCCCCTTGCCAAGGGCAAGATCTACAGAACTTATTGAACACAGAGAAGTCTAGCCAGTGCCTCCACAGAGCTTTCATGCCTATGTTTTGGTCTCTTTGGTGTGGGGAAGGTTCTCTGCAGGTTACTGGAAGAGAAATGTGGACACAAACCCATCCATAAAATTTTTGACCTACAATCTGTCCTGGCTGCAAAATACACTGAGGGCAAGGTGGAAGTAGCCAACAAGTGTCTGCTTTGACTTAAGGCCTACTCCATGTGAAGAAACCAATACCTGACACTGTATGGGTAACTAAGAACCAGAGACTAGATATAGCTCAGAGCCCTGTGGGAAAACCAGACGCAACTGGTCTAAAAAAAGGTCAATAAAATAATCCTTAATGATATTTTAATATAGTTATAGATTAGCATCTTATCCAGTCATCATCAGAGAGGCTTCCTTTAGCAGCAGATGGGAACAGATGCAGAGACCCATAACTCAGACAATAACTCAGAGACAATCTAAATTGAAATTCTTCATCAGACTCCTCCCCTCAGAGCTCAGGGAATCCCATGGAAGAGGTGGCAAAGAGATTATAATAGTCAGAGGGGATGAACAAGGTTTTCTGAATCACCTAAGCAAGGCACATATGAGCTCATAGCTACTGAGGCAAAACAGCACAGGGCTTACATGGTACTTCAGCAGGTCATATATACATACGCATACATGTAATCATATACATACATATACATAATCATATATATATATATATATATATATATATATATATATATATATATATATTACAACTATTAGCTTAATATTTTTATGGAACTCCTGACTATGAGAATGAGTGAATCTCTGTCTCTTTTGTTTGCTCTTAGGACCGTCTTCCTCCTACTGGGCTGCTGTGTCCAACTTCATTTTTGTTTCATCCTATTATATTGTATTTTGTCATGTTTGGTTGATATCTCGTAGGAGCCTGTTCTCTCTCTTTTTTTAATGAGACACAGAAAGAGTATCCACAGAGGAGGGGAGGGTAGCAGAATGGAGAGCAGGGAAGGAGGGACTGGGAAGAAGAGAAGTTATATTCAGGACATATGAGGAAAGGATCTATTTTCAATATTTACGGAGGAAGGGATGGAAGAAGAGAGGGAGGGAAGAAGGGAGAAAGGAATGAAAGAAGGAGAAAAGAAAGCTGAGTTTGAAAGAATGAACTATTTACCTGATGCTGTCACTCTTAAGTGGAAGAGTGCAGACACTAAGTCAGTCTACTTACCTCCTAACCATGGCTGTCCTCTAAACTCTGCTCCTTTTGCCTGCTTTAATTTACCCTTTTCTCCATCCAACCATCTGTGATTCAATGACAAGGAAGTAATTAAATGAAGTAATTAAGTTTACATGTAAATAAATTAAGCTATATATTTATAGCTAGACCGTGATGCCTCAGTTAAAAGTACAAGATTTAGCAGAAATGCCTTTGACATTTTGCTCAAAATTAGTCCAATGTTTTATTTCACTCAGTTGTAAAAATGATTGTTCTAGTTAGTTTTAATTGCCAACTCTTTGCCGCCTGGTCATCTTAGAGGAAAGCCTCCACAGAAAAGCTGTATAGATCAGACTGACCTGCAGACATGTCTAATGGCAATTGTTCTGATTGCTATATGATTAATACGTTGAGGTAGGGCGGCCTAGGCAATGGTGGCTAGCACCACCCCTAAGCCTGCATAAGAAAGCTAGCTAAACATTAGCTTCACTGAGAATGAGGCAGCTCTCCTCCGGCACCATACTCCAGTTTTTCCTGCTGTAATTCCTTGGCTAGGAGTGATATCCCTGGTTGGAGGTGTGGAATAGCCCATAGTCCTGAGTTGAGATCTCTGCCTTGAGCTCCCACCCTCAGTGATGGACTGAACTGGAAATGTAAGGTGAAATAAACCTTAGCTCTTGCTAAGTTGCTTTGGGTAGCCAGTATTTTATCTCAGCAACTGGAAGGTAAGCAGGATGAATACATTTCAGTATAAGAAGGTGTGAACACACACGCACACGCACACACACACACTCACACACACATGTACACACAGCCACACACACATGTACACACAGCCACACACACGTAGGTATATGATAATCAGACCATTTCTATTTTAGATGAGTTCAAAGTGCTATGTAAAGTTTGAAGTACCAGTCACTCAAGGTTCTCCCAGTGCCTTCTGTTTCGTTCACGCGAGCCGGCTGACATTCACAGCATCTTTGTCAGCAGACACCTCCTTGTTCAAAGTAGTTTGTTATTAGGACAAACTCTTCTTTGCTAAAAAACTATGATGTGCATTGTGGTCTTTTTTTTTTTCTCTTAAGTGTGACAATTTTCCTTATGAAAATACACCACCAATTGTCCTAAAATCAGGGGAATAGAAAAGTCCTTATGAGAAAATGCCCAACAGTTTTTCTTCTTTAACTATTGAAGAGAAACCACACCAGTAGGGCAGCAATGATCCTCTGGACGACAAAGCCTTTACAGAAACATTCTAAATATGGCCTGACTTTAATCAGGCAATGCCATCTGTCGGGTGAGTGGCAAGGTCACAACTTTTTTATGACAGGAAGAGCATCCAATGCCAGGCACGCACACACAGAAGCCCAACAGCTGCTGATGCTGAACATGTCTGCCCATGTGCTAGGCAGCATACTGGGTGTTCTTTGACTTGTGATGGGGGCCGTTCCCAAGCAAATCCATCAGAAGGTAAAATCATCGTCAAGGAAAACTGCAGTTAATTCCACTGGCCCATGGAACATCACAGCTGAGCACACTGTAGTGCACCCCCTACTTCTTTCTCTGATTGTACTGGCAACTGGGCATCTCTGTGACTCACACTGCTGCCTAGGGAGAAAGCATCTTGTAGCCACAGAAAACACAGAGACATGAGTGGGCAGCCATCAGATCTCAAACTTCAAATTCCAGGTGCAGATGAGTACAAGTTACTTTCACACAATCCTGCATTTGAAAAAAAAAAAAATTAAGGGGCTATCTATCTGTTAGTTTTCTATATGCCAGGATGTTTTGTGGACTATAATCTCAAACCCCCAAACCAAATATGTCTTCTGATTGGACTAGGGCCTAGAATAATGGAAGGTTATTTTAAAGTAGCTGGTGAGTTTGAGTTTTGCATGTAGCACACTGCCAATCAGTTTAACTGCACCATGCAGGATTGTCTCATAGTGATGTCATCAATCATGCAGTGTGGCTGTTAGCAGTTTGCAGAAGAGGAGCCTACTGCATGCACAACTGAGTTACCTAAATGACCCAAGAAGCAAGGACCAGAGGGTGGATTTCAGCCCAGGCTGGTCCATGTCAGAACCTCTGTTCTTAAACTTTACCCTCCTGTCACTGGGGTCATTGGGGATTGTGGGGAGCAGCTGATGTTCTTTTTTCTTTTATTGTCAAGAAACTTTGCTTTGGTTTGTAGAGATAAAGATTACGTTTTAAATTCAAAAGAACATAAAAGCGTGTATATTGTATACATATAATAGAAAATTGTTCTTTAAATTAAAAGGCACAAAAATTAATAGAAAAAAATCAATGTTTATAGCGGAGTCCATAAATATTATTTGGGGTAGAGCAATTTGATGCGTTATTATACCAGGAATCCCAAGAATCTATGTTTTTTGGTAAGGCAAGTCACCACAGTAATAAATGTATCAGTACTAATTATTTAGCATATATATTATTTATTTATTTTATGGTATAGATCTATGTGCTCATGTATGTGCAGACATATATGCCTATGTGTTGGTGCACAAGGAGGCCTAAAATAAATATTAGGTGTTCTTTTATCTCTCTATTGTTATCTGCCTTATTTTTCTAAGATGTATTTTCATCTTGTAACCATGCATTTGTGTGTTTGGGGGTGTATGTACACATGTATGTGGGTGCACACAAAGGCCAAAAGGGGGTGTCGGATGCTATGGGTCTGAAGTCACATATATTGTAAGCCATCTACTATTTGGTGGGGGGCAGTAAGGAACAGGAAATCTCTCACTAAACTAGTAAAGTCATCAGATTTGCAAGGCTCACTAGTCAGCAAAGCCCAGGAAGCCCCGTCTCCACCCTCCGCTCCCCCAGTAGAGCTATTACAGACACACCACCGAGAATATTTCACTTGGGCCCTGGTCACTCATGTTCTGATGTTTACACAGTGAGCACTTTGTCCAGCAAGCCCCTCCCCATCCCCTGTGTCATGTCATCTAAACCAATAAAAATGGTCATGTCACCTGTCTTCCTGCCTCTTCTCATGCCATATATATATATATATATATATATATATATATATATATATATATATATATATATGTCTTAGTAGAAAAGAGATGAGTATCTACAAAGGACAAAGAAGGAACAGAACTAAAAAAACAATAAAAAACAAAAAACAAACAAACAAACAAACAAACAACAGTAAAGAAAGTAATTTGAGGAGGGATTAGGCCCATAATCATTTTTTTCTAGCAATGCTTAATTTGAGTTGTTATCATAAAATGAGAAACAATAAATTGCTAGCACTCCATGTTAGGAAAAACCTACATCATTTCTGTGACAACAATCAATGTTCCCAACCACCACAGCATCAAACGTATGTAAATTACAAAGTGACTACCAGGCAGTAGTGGGTGGGTTCTCTTGCAGATGTGCACACAGACTCTGAGCCTTGGTCTCTCAAGGCTGTGAAAACGTGAGAAAACAAAGATTGGCAGAATATTGAGAAAATCTCTATGTGACTTCCATCTTTACAAAACAACAACAAAAACAACAACAAAAACAAAACCAGAAAAAAATAGGAAGAGAGAAAGAAAGAATTCAGGGCTATAGAGATGGTCCCACAGTTAAGAGCAATTACTGCTCCTACAGAGGATCTAGATTCAGTTTGCAGTGCCTACATGGAGGCTCACAACCATCTGTAACTCCAGTTCTACAGAATATGGCACCCTTTTCTGGACTCTGTAGGCACCAGGCAGGCACTGGTATCCATGAATACATGTACATATAAACAAAAGGAAAGACCATACAGATAAATTTAAAATGCATCTTTCAAAGGACAGAATTTTCTATCATTGCTACTTAAAGGTCAGTGAATGAACAAACACAGTTGTCTGAAAATAACTCCTAGCAGGAGCATTAACTGGGAGAAAGATGTGGAAATAAATGTGTGAGCGGCAGGGCACTGGTATTCCCCGTTTTGCTCCCGTTCCTACATTGTTATTTGAACACTGGTGGATTTCTAATATGGATTTCCAAGTGACATATGGTACTAAGGGATGGAGTTATGGTGGCTCACTGGAATTCTCCCCCAGAGGCACTATGTTTCCAAAGAGCAGTTCAGTAGGTCCACCTAAGTCCATGGCTTTTGTTTCTGGGGATGTCAGACTAGAAGACTCCTGCTAAATTCCATCAACTAGAAATTTTTTTTTTTTTTTTTTTTTTTTTGGTTTTTCGAGACAGGGTTTCTCTGTATAGCCATGGCTGTCCTGGAACTCACTTTGTAGACCAGGCTGGCCTCGAACTCAGAAATCCATCTGCCTCTGCCTCCCGAGTGCTGGGATTAAAGGCATGCGCCACCACGCCCGGCTAACTAGAAATATTTTGATAGTCTAATATATTCCTTAAAGATCTGACTATTCATACTGTTCAATAATTTCACTTTAAAAATAATGCTAACGAATCAGGCATTATAGCTCATATCTGAAATCCTAGCACTCTGGGGGCTGAGGCAGGTGAATCACTGAGTTTGAAAAGAAAAACTTTAACATTACTAGTGACTTCTCAAATTTTTAAATATAGATCAACAAGTCATTTTTCTATATATGCATTCACTTATAACAAGGTTACACTCTGTCACCTGCGCTAGCCTGAATCTTGCTGAGTGGTTCAGGCTGGACTTTATCTTGTGGTGACCTACTACATCTCAGCCTTTGGGGTGGTAGGGACACAAGTATGAGCTACTATTTCCAGTTTTAAATATCACTTAAAAGCACTAAACACAACACAGAATTTAGTTGCCATTTCAATGATGTTAAAGCCCATTGGTATAACTAGTGCCCTCTTTTGGGATAGGTAGGGTTCATACATTTTTTTCCCCTCTATTTTAAAGAGCTCTGCGGTGATCAGCTTTTAAAGCATAAACTCTGGTTGATTTACATGAATATCCTGCAAAGTTAAATTCCAAGCAGAGGAAAAGTCTTGTGTCCAGGAAAGTTAATTAGCAGCTTGTAAGCAAGGCTGTTGACAGTAGCAGTTTGTAGGTTGGGCTGTTTTGGGGGAGAATGACACTAGACACTAGAAATCCCATCCCTTGAACTCAGACACTTAACAACAGAAGTGTAAATTTGGGAACAGAACAATATGACACCAGGCCTGAGGCAGCTCTATATGGGGCAGAGGAGAATTGAGGAGAGAGGTGTCAAAGCTGACCCCAGGCTTCCGATAAAACACCTAGGGAGTAGATAATGAATTTCAGACTGAGTATGCTGAATGCCAGGGGCCTCCCAGGCATCCTGGTAAACGGTCAGCAGGCAGGACACGGCAGGGCAATGCAGAATCTTAGGATATGGGCAGGTCCAATTTCACATAGAAAAACAAACAAACAATAAAAATCTACCTTTATTTCATCACTCCTGCTTGCTTAGCACATGTCACTGTGCTGGCTTTTATTACCTTCATTATCTTCTCTTTTGCCTTCTGTATTAAACACACTGGGGGGGGGCAATAGATCTCTCTCTCTCTCTCTCTCTCTCTCTCTCTCTCTCTCTTTCTGTGTGTGTGTGTGTGTGTGTGTGTGTGTGTGTATGACACACACACACTTCTTTAGTTATTATTCAAAGTCACTCTATTTGACGTGAGAGCTTTGTTGAGTTCTGTTTGTATCCTTTCAAATCATTAACTTCTCAAAGTTTTAGAAAAATCTTTCAGATTTACTATAGCCAGTGTTGAAGTAGTGGAGGGGTTCAGGACCGTGAGTCAAAACCTGTCCCATACATTTGGAACGAACACATTCCTGGGAATGGATAACCAACTGATGAATTCCCCGGAGAGTCACCCCCCTCAGAACAATGCCTAGTGTTTCTGGTGTCTACTACACTCAGTTATGCTTATAGTACATGATTATCCCAGCTTTGCATATCCTAGGCAAGCATTCTATCACTCGGCCACATCTCCAGAGCTGTTATAGTTTAACCAAGATTTCCACAGGCGTGAGATATTTGATTTTTACCACAATTTCAGAATGTATAGGTCTTGTCAACAATTTGCAAATTTCAAAGGAAACTAATGTTCTGAAACACTAAATGATTTTCTTGGGTTTTAATTTTGACCTTTAGACTCTACGGCCAGAGTTGTTCATCTGCATGAAATCAATCAACTAATTAACCAACCATTGTGTGAGAATTGTAGAAGTGCCTTTCTGCTGTGGAAGCTGAGCACACCACAGGCCTGGGAGGCAGTCCCTATGGTGGGAACAGCATGATCATTGCTGGGCCGCTGCTTGAGTCTGTCTGACTCACAGCCTGTGCCCTATCCCTTGACAATTCTGCCAATAAATACATCAGTCTACTGCATTCTCCAGTCACCTTCACCTCTATTAATGCTGCTTAAGGTAAGGGTGTGTGTGTGTGTGTGTGTGTGTGTGTGTGTGTGTGTGTGTGTGACTCTAGTTTATACTGCCTTTGGGAATCATTATAGCAACACCTTCTGAATTAAAATGAATTATTGCTGAGTATGAACCCTCTTCAGTACCCATCTCTAAGATGTATCTTAAAGTCTTCATCTTTGTTTAACGATGTAATAGAGAGATACAATGGTTTGATGCTTCCATCTTCCTTCTGCTCTTGTACAGACTCCATGGTTCTTCAATATCAGAGATTGGTTCACAGCTATCCTCCTTAATCCTACTGAGCAGTCATATTTCTTTGGGGGCTTTGAAGGGGAGTCCAATTCATATCTAGGTGCTTTACTGGATCTGTTTATAATCCAAAAGGTTAGAGTGACTTTCTTCAGCTTCCCAGTTTATTTTAGAAAGCTATTGTAACTGTGACAGGAGAAATCTATCCAAGATAGAAAAAAAAAAAAAAAAACTCATCAAACTCAGTTTTTACTTTTAGCTGAAAGCTGTTTATTACATACTTGGTGTCACTTTTAGAAAAAAAATAATAGTATTATTGAAACATAATTGAGATAAATTACATATTTTAAGGCATGCAACATGACAGGTTTTGACAGATGTATACCAGTGAGAAAATTATCAATAGCAGGATGATGGATGTATCCATCACACTCCAGCTTCTGACTCTGTGTCCTTCAGAAGCCCCTACATGCACCCCTTCCTTCTTCAAGCAACCATTAAACCAATAGAGGCTCAATATATTTCTGACACTGGGGCTTGACACAACAGGGGCATCAGCTTCCTTCCTGTTTTTTTGAAAACAAATCTGATTTTAATAAAAAGAATCCAACAGGGTATTAAGAACTAAGACAAAATATTCTAGGAAAAACCTAATTTTTAAGATGAGCTGTCACAAAAAATGGAATGAGGAAGAGGAGCTGGAGAGATGGCTCAGTGTTTCAGAACTCTTGCTGCGCTGCCAAAAGTCCTCAGTGTTGTTTCCAACACTAAATCAAGTAGCTTGTAACTGCCTCTAAGTCCAGAGCCAGAGAACATACTGCCACCTTCTGGCCCCTGTGAGTAGCCACACTCAGGTGCACATACACATATGCACACTCATAGACACACATACAGAAAAAATTTTAAAACAAACCTTTATAAGCAATGAAATAAGCAAGAGATAACCATGTCAATTGAAAATAGACAAGGCCCTAGAGTCAGAGAATTGCCATCTCACTACAACGATGTTGTTGAAATAGAAATAATTCAAGATATAATAATTGGCATGTACTCATTTATTAAACAACATAACCAAATATTTAAGTAGTAATATAATTAATATAGTGGCAAAAGTTGGGGTAGGTTTAGAAAAGAAATGTTGCTATGTTATTTTTGAAAATGTTGAACAAGTTATATAGATATAGATTTAGATATAGATCATTGCATACATACACACACACATATCACTAAATCACATTATTTTATCCTAATAATTTGACTTCTGAAAATTTATACTAGGAAAAGTAAGTAGCTGAACAATATATATTCATATTCTTAGGAAAGAACCATATAACATTTGACAGTTCTCTTTGTAGACATGAATAAAATGCACGTGTGTGTGCATGCGCGCACATACACACAAACATTTTACTAAGAAATGTCTGCTACTTTCATGATTTTAAAAGTTATTTTCTTAACACTATGCTTACATTCTTAATTAACCTTTCCATACATAATTTAATATATACAAGGATAAAAAATCTAAAATATATATATTATAAAATGTTGAGAGTCATTGTATAGTTTAAGAAGGTCTTATAAAGACATTTTTAAGTTAATTTTTTTTAATTTTGTGTTTTGCATGCATGTATGTTTGTGTGATGGTGTCATATCCTCTGCTACTGGACTTACTGAAAGCTAGCAACTATCATGTGGGTGCTTTGGACTTGAACCTGGGTCCTTTGGAAGAGTTGACAATGTTCTTAACCAGTGAACCATCTCTCCAGCCCCAAGACATATTTTTTGCTAACGAGAACTTCCTTAATGTTTCATGATTTGTCATTGTAGTCCAACAAAATGTCTCTAATAAACTTTTACTGTTTAAGTAAAATCAAAACATGAAAATGTGATATAAATTGTAGAAAATAATTAATCTGTGCAAAGTTCTCAAATGCAGATCATAATAAAATTAAGTCTTGTCAATTGGGGACATTTCTACTCTCTTCTAAGAAGAGGTAAGAGAGACATATTCGTGCAGAACTATAAAAATGTATGAGAATTTTCAGATGCTAAACAACAGCGCAGTGACTGGAACAACAGCCCTGGGAGCCTATGATAGGTAGGGCAGCTTATAGTCTGCAGAGCTCCTGGGCTACAGGACAGGGAAAGGAGCCCCACCATTGTCAGACAGTCTTCTTACACTGAGGTGAATCAGAGAAAGTCCAGGCAGACATTATCCTGATCACAGTAGCCCAGAGGACAAGGGCACAGTGAGAATGTGTGTGTGTGTGTGTGTGTGTGTGTGTGTGTGTGTACATCTACGCTGACTCTGTCTTGATGTGAGGGAGCAGTGGGGGTATGTTTATTAGTTGTATTTGTAGAGTTAGTGCAGACAGTCTACATGAATCAGATTTTCAGATGGTTTAAATATGTGTGGCTTATAGTATATTAGTGTCACTTCAGTGGAGTATCTGAAAGATTAGTAAATAAAATATCACAGAGAATAATGGACTAACGGGACTAAGGGCCATGCTTAAATTAGTCCTACTTGTAGCACAGTACAAGCAAGCATGCATTTACAATGAGATCTTTGTATTTTATCCAGTGATATCATAAAAACAAAAGCATGCTTAGATGCTACCAAAAATACCCACAGACTTTGTAGGAAATTACTTCAAAAAAGTATGGCGGTTTTACCAATTGGACCAATGTTTTTCTTGAATGAGACTGTTCAATCATGATTTATTCTTAAACCATTATGAGTCACTGATAATACCTAAAGCCAAGAGCAGGTATGACCAATATTGCCAATTCCTACTATCTTTGGATGGTAATTGACTTAGTGCTCTCAGGGATGCAGTAATCCATGAGGTAGACTCTAGTGAGCAAACCTTGGCTTAATTGGATAGCAAATATTATATATATATATATATATATATATATATATATATATATATATATATATATATATGCCAAGTTGTATTCTGTATGTTGTATGGAGCAGGCCCTGCTACATCTACAGTAGTGTTGGATGTTACATGCTACCCAAACTTCTCATGGAACAAACTTTTCTATATTGACCATTCTCGGGTGGCTTATTTGAAGTAAAATGTGTGTTGGCAGCCAGCACAAGGGGCTTTTTGGCACTGTGCTGGTCTAGGTAATGTATTATTGATCTGCAGTCTGACCGGAAGGCCAGGCATCTTGAGTTTCTCTGTCTCCCATTCTGAATCAATTGTTGCCTTTTAGGAACTGCTCTATCAGACATACCCAGGTCTTCTTTACTCAGAACAGGAACAAACTTGGTGTTACAGTGTGGGCTACAATCAGTAACAAAATTAGTCCCTCTATATCCTACTTTGCAGATTTCTTTCCCAAGAATTATGTTACCATAGTCATTCCACATTCTCACTAGATGTTTCTATAGTACAAGAGAATTTAAATAAACCACTTATTTACAAGGAATCTTAGTCATAGGTTCTTATTGTCACTTATCTCCAAGCAAAATGCCCTGCTATTAAAATGAATAGAATTATTATTTCACAAAAGTGTGTGTGTGTGTGTGTGTGTGTGTGTGTGTGTGTGTGTGTGTAAATCAGTGAAGCAATGAAAGTTTCAGGTTAGTGAACACTATACTGAAAAAACTAACTAACCCTGGCTCTTTCTATAGTCTTTCAAGATGATGATCCCTGAGCCTTGCAGGGAGAGGTGTGTTGTAGATGTCTAATTTTGAGCTGAGCTCTTCTCTTTTATTTTTTTAAGTAAGTGGTAAAAAATAAAATTTATTATGTAGCTCTACTCAAGTCATTTTTCTCTTGTTTTTCCTTTTATTGGGTATTTTCTTTATTTATATTTCAAATGCCTCTTTACAGGTCTTCCCTCTGTAAAACCCCTATCCCATCCTCCTGTGTCTATGAGGGTGCTCCTCTACACCCACTCCTGCCTTCCTGCACTGGCATTCCCCTACATGGGGGCATTGAACACCCTCAGGTTCAAGGGCTACTTCTCCCATTGATGTCCAACAAGAACATCCTCTGCCACATATGGATCCCTTCATGTATATTCTTTGGTTGGTAGTCCAGTCCCCAGGAGCTCCTGGAGGTCTGGCTGGTTGACACTGTCACTCCCTTAATCTATGGGGCTGCAAATCCCCTCAGCTCCTTCAGTCCCTTCTCCAACTCCTCCATCAGAGACCCCACGCTCAGTCCAAGGGTTGGCTTCAAGCATCTGCCTCTGTACTTGTCAGGGTCTGGCAGAGCCTCTCAGGAGACAGCTATATCAGGCTCCTGTCAGCAAGCACTTCCCAACATCCGCAATAGCATCCAGGTTAACAACAAAAACAACAACAAACCCAAAAGCTTCTCTGATGAAGGTTAAATGATGCCCTCATTTATGACTTTAAGGATAAGAACTTAGGGGCAGTTTATTATCATTTCAAATTAGCAAAACAATTGTTTTACATTCTCTCCTGATAATTAGGCAGCCATAGGTTTTTGGACCCAGTTAATTGTACCAGGCATGAATTCCATTTTATAGAGTGGGCTCCCAATCCAATCAGCAAGTCGTTAGTTACTCTCAGAATGTTCACGCCACTCTTTCACCTGTAGGCATATTGTGTTAAGCCAGTTTTTACTGTAGCTCACAGGGTTTACAGGGGAGATGCCTGTTGATTATTTTTCTCTCCTGGTAGTATGTGAATATCATTGCTCCAGAACCCTGAAAGCTCTCCAGCAGGAGTGAGACGTCAGTACCAGCTTGGTTTCTTTAACTTCTAAGTATGGTGTGTCAATAACGGAGTACTACCATCAAGTCATAGAGGGTAACAGAGAGCAATGTCGATATTGTCTGGGAACCTATGATACCCATTGCTAACTACTCAAAAATAAACATTCATATGTAGCACATGGCTTTTTATTTGATAACCTGTGGTATCTGGGAGAGGTGTTGTGCCCCCATTATGGAGTAATTCCATTTGTATAAGTATATGTATATGTATATGTATATGTATATGTATATGTATATGTACAGGTTTTAGGAAGCTTCTACAATAGCAGGTTTTCAGATGGTGTCTTCAAATGTCTTTGGTGTTGAGTTGTCTATCCACATGCCTCCTTCTCTACCTGGCCCTCCAGCCCATATTCTATTTAACCATTTTTTTATCCCATCATTTTCCTTTTTCCCTTCATATTTTTCACATGAAAGAGGTATTTGTTTTCTATGCAAGACAAAACACAAGCCAGCAACTGAACATTTAAAGCTTGCTGAAGTCCATTTATTCCCACTGCAAGAGATCATTACTATTCAGTGGCTGAACTATTTAAGTGTCAAACTGTGAACTATTAGCCATCAAAAGGGGACAACACCAAAACTCAGAAAAAATGCTCTCTGGGAAATGATGCTGAACTCTAAGAAAAATTGACCTAAATCTTGCCTTACCAGAGGGCTGGTTTCTGTGTTTCTGTAGACAATCAGATTCTCTGTGGTCTATACATTTTCCTGTCAACTACAAGGATTTACTTATTGTGAAAACAGGGAAAGAGAGGTATCGTAGGCAATCCCCTGTGTGATCTCTTTTTCCAGACACTGAGGATGGTCCTGAACTAGGCTAACATATCCACATGCTTTGGGAATTCTGTGTTTTAACTGCAGAAGTTTAAAAGCAAAGCCTAAACACTCACTGTTTTTCTATCATGCATTTTCTAGGGCATTAGGATGACTATGGGGGTCCTTTGGGACTGCCTAATTGGAAGATGAGACAAAGAGGTGTTTGCTACTTCATGGTAGAAATCCATTCAATGGTTTTCAGTCTCTTTACAAATCTTTAGCTATTGCTAACTGTCCTGATAAAAGAATAGTTTTCTCAAGCACTCCTAAAGGTGCAATGAGAGAGATAACAACATGATACCAATGTCCCCAGAGCTCCAGGTACCACCAATCTGTGTAGTACAGAGTAGAAACAAGACTTAAAGCATAAAGCTTTGTATACATCTCTGGAAAGTCTTCCAAATGTTGTAGCACAAATATGAAAGTTATTTGACAGATTTCCTGCCACACATTTGGCTACAATTTTAAGAATGATCATGATATCACCAATAACAAGTTCAGACTTGTCTAAACTGCCAGTAATAAAGTATTGGAATATAATCAATAATACTAAGAGAAAGACTGCATTGTCTTGTTACTCTCAGCACAGAAAAAAAAATAACTGTGTTGAAACAAGAGATGATCAGAGAATAAGCAGCCAAAACTATAGAATTGAACATCAACAAAACACATGTATTTCAGAGAAATTAATCAGTTTTTAAAATTAATTTAAAAGGTCAAAAGGAAAACAGAGTTGAAAGGGTTAAACTGGAATGGGGAGGGGAATGCAGGAATTGTAGAGGAGGGAACACAGAAGAGATTAATAACACCAAAGACATTCTTTTTAAAAAGTCATTGAGAAATCTACTACTGTGGAAGTTTCCTAAAATATATACATATACATATATAAAGAGTCAAAATGTAGCTACCCCATAACATGGCAACAAAGCCCCTTCTAGACACCAGAGATTAACAAACAAAAGACTTAATGACAAGAATAGGTTGAATCTTTTCGAGTTGCTTGGCAGTACGTCCAATACACCTCCAAGCATTATAGACTATAATTAGTGTTCTTGGTCATCCTCCAGAATATGAGTGTAAGATGCTGTTACAGAAGACATCACATATTTGAGTCACAGGACATGTAGAAATCAACTTGGTGATGACTTGGAAGTGTTATCCCTACTGGCTAGTGTTTATAGTGCTGGAAGGGTCTGTGCATGCTACTGGGAGAAGAAAGTAATGAATAGTTTGACCCAGTTATGAACCTTGTGAGCTGCAAGACCTGGCAAGACATTTCAACTATACAGCAAGTTGCGTGCTTGTCATGGGAGTAACCAACTACTTTCTGATTGGATTCAAGTCCTGTCCATAAGATGAAACTATACATGGCACCATCACTAGACCAAGAACCTACAGCAGAGCGATAATATGCCCTGGGGGGGGGGGGGGGAGACACGCTACTATTATTTTATTTAATGGATGTTTATTAAGCCAACTCTTAATGACTTATTATACCATAGATTAATGCAACTCTCAACCTTTATCAGAGAAGCTTCCATTTGAAGAATATGGTGATTAACTTTGGTCAGCATGCATACACTATGAAACCAGGGAATGTTCTGTCCTAAATGAAACATATAACTGTCCCTACTTCTTCCAAGACTTAAGGATCATTGCAGGAGAAAAGGTAGCAATGGTGTATGAATCAGTGGTAGTGAATGACAAAAGGGAAGCTGTCTCCTGAACACAACAGGACAGCTGCACATATGAACTCACAGTGATGGTGACAGCATACACAAGACCTATGCAAGTCCAAGCCAGACTAAATCCTACCACAGTAAAGGGAGTGCACATTAAATCCCACCCCTACCCTTGGGGCTATTGGTAATTGTTAGCTGCTCAGAGACAAAAAGGTAGTTTTCCCCAAGCTGTAACTTCTCCTGACGGTGCTTCAGTGGAAGACCATGGATCCAAGAATATTTGAGCAGCATAAATTGGTCCTGATGTAGTTTAAAAACAAAAACCAAAAAGAAGAACTAAACTGGGTAGATGGAGAAGGACAGTGGATACGGGAGTGGTTGTGGGAAGGGGTGAATCAAAACATGCTATGCAAAATTCTCAAAGAGCTAATAAAAAATTAAAAATAATGTTACAGATTTTAAATCATACAGATTATGTCAGCTTTATTTCGTAGGTGTGTGTGTATAGGTGTGTGCGTGTGTGCGTGTGTGTGTGTGTGTGTGTGTGTGTGTGTGTGTGTGTNGTGTGTGTGTGTGTGTGTGTGTGTGTGTGTGTGTATGTGTGCATGTGTTTTATTAGAGTCAGAAAGACTATATCAGGGTCTCATGCACACATTATACCAGAATGGTGCATCTCAAGCCTGCTATGATTTCTTTACATTCTAAATAAATATTACACTGTCACTGAGTTTTCCTTGTTTTAACACGGGCTCCCTGAGTCATTATAGAAAGCTTCCGACAGCACAAAACACAAATGCATCTTTTTGTCAACCACTTGAGCCACTGTGGGAGATAGAGTAAATGATTATTGTATTATAGCTAAGTGACAAAAATCTATATGGATCCATTATAAACAGAAAATGTGACATTTAAAAATTTTGGAAATTTTGACTCTTAAAACCTCCCTGGAATACAGCCAGAATAAATCCTACTGCCAAACATAAGTACATAAGATAAAATTGGTATAACTGTGTTCTATTTTACTTGAATGAGATCTGTCTTCTGTTTGTTGGTTATATCTACATGGTTCTCCAGAACTATTTTTAGAAATCTTCATATATAGGATTGGATTTCTTGGTGTCTAGCACTGTGCTTTGAACATTTGTTCGGGCAAATATTTACAAATACATTTAAGCTATGAGTGTACTTCAACTGGCTTTTTACATTTCTCACTCAAAGTGAAAAAACTATAGGAAGCATATTTCACAGGTCTGAGACACTTTCTAAGCACTATAACTCCCTATGACATGCACACAATCTGGAAAAGATCACAGGTTCAAATCAGAAAGGGAAGTATTCATTAAATTCAGCAAATTCTATGAATCACACATGATGGAGGCTACCATAGAAATGAGACTATAATTTTTATTAATAATTCATCTAGTAGAGGTAAAACAAAACCAAATATAAAAATGAAAAAGAATACTAGTCAAACTTCTATCTTTAGGTGATAAAGACAGATGGTTAGTTCAAAACAATGTAGATATACTGTACAATTCATGATATTACTTCAATTTTGTACATGATTTATACCCATGGTTTATTTTTGACACTGGAGATTTACAAACTTTATTTAAAACAAGGAAATTAATGCTTTCAGATATACCTATAGCCACTGAAATAGAATCACAATATGTACGTGTTACAACACCCTTTCAGTTATTAACAGTTGTCCTAGGCTGTGTCTTCTATCATATGCAAATGATACATGCAAAAGACAGCCAGAGATAAGACTGAAGAAAGCTGAACATTGGCATACCACTAAAAAGATGTATTCCACTGAGAAATGTAGTTTTGATATTTCTACCAACAAAAATATATTAGGAAAAGTATATAGAAAAATAAATATACCATAAAATTATATAAGAGTGCTTCCATTAAGTGGCCCAATGTTATATATGTAAATGTTTTAATCAAAATTAGCATAGAAATACATTCCCCTTAAATAATTAGTGAATAAAACATGTAAGCTTTTTGTATAATTTTATTTTTATATAACTTTATGGAAAGCACCAGTATAAAAGGAAACAGAAAAATGAGAATGCGTATATGATTCTAGGGTCATGTGTCACTATAGAAGCAAATTTTTGTGTGCATATGTGTGTGTATATACACATGTGCATGTGCACACACTCACACACACACACACACACACACAAAATCTATTTTGTTAGATCAGGTTAGCTCCTCAGAAGGCTCAGTAACCTCTTAACGAGGAAAATATACATACTAAAGTATCCCTTTCAAAGTGGAATGAAGAGAAATGAAGTTCAATTGTGTTAGTGATGATCCAACCCCACCCGCAAGTCACAAGTTGGGAAGAAAAAAAATTCCAAGAAAGATTTGACTTCAAAGATTTCAAGGAACAAAGTGGCGAGGAGACATACTCACTGAGCAATTCCCAAAGTGCTCATGTGTGAGCAATGTGAAAATTCTAAAAATACTAGCCGGTGACATCTCACTTGTTCTGCAAAATCCTAAGCTAGAGAACAAAGATTCTTCCAAGTCACGCTATTAAACATGGCCATCATACATCTGTTACATAATAATTATAAATAGCCCTCAAGCCACGTGTGTTAGCAACCAGGTGGCCATGAATCTGAGCTTTTGTTCGAATTAAGATATAAAGACGCTTAATTATTGTTTTATTTTAAGGTTACAAAAAGTGCCTTTAATGTCAGTGATTAAACATGGTAACTATAGGCAACACTGGATCTGACAGTGACATGTGAATTGATTGTAAGACAAGGACTGAGACATCTGTATGGACATTCTCAGAATCTCCACAAGAGGAGTTATTAAAGTAATTGAGGCATTCTCCTTGATACAAAGGTTTAGTTAAGGAAATTACACCTGTGTATTAGTGAGGCAGACTATTACAATGATTTTTATATTTCCAACTACATCTCTTACACCAAGGGAAGTACTTACTTGGCAGTGAAAAAGTTCAGCTTGAAGAATACATTCCCAAAAGCAAGTTTGACACAACAAAGAAAAGGCATGTCTTATGTGATGACATTCTTTCCTGAACTGGCTATTTATGGAATAAAAATACTTTCTTAGATTTTTATAGCAATCATGTAGTCAGAGTCTTCAAATAAGAAACTTAGCCCTATCCCTAAAAATATCCCTATCAATACTTAAATTCTTGTTACTGCAGAAGAAACAACTTGGTAACGTGACAGACATTTAAGAACCTCCATTAAATTATGCATAAGTGGATGGTGATTGTGATGGGAAGCAACAGAGGCCACTCTAGAAAGTTGTGCATGAATCACAAGACTTTCCTGATGTCACCTGGGTGACTCTGGGACTTTAGACCAATTACTTTCTTGCATGAGAAGACCTGAGGAGAAGATTAAAGCTCTTCAAGGCAGTAGCAGTGAACAGCTACAAATCACTGTTATCCTTTAGAAATGTATGTAGAGGGACAAGTAGAAGAAATGTGGGGTGATAAGCCCACGAGAGCAGAGCACAGTGGCGAATGGCCTTGGAGATAAAGATAAGCAACCGAAATTGGTTGGGAAATGAATGGGTACCCAGTAGAGAGAAATGGAGTGGCGGCAGTGAATGGTGGATCAGAAGAGCTAGACTGGATTTTGAAATCATTAGAGAAGGTAATAGCCAGAGAGGAAATTCCATAATTGAAATAAGAAACCAAAGGATAAGGATGGGTAGGCTATTCCTGAACCAAGGTAACATTTCAGAAGGGTCTAGCGAGGCCACGTAAAGGAGCACAAGGAGGTACAATTGACCAGATTGTGTAGATGAGCCAACAGGAAAAGTTTGCTGTGTATATGAAAAAAAGGTAGTTCTGCTCTTACACTTACAAACCATTTGCTCTCTTTTCATTCACCTATTCTGTGTGTCGGTCCAAGCTATTTCTGGGCTAATCCATTCTAATATCTAGCAGGAGGAGGTAGAGATCAGAAGTCAGTGGCTGAAGATGTTATTGAAATACCAATAAAGACTGAATCTCTGGGGTACTGAGCTGCCAGCAACCAGCCATGACAACTATTCCTTATTAAGTGAGGGGCAACCTGGAAACACATGTGGAAATCACAACAGACTCAGCATCCTTGAGGGGAGGTTTGCTCTTTGAAGCTGTTTGTCTCTTAAAGCTGCTTTAAATAAATAAGTCGATTTGTATGCTAAATATGTGTACACATAAAATTTTAAACACATAGTAAGTCACACAGTTTGTTTCATGACAATGCCTTTATAAGCCAGTATTTAAGAACAAATTCATCCTGTTACCAATTTGCCATGTTAACTGCGTCTGTACACTCAAACATTCTCCACAAGTGATACTTTTGAGTGTCTCAAAGGCCAGGAATGTGCTAACAAGGGAAAAATAAAGATTAAATAAAATGAATTGCAACTACAAACCTAGACCTAATGAATATGTTGAATTTTTTATAAAGCACCATTTCATATGCTGGTGAACAATTGATCTACTTAATGAAACAATGGATGAATGAGAAGAATAAAAATCAGCCTAATAGTGCATTTGCTATCAAGTTCTAATATAAGCAAACACCCTTAATATCTTATTTAATATTCAGCCAAAACTCATTTTTTTCTCATTTCTGTTCTAAAGAAGTTGGGGGGAGTAATTTTATCATGGACTTCTGCTGACCTTAGTGAGTGGTTACGGGGATTCCAGCAACAGACATGGACAATCTCTGGAGCCCTTGGGTCATCAGACAAGTGGTGCCAACCTTTCAGGGGAACTCGATTATTATTGTCATGTATAGTATTGCCCAGACCTCAATACTTTTATGAGTTGAAATTCAAAAAAAAAATACTCATTTTCATGAAGAAGTTTAGATCTTAATGCTTTCTCTTCTTCAAGTTATATTATGGAGGCTATTAGAAACACAAATGAACCTAACACTGGGCTGCTTTATTTTGCCTGGTAAGCCAGTAATTCCATTCTGACAGTTAAGGGACACAGAACTTCACAGAAACACCATTTAACAAATTACTTAGCCAAAACAGACTTACCAAACTTAATCATAGTAAAACAAATGAAGGGGAACATTCCAGAGACGTCCGTTGCACTAAGACACTTTACAGAAATATTAATTTCTTGAACTGAAAGGCATCATTCAATATTTCAAAGTTGAAACTGGAAGAAACGCATCCAATGATCAGGTTCCTATAGCAGCGTCCTGAACTGGTAGTTCTTCAATTAAATGATAAAGAAAGTCCCCCACACACACCAGTCAGTAATTGTATGTGAGGATATGGCAGGGAAATACATTCATTCCATCCCAAGGAAAGCATCTGAAACTGCAGCAAATTAACATGTGGATGGAGATGGGGACGACAACGGAGAGGACAGGCAAGCACACACTGCTGGGTGGGTGGAGGAAACACTGCCCAAGCATGGGAGCAGGACAGGAGGGGGAGACTCTGAGGAAAAGGTGTCCCCCTAACAATTAAGCACAGAGGATCTGCCCCAACTTCATCACCCCAGTCTCATCTCAGAAAATGCTTTCAAGTCGCAGAAATACTGAAACCAGCCGCTGTGAACATGTAGTAGCCACAATTCTAAGGTGAGACATTCCAACATTCATTTATATATGAAAAGGTTGAAAAAGTAAATGGAGCAGAAATAAAAGAAGTAGACACAGGGAAAGGAAAGGTGGCGAGGGGAGGGGACTCTGGCCCTGTGTCTTTGCCCTTGAGGAAGCATAAGCTTACAGGCTGATTTTGTAGTCTGGGGTGCTTTGTGGGACAAAGGCCATCTCTCCTTTCCGTATATGTTGATTCTGTCAGGAAGTTTATGAACAGATCTCCTGAGAACTATTCATTAAATAAAGTGGGGGCTCATTTCTTAGGCAGATTGTTCTGTATCTTGTTTAGTTGCCTTTACACAGACCAATTGACGCACAACCCAACTTTTTTTTTTTTTCAATGTCCAACTCAGTGACCTTCCACTATCCCCAGCTGTGAACACATTCCCACGGTTTAGAACATGTTACTATGTAGCGAGGTCTTTTACCCTTTCAGCTTCCAATATCCATCCCTCACGCAGCCACGTGGAACCACTTATTTCTGTCTATAAGTGCATCTACTCCCTAAACATTTCCTACGCATCGAGTCACGCAAAATGTCATTCTGGCTCTTTTCCAAGGTTCATCCACGTGACAGCACGCCTTCTGTCTGAAGACAGAGCTTCGTTTCCGATTTACTAATATTTGCTGTAGGAATAGATTATGTGTCTATTCTTCATGTGATAAACTATTTCTACTTTTGGTTATTAGAAAACTTGCTGCTACACATATTGGTGCACAATACTTGGGAGGATATGCTGTCACCTCTCCTGATATATTCCTGTGAGTGGAGTTATTGGATCATATGCTAGCTCTATGTTCAACCATTTCAGGAAATGAGATATCCTATATTTTCCTACTCATTCCTCTATGTCCAACCAATGATTAGCTGAAACAAAGCCATCTTCAAAGCTTCTAAAGGCTTTATTTTAGAAACCCACATTTTGTACCCAGCTTCTAGTTAAAATGATCTTGTTTATTCATGAATTCACACTGCAATTACTTGATAAATAAAAGCCACACACTAGATGCCCTACGCACTTATTCTTTCTGATACAATATACCATTTGTAGCAATGAAAATTAATTGTGAAAGCTCTTGTAGGTAGAGGCATAGAATGGTAGCTCTCCCATCAGGATGCTTCCCATTTTATTTTGCTGTTCTGGAACCTGACTGTAAAACATAATGCTGGGGTAATAACATTTCAAATAAAATATACAGAATTTTATGTTGGCTTAGCAGTTTGAAGGTTACTAGCAATTTCAGTCTGCATAATACTCACTTAACCCTTAGAGATTTCCAGAGTTGAAAAAAAATAATGTGTAAGTAAGCGTCCCTACATTGTAATATGTATCTCTAGATACAGAGCTGGTGGGGTGTTACCCAAGACTCCAAAGTTCAAGACTACAGCATGTTTAGCTGTAGCTAGTCGAGTGAGTAGAACTCTCAGATATGTCAGTCTGCCACATTTCTCCTCTTTTCTCTTCTTTCTACTCTCCCCAACACAGCAAAGAACACATATAATTTAAACTGGACACTCTATTTAAACTTATATATACAGTGTGCTTACACAGAAGCTATTGTGGGGTTCAAGAGAAAACATTCAACACAAAATACCAGGCACGCTGGAAACATTTTTAAAAGGGTACCTGTTTGAATTACCAAAAGTTATCTTGCTCATGACAATGTCTGCATTTAAGAATACAGTTAGGAGGTTTTTTAAAAGAACAAATTATGAAAGAAAAAAATGCATTCAAAGCACACTACTTAATTCAGATATATTCCTATTAAAAATGATGAGCACCTTTTGCGTCATGAATGACTGTTCGCTACTAGTCTTTCCTGCTATAACTGATAAAATTGAAAAGTCTCAGAACGAAAATTTACTTGTCCCAATTTTCAACCCAACTGCAAATCTGTCAGAGAATTCCATGCCAGTCCTGTGGCCCAACAACTCCTCAGTGACGTAAAATCACTTCTGGAGACCATGCCTTTGTTCTGCTCTGAAGGTTGTCAATGTTTACCAACTCAGAGTTTCCACAAATCTCCAACACTAGAAGTTTCAGACTGACTTTCTTTCTTTTTTTTTTTTTTAATTATTTTATTAGATATTTTCTTCATTTACATTTCAAATGCTATCCAAAATGTCCCCTATACCCTCCGCCTGCCCTGCTCCCCTGCCCACTCACTCACTCCCACTTCTTGGCCCTGGCATTCCCCTCTATGGGGCATATAAAGTTTGCAAGACCAAGGGACCTCTCTTTCCAATGATGACCAACTAGGCCATCTTCTGCTACATATGCAGCAGGAGACACGAGCTCAGGGGGTACTGGTTAGTTCATATTGTTGTTCCACCTACAGGGTTGCAGCCCCCTTCAGCTCCTTGGGTACTTTCTCTAGCTCCTCCATTGGGGGCCCTGTGTTCCATCCAATGGCTGACTGTGAGCATCCACTTCTGTGTTTGTCAGGTACTGGCATAGCCTCAAGAGAGGCCACTATACCAGGGTCCCTTCAGCAGAATCTTTCTGACATGTCCAATAGGGTCAGGCTGACTTTCTAACGTAACACAATTTCTTTTCTAAAATAATTATGGTAGTTGTGCATGTTTTCCCTGAAAGCTTACAGCCTCCACTTTCCTGTGTGCATTCTCAGGACACACCATCTGTGTATTTAAACACTTCAAGATGCATGGCTTTACCTGTGGCTATTTCAGTTCATGCAGGGTATATTATCCAACCACATCATCATTCACCTGCTTTACCTGCATGCTGTTGACTAGTTCAGACTAGTAAGTCATAAAATAAATACAAATACCTACAATTTTGCTCCAGGCAAGAGTTGTAATTTAGTTTTACAATACAAGGGAGGGTTTTTTGGGGTTACACCTTATTACTTAACAATTTGATTTTAATTGACATTTTAATATTCTCTACCAATTAGGACAAAAGAGATCATCAGTTTTGAAAATATTTGAATTTATTTATTACATATATTTTAAAATTGGTTTAAAACTCCTAAGCAACATATTTAGTATGTTTATAAGCTTGAAATTATTTGCTAGATTGCCATTAGGGTAAAATTTTAATAAATATTTGTAATTGAAATTACTATATTGGAAAATAATTGCTAAATATAATTTGCTATGTAATTACACAATGTGAGGCATAGCTATAATCAAGATTTTCAAATGTCATTTTCGAATGATACACATATAAATATAATAGGAAAATTGTATTATTCTCTTCATTGTACAGATTAACAATTACTTTAAAATAGAAATTCCTGAGTATATAATGTACTAAAGTGTCTCATGAAAAGAATTATTAATGCCAAACTTCTGGCTACTATTCGAAGATTTGAAACTCTACTCTTTTCTGTTTTCTCAAGAATCCAAAATGGAGGGCTGGATTTTAGAGCAGGTCCTTTGGTCTGAGGCTCCTCACCTGACTCCAGAGGTCAATGAGGATAAACTATCATTGTCAAACTCATTGCATCACTGCATGGCTTGATATCATGCCAACATGTATGTATGTGCATATGCATGAGTATTTTAAGACAAGCGTAATATAATTTAAAAATTTCAGGACCAAGTTTTTACTATTTCATCAAAAGCTCGGTGTTTGGTAGAAACATTCATCCCAAGTTCAATCCTCACCCTAGAAAAGATGCGTTCTCTCTCTCTCTCTCTCTCTCTCTCTCTCTCTCTCTCTCTCTGTGTGTGTGTGTGTGTGTGTGTCCCTGTCTCCCTTCTTCCCTCTCTCCTTCCTTTCCCTTCTCCTTTCCCCTCCCCTCCCTCCCTCCTTCCCTTCCCCTTCTTTCTGTAGATTTTTTGAAATAAAGTTTATTGTATAGAAATATAACACACATGCACACATACGTAAATCCTCTCATCTTCCTCTTCTTCAATGCCTCTGATATAGAGATCCTATAGATTATACTTTATTAGAACTTTTTCCAAATATCCAGATAACACCATATATATATATACATATATATACTGTATTAGCAAGCTGCATGTTCATGTAACCATCTACAGAGACCAGTTAGGACTTACATTCTATTCCCCGCTTAAGTTTGGCCACCACTGGCTTTTCTGTCAGTCCCTTGAGAAAAGACCTGGAATTGAGGGCTAAACTCATAGTGAACAGCCACAAGTATGACACCCCACTAGCTGCTGACCCAGCCACTGCCTGCCCCTCGTGACCACTCACCCCAACTGACCAGCACCATGAGAAATGGCCCGCTTTGCAGAGTTCTAACAAATGCTTGATTGGCTAAGTGGCTGAGACTGAATCACTTCGTAGATGAACAGATCCACCAGGTCCCTGTGGATGAATACGTGGCTGACATGTCTACATCTTTCCTTCCAAGAACTAGAAGTACAAGATGAACAGAAGGGAAATTAAATGCTGTGTCACTCAAGGGTCAGAATGAAAGGCACAGAAAAGGTTTGTATGGCTGGATGCTTGGCATCAGAATATCAGTAAAGGAAAGTGACAAATTGCTTTTCAGGTTCTTCTGAAAGGTGAACAAGAAAAAAAATGACAAAAACTGAAACCACAACTGAGAACAGCTTCTTCCAACTCCCAAACCCTCAAAACAGAGCTTCCAGCATCCTCTTGAGAGAGGGTGAGAGTCTTCATAGGGTAGGAGCCCCCGCCCCTCCCTGATAGTCTATTCAAATATACTTTTTAATACTTAGCTTTGCTTTTTTCTGACCTGTGTCAGGTAACCCCAAGTAATTCAGCCACATGCCTAGAGGTATTGGTCACAAGGAATAACATTCATATTTATCCCACCAAAGGGCTAGTTCAAATACAGCACATATGAAATGGTCTGATCCCTGCTTTAAATGGTCCGATCGCTGCTTTGCATCCTTGGGCTCTGATTGCTTCCTATACCAGCAGTGTAGAGCCTACACACAACCAAGTCTCTCGAGAAGACCGTGACTAGAGCACTGAAATAATCACCTCTGATTCTTAACACTGCAGGACACACTTCTGGAGGTGTCAAGACTTTATTCCAGAGAAATTTTTCTGGCCAGTGCTCGTAAGCCGAGTTTGCATCTACCAACTCATGCTTTCAATACAAAGTGTATGCTTTGTAAATTTTGTTTCCATGAAAATTATTTGAATCCTATTTATTTGCCTTTTTTTTCCCCAAAGATGGATGACAAGGAAAATTGTTTTCTCTCTTTTCCTTTCTCTCCAAATTCTCTTTCCTAAAGTCCACTTCATCTTCTAAAATCAGAGCATCTTTAGACTAACTCAACACAATTGTCTTTTGTTTTTCTAAGATGAGCAGAGTTCTGTAGTTGTACAATTTTGTTTTGTTTTGTTTTGGAGGATAACTGGAATTCAACCTCAGGGTTTGAGAATACCACCCTGCTCCCACCCACAGTGATGCTCAATTAGATGAGAGGGCCCCTTTAGTTTTGGTCTGTGTTTTTCATTTAATGAAGTACGGGTGACTAGCAAGGATACACACAGTCTCATGAATGACATAAAAGTTGCTTGAAAGGTTGCTCAGAGGAAGTCACCACGCGACCGAGCTTTAACAGGGTACCCGAAATCGCACGGAAGACAGCTATATAAAAAGATGGTCTTTATTATTCCTTCAAACTTCAATCCATCACTCAGCTATAACAATGCCTAGAGTATCCCCTACTGGCCAGTCTACTCCATGGCTAGTGATAGGACATAGGAGAAAGAATGAGTTCACTGCTGCCATTGCAGTACCAGGGGCCAAAGCAAACTTCAGCAGCCCTGTTACGGCCTTTGCATTTCGTTTCATTATGTGGTTCCTGCAGGGGTTTTCCTTAAGATTTAGCATGCTTTATTTACTCTTGCAAAGTTTTCCCAAGCACGTTGAAAAATTTAGCTTCTGAGCAAACTAAGTGGCATTTAAAATCAGCAAAGAAAATTAATTTTTGCTCATGTTAAATAGCTTTTGCCTCAGAGGGCAAGTTATCAGATAACATTCGTGAGCTCTATTTATGGTTGCATATCACTTATACAAAGTGGTTATGTGCACTGAATTTTAGACTTCTGAATATTGATGTATTTTTTGAGATATATTTGGGGTGATACCTAAGTCTAGACACAAAACACTTGTTTTGTATACATCTTACACATAAATTCTGAATACAATTTTAAAAATATTTTTAATGTGCCTAGAATTTGGTTACAGCATTGTCACACGAGGTTGGGAGTGGAACCTCTCTCTAGATGCCTTACGTTGTTGGTGTTTAGAAAGTTAGATGGAGGACTTAGGGTTTTAAAACTAAAAGATGCTAAATCCTTACCCATCCCAAGTTAAGGGGCTAGCCAAGACCCAGATGAACAAAATGGTGGCGGTGGCAATGTCATTAGGATGCTGATTTCCATTAACAAAAATGAATAAGAAAGCAAGCAGCTGAGAAGAGCAGATACTGCACTTGATCTTAGCCAAATAAAAAACAACAAAAAAAGAAATTTAGCAATAGTGAGTTCTTAAAAGCTTGCCACACAAAGTGTCATGGTGATATTTTATGACAAATTTCAAATTTTTATTGAAGAAGATTCTTATTAACTTTTTAAAACTACTTCTTTTCTTCTTTTGAGATTATAATAAAATTTCTTGATTCCAGTACCTCGCTCCAAACACTCCAAACCTACCTTCTTGGCCGCTTTCAAATCAATGGCCTTAAGTTTTATTACTTGAGTTTTATTTCTTGAGATGATTATATGTATCTCCCTCAAATATGCCTATCACTTCTTGAATTCATTTTGTTTTGGTCAAAGAGGTTTTTGTTTGTTTCTATTGCTAACAGACCTATGTATATGTTGATCAAGTTTGGCTTATTTACTTGATCAAACAAATCATTTTGCTCTTCATTCATGAATGTTATCTTCATGTTGGTATTAATGACCATCATAGAAGCCAACAATGAGTCAGTGAGTAATTATTCGATAAATCACATTATTCTAGGAGCTTTGTATAAATTGTTTTATATATTATGCACTGTTTATTTTTCATTATACTCTTAAAGTTTTCATTCTTAAAAACACAATTAAAATATCAAAATTTCATTAGTACTGTAACTTATTATTCCACTTAATCTTCCATCTATCCATTGTTAATACCTTTATGGTATACATATTTTCTGTTAGAAATAAAATATGTATGAAATAAAAAAGAAAGAAAGAAAGAAAGCAGCGTGCTGAGAATTCAATTCGCATGCCCTATATTTTCTCTCCCTACCAAGTGTCACATAACACATGAGACTGGCATAAACAGCATGCCGTTTGCCTTCTTTATCACATGTTTATATAGCAAGAAATTTGCTTATATCCTCTGAGATAAAATTAGGCAAATAAACATGAGCCTCAGTAAATTACTGTCAAATATAATTAGTCTCCATATCGAGATAGATAGGTAGAACTCGACACTGTCCAGAATTAATCACACATAGAAGAACAGTCTCATGCCCTTGGCCTATTACATCTCTCTTGCCTTATTTATATGTTTGTAAGAATCAGATAAAAATAAGTTCAGATTTTTACTTCATACCAGAAGGAAGATGAACATGAGCTCTATGGCTCACATCAAATTTGGAGTCGGGGAGTGGTGCTTTGCTCATTTTCTTACTTTCAAACTAGGGTTCCTAAACGGCAGACGGCTGACTCTGCTCAAGTCGCTGTCTGAAGAAACAGCTACACCACACGAGCGGACATCCAGGATGCTTTTCATAATGAACCTAAATTTTATGACGTAAAAGAAATGAATTAAGAAGTCCTTGTAAAAAGACACTGTCAACAAGACGAAAAGGCCACCAACAGATTGGGAAAGGATTTTTACCAATCCTAAATCTGATAGAGGAGTAATATCCAATATTTCCAATATATCCAATATATACAAAGTCCAGCTCAAGAAGCTGGACTCCAGAAATTCAAATGACCCCATTAAAAATGGGGTACAGAGCTAAACAAAGAATTCTCAGCTGAGGAATACCGAAGGGCTGAGAAGCACCTGAAAAAAATGTTCAACATCCTTAATCATCAGGGAAATGCAAATCAAAACAACCCTGAGATTCCATCTCACACCAGTCAGAATGGCTAAGATNAAAAATTCANGTGACAGCAGATGCTGGCNAGGATGTGGAGAAAGAGGAACACTCCTCCATTGCTGGTGGGATTGCAAGCTTGTACAACCACTTTGGAAATCAGTCTGGTGGTTCCTCAGAAAATTGAACATAGTACTACAGGAAGATCCAGCAATACCTCTCCTGGGCATATACCCAGAAGATCTTCCAACTTGTAATAAAGACACATGCTCCACTATGTTCATAGCAGCCTTATTTATAATAGCCAGAAGCTGGAAAGATCCCAGATGTCCCTCAATAGAGGAATGGATACAGAAAATGTGGTACATTTACACAATGGAGTACTACTCAGCTACTAAAAACAATGAATTTATGAAATTCTTGGGCAAATGGATGTACCTGGAGGATATTAACCAGTGAGGTAACCCAATCACAAAAAAGTCGCTAGATATGCACTCACTGATAAGTGGATATTAGTCCAGAAACTTAGAATACCCAAGATACAATTTGCAAATCACAAGAAAACCAAGAAGAAGGAAGATCAATGTGTGGATACTTCATTCCTCCTTAGAATAGGGAACAAAATACCCATGAAAGGAGTTACAGAGACAACGTTTGGAGCTAAGATGAAAGGATGGACTATTCAGAGACTACCCCATCTGGGGATCCTTCCCATCATCAGCTACCAACCCCAGACACTATTGCACATGCCAGCAAGGTTCTGCTGAAGGAACCCTGATATAGCTGTCTCTTGTGGGGCTATGCCAGTGCCTGGCAAACACAGAAGTGGATGCTCACAGTCAGCTATTGGATGGAACACAGGGCCGCCAAGGGAGGAGCTAGAGAAAGTACCCAAGGAGCTGAAGGGGAATGCATCCCTATAGGTGGAACAACAATATGAACTAACCAGTACCCCCAGAGCTTGTGTCTCTAGCTGCATATGTAGCAGAAGATGGCCTAATCAGCCATCATTGGGAAGAGAAGCCCCTTGGTCTTACAAACTTTATATGCCCCAGTACAGGGGAATCCCAGGGCCAAAAAGTGGGAGTGGGTAGGTAGGGAAGCAGAGGTGGGTGGAGGGTATAGGGAACTTTTGGGATAGCATTTGAAATGTAAATAAAGAAAATATCTAATAAATATAAAAAAAGAGAAGTCCTTGTAAAGGATATTTATTGTGAACCAGTACTCATTGTTATTCTTTGCTATTTATCTCCCTATAGCACTAACACAAAGTTACATGAAGAAAACATTTAGAAGATATCCACCTTTTGTTTATTTTCATGGGTAGTTTTCAAGTAGGAATATTAATTTTAAGACTTTTCCTTATCACATGAGGGAAATATTCAATATTTTATTATACATTGGATGTTTAGTTGATTGTAATTTGATATTTACAAGTATTAGGTTTTTTTTTTGTTTTTTTTTTTTTAATAAACAAACTGTTTTACTCTATCTCCATCCTCCGCCAGAACCTCCTAAGACTTCCTAAATAACAACATCTCTGCCGCAGAAAGATCTATTTATATGCTCACCACATTTTCAGCGTCATTATTGGCAACACATTCGTAAGCAACTGCTGTGGAGACAGGATCAAAATATACAGCAGAAATCTGAAGACAGTGGACATAAAGGGCCTGGTAAAGGTTAAGAGGACAGCATGGCCTTCAGCTCTGCCCTGCACCTTAGCCTCAGCCCATCTCAAAATACATGCAGGAAGCAAGCATCTCCGCCCCCCACTCACATTCCAAAGGGGATGTAGGATTTAGTTTGGAAATCCAAACCACAAGAACCAGTGTGGGTCCGGTCCACTTTTTAAACCATTTCCTTCACTTTACTTGCTTTAGAAACAACCATAATGCTGAGAAGAAATCTTTGGAGCTAGAAAAACTTCCAAAGTTTTCCAGGATCCCGTGGACCGATGAACTGAAGCTAGAGAGACCATGTGTGGCAGGCCCCCTCTGCTCCCTTTCTTAGAAGACCTATCCCCTTTGCTTACTGCGATATGGTAGTAGGAATACTATATATGTACATTTCAAGCTACTTATTTTGGCTATGATGTTGAACCAGGTAACCTACAACACAAATTGCCACAAACATGATTCACTAATCAGCCAAGACACTCCGAATGGGTTTACTCATTTTGACAATAAAATGATATACTATTTGACACGTATTAATCACTCAACAATTTTCAAAATAGAAGGGGCTTAGGGTCTAACTCAGTAGTAGAGAGTGTGCCTAACATATACGAGGCCTTGAGTTCAAGTTGTACCATGCACAAAGTAAAACAACAAGAGTATTGTGTGCACGTGCTACAGGGTGATTAAAGCAATTCATAGAGAATTAAGAGAAAATATGAGTGTGCAATCTATGCATTATTCACATATATTCATGTCTACTTTTATACTTTAAAAATATGTTGCTTCATTTATGTGTGTATGAATATGTGCAGATTGGTATGAGTGGCCATGGAGCCCCCAAAAGGGCATAAATCCCCTAAAGCTGAAGTTACAGGGGTTTTCAAGTTCGCCTGACATGGTTGCTGGAAACTGAATTCAAGTCCTCTGTCAGAGCAGCAAGCACTCTTATCCGCTGAGGTATCTCTCCTGTCCTTATACGCATTTCTTACATTGTATAGTAACATAAGTACATGACATAAACTCAGCCCTACTTAAGCAGAATTCAATTTGAGTTTTCCTTTGTTGTTAACACGAGAATTAAAAGCTTAAGAGAGCTATTAACTGGTGATTTGGAAGCGGGAAAACATGGAGAGACATCCGAAAAGTCTGCAGAAAAATAAATAAATAAATAAAATAAAGGCAAGCCCTGAGTGAGATGGTATGACCAGAGAAGAAGGGAGAGAAGTGTCACGTGTTCTTGAAAAGGCATCATGATGGACAGAGTGTGTGGACAGGGAACTCCAGGGAGAGGGACTCCAGCATGAATGCTGGTCAGGCTGACATCCTCACCATCACAGACAGACTCATTGAATTGGTGCTACAGACTTGGGATTCAGAAGTATAGATTCTCTTGCTATGACTTAAGGAAAACTATATCTAAGAGGCAAAAAGATGGACCATGAAATCATCCCAGATTTTTACACTTCGACTCCTCCGTCTAACCACCTGAGAATGCCTCTGTCTGGTCTAGCCGCAATGAGTTGAGGCTTTGTGCAAGATGGTATTAGTAAAAGAAGTTTCAAGACTTTTCTGTGTGTGGTTCCAGAGATTAGAGTCATAACTTTCTGTGCTAAGTGCATACTTTATCACTGAGTCACAGCTCTGGCCCAGTTCTCATACTTGTAAACAAACAAACAAACAAACAAACCAAGACCATCTGAAAAAGTGAAATAATTGAAAATCCTTTGGTTTAAAGGTCAATTTCTAATTCTCTGAAAATATTTAAGGCCAAGAAGAAAGTTGTGTGTTTGTGTGTGTGTGTGTGTGTGTGTGTGTATGAGAGAGAGAGAGAGAGAGAGAGAGAGAGAGAGAGAGAGAGAGAGAGAGAATATATGTGAGTATGTAGATAAAATAGATGAAACTAGCCATCTTATTTAAGAGGAATCCCACTTTTTATATGGTATGAAGATTTGATATGCATTTAATGAACTATCTCTGTCATCATTACTGTGGATGGATAGCACCCACTTTTCCATAGACAGAACTTTTTGGAATGTTCTATCATATCCAAGAAAGATAATCGAACTATATTGTTAATCTCCAATGTAAAGCAGGCTGTAGAGTCATACACCCCATCAGCAATAGAAGGTGACCATGTTTTTCATTGCCATCGTCTCTGTACACATACAGTGACATGCTTCTACCAAACTGAACCCAAATAGTACATACAGATAATGAAATTGAAATATCACTAGAAGAATATCAGCTGTCTGTACCCGTCAAGTCCTCTGAGAATAGCAGTAACACATCACAGACCTGAAGCTGCCTCCAGGTGTGCCAGAAATCAAGATTTGGAAGCAACCATGGCCTTGTCACCAACTCTAATGGACATTTTTTTTTTCCTTTATGGTTCTATAGTTGCCACAGTCAGGTTAAAGAGCTCTAAGGACTGTTATTGATGTTGACATTCTAAACAACTTCAAGTTGATGGAGTAATTATCTTACTTTCCCATGAACAGACTTCATCTGCCTTAGGCCACTGAACCCCTCATCTTCCCCAGCCCCGCCTTAAAAAAATTCTACCCAGAAACCAATCCAAGGGGGAACAAAAGGCTATGACTATATTGCAGTCAGATTCAAACCCTCTAGCTATGGTTTATTATTACTTGGCTTCCACGTGACCTGTGTATAGAACCAAACAGATATTACAGTGAAGCATAGTAGAAAAGATAAAATGACCACAGGGGGCCCAAATTATGCATGTTAAAATTCTCACCCTAGTGTGATGGGCTTGAGAAAGGCTTTGTGGGGTCATCGGAGCATGAAAACGGAAGCTGCGTGGATGGGCTGGCTCCCTTAGAAGAGAACCCCAGAGATCTCTCTATTCCTGCTTCTATGTAAGACTATAGCACAAAGGTATCGTGAATGACCAAGAAAGCAGGCTCCTAATGGACTCCAAATCTGCAGCAATCTAGCCCTAGACTAGTCAGCTTCTAAGTATGTAAATTTTTTTCTTTACTATTTGTAGAACAGCTCGTGGTGTTTGCTACAGCTGTACTGCTGTGCTCAGAAATAACCCAAGCTCTTATAAATGCAGACAGGGGCTGACTCTTTCCTCTCTCAGGAATCTGAAGATATTTTAATAGGACTTTCCCTTGAGAATATGGTAATATAAGAAGTCTTTAAAAATGTCACTTTAAAAGAATGTGTGGAGGTCTCTGCTGTTAATTGAAGTTTATTAAACAGAATCCCAATTCTTTAGGACTCTTTTCAACAAGATTTAAAAGATTCCTACCTACCAGGTTTAAAACCCATTCTAAAGGGAAATCTGAACATTCTGTCAATGTTTATATTTGGATGCCATTGCTGCTTGGTTTCTTTTGTTTGTATGTTTGTTTTTGTTTTTAATTCAGAGCAATGCACAACAGGGCTTTCTGGGATTGAAAGACTACTGAGCAGCAGATTTTAACAAGAGTGAGTAAATTGTAAAAGGTCCTCCTGATGGCAGATTGCACAATTGCTTAAGAATTTGCCCCCACAGCCCTTCTGATTTTTAGGCTCTGGAAAGAATGAGAGTGATGACTTATAATTAGCCCGAGTGCATTAGGGGCCTGGCGGACGCATGGGGGGAACCTGACGCCAGGGTGAGCTCCTAACATCTCATCAGTATTCCAGTCCTTCCCCTCACGATGGACGCCAGTGCTCTGTTCCTATGAGCATGCACAGGCTTCAGCGCAGGCTGTAAACACATTACAATGCAGGACCCTAGGTGCTATGGAAATGAATAATGTATCTGTATGGCTCAGGCGAAAGCTGAGGAAAATGCCAAAATGAACAGTGAAAACAGAGAAGTCCCTTGAATTGGGCAATGAGGGTGAATACTACCTTCCGGGGCAACTTTGTGTCCCACTCAAATTTTGATTTGCCAATAGAAGCCTGCTTAGCAGAACACAGACACTGCCAGGTTTAGCTTGAGGCTTCTCAGCATCTCTACCTAAGAATGTCATTGTTCTTCCAAAGACTTTGCTTTCTTGAGAAAAGATATCCCTCCAGCATCATCCTTGACTGACTTAGACATTTTTACAAATACAAAAATAACATTAAAATGACAATTTCACGTCTTTGGCCACTTTGCACGTTCAGGTCCCTTTGAACGTTTCTAATAACAGAACCATGGCTCCATTGGCTTTAGACATGAGGGAAAATCTAATTCTGGCCAACAAAACGTCCAGAGATTGTTATACGGGATTGATTCAAGGGGTGTGGCTATTCCTTGGAGGAACTGAGTGAGCAGCATCTCTCTGCTCTGTGTCCCTGATATGACAGGACCCCTCTGGCCACCTCCCATGTACCTGTGAGACAGCTACTCTACCTATAGGAGACTTTGTTGGCATCACAGTTGAACAGAGGCTATTCTTGAGCATATTTTAAGGATCCACCAACAGAACTTCTCTTACACCTCATTTTCTGGAATTGTGCCCCTGCCCGTCACCAAGACCTACTTCGAAGGAATAGAAAGTAGAAAGGGATGGGTCTGAGATTCAATACCAGGATATAATCCATGAGCAAATAGTGATGTGTTTACAAAAAGATAAAGAGAGATAAGGGGATATGTTCTATGGGGGTGTGATGAGGTATGGGGGAAAGGGATATCTTAGCGGGCCCATACAGGGGCATCCCTTCTCTCAGAGGGACAGAATAGAGTTTATTCAGGGCAGGGGGAGTTAAGAGGGTAGTAGAGGAAGAGAAAGACAGAGAGAGGGAGAGAGTAGAGAAGTAGAGGCCAGCATGGCCATGTGGAGGGGGGGGGGAAGGGAATAGAGAAAAAGGGGAAGCGCAAGGCAAGAGAACAAGAAAGCAAGAGAGAAGAGGGGGACAAGCAACCTCTTTTATAGTGGGTCAGGCCTACTGTGGGGAGGAACATACCTGGTATTGCCAGGTAACTGCGGGGGTAGAATTTA
Organism: Mus pahari; assembly: GCF_900095145.1. Classification (NCBI taxonomy): domain Eukaryota; kingdom Metazoa; phylum Chordata; class Mammalia; order Rodentia; family Muridae; genus Mus; species Mus pahari. The sequence goes on along the minus strand of NC_034600.1, from coordinate 39,712,244 downwards.
GATAGAATGCTAACAAATAGCCATTCTTTCCCCTGAAGCACTCTTGTCTTTATAAAGCAAGAGAGTGGTGGTACAAGAGGAGTAAACTTTGATATCATGGAGGAAATATGTAAATTGAATTCAAAATCAATTTCTGGGTCTTTAATAAAATGTCAGTGTTAAGATAGTGGGGGAATCACTATAAACCTACCTCTTCTCTCACTGAATTCAAAATATCTAAAAAACCAAAACCTAAAAACAAAACAAAAGCAGAGTACCCCATTTCTGTTTACCAGGTGGATGCTAAAGACTGGGTGATTCATGCTTGTTCTCCCCTCTTGGATGAAGTTCTGCAGGGGTCCTGAGAACATCGCGCTGTTGCAGCCTCTCCTGAGAACATCGCTCTGTTGCAGCCTCTCCCCCATGCTGCTACCTGAGTCCAGGCCCTCTTCACTGACCTGGCATCTCCCTGCATGTCCTTCTGAAATACGTTCCCCGCCATCCCCTCACCCGTCCCTGAAACATCCACCTCACATCTCAATGGCTTCCAAACCACAGTTACGTGGAAGTTTTCTGATTTCAGTAAGACTTGGTTACTTGCAAGCCCTACCCACTCCCAATCAAACCACAGACATCTTCTTGATACACACCCTCCAGTTTAGTATTTTCTTGTGATTTTTGTTTTTCTACTTCTTTTCTTGGCTCTTGTCTTCCCTGCCACCCAAACCTGTATCTTGACGTGACCTCTGATGACACCTGGCTCCTTCCTCAGCTTGCTGCTTTTGTTCCTGGGTGACATGTCCTCCCAAATGTCTCCAATATCCTGCCCTGGCTTCTTACACATCAGTTTTCACCAGACGTGGGCAGACATTAACCCCTACTCCCATGTAATCCGGAAGCATTAATGTTTTTCGACCAACTGCATCCCCAGTGCTCCCATGAAACATTTCCAGATGGATCTTTCTACAGCATTCCATTGCCATCTGCCGCCTGCTAATTCTCTTCAGCCTGAATGTGAGCTTACTGGCCACGCACATTTTCCTGAAACCATGCCATACCTCCCGCGGTTGTGCCTTTGCGACAGTTCTTTCCTCTGTCTGAAATCTCACTGTGCTAATTCACAGAAATCTTACCCAGCCACAAACTTCAGATAATGGGGAAGCTATATACAAGGTCTGGAGTTACTTAATTCTCCTTTGTATTTATTAGCTGATACTAAGGAAAATCTTGAGCTGTATGAAACCTTGGCACTTCCCTCTGAAAGTATAATATTTTCTGTGTTATTCTAGGATAATTGAAATGAACAAATATTTTAAATCATATGACTATATACAAGCAAGTACAACGCCTAACATGCTCTGTGATATGGAGAACCTATGAGAATCTCCTGAAGTTTCACCATGCACTTATAGGTCATCTTTTCTGAGATCCCACTCCTTTCGATGTTTTTATAGGTAATGCTATAATGTAGTTCCCACACTACAAATAGGCTTGCCTGAAGGTCATATCTCCTTAGAAATAAACATCTACATTTGGAATACTACAGAATTACAAACTGTATGACATATTTTATTCAAGAACAAGAACAGTGAGAGATATTGATAATCATATGGTGGTATAGTCAACCCATTTTATTCAAATGCAGTTATTTTAAAACATTCTATATATGTGCATAAGTTGAAATCAGTACTTACATTAGTACTGACTGATAAGTCATGAGACCAACTTCTGAAAGGCAGTGTAAGGGCCAACTATTACTTTTGATCTGTTTTTTAGAAATGAAAAAGAGGACTCTAGGCTACTTATTATTCTTTTTACTTTTGGCTTGGATTTATGATTATAGAATTCTATTATTCTTTGGAAGAAATCCAATAAAGATGGGAGAAAAACCACTCTATCAAGTATTAATATCAATATGTTCTATGACTTAATGAGTGTAATGATGAAGATTGTTCCTTTAATTATCATTCTAATAAAATGTTTTATTTCATATACTCATTTCATTTTCAGCACTGTAAATTCATATGAAGAAGCATTAGAAATGAGCATGCAGCTGTGATCCAGGTAATAAGATTAGCATCTCCACCCACCCCCCAGTTCAACCATCTATTTCAATTACCAGTTAAAGAAGCAATGTGGAGGTGCAGGTTAGATTCTCATCTAGTTGTAGCTAAATGTAGCCTGACTTCTCCAAAGCCAAAGATCACAGAAAAAGTCCTCAAAGACCCAAATTATAACCCAGGCAGGCAGGTTGCAAAAGAAGACTAACACCTTTTCCTTAAGAAAAAAGAACTCCTAAGATTTATGTTATTTTTCATTTGTGTGTGCACATGTCTGTGTGTCTATGTGTGCATGCAAGTGTGCATGTGTACATGTGTGCATTAACATGACACAAACATCCACATGTGTGGGTTTCCACAAAGGTGAGAAAGGAGTGTCAGACCCTTTGAACTAGAGTTACAGACATTTGTAAGCTACATGCTATGGGTGCTGGGATCTGAACTCTCGTCCTCTGGTAGGGCAATGAACACTCTTAGTCAGTGACCTTTCCCTTCAGCCTAGAAGAAAGAAGGTTGGTTTTAAGTGGTCAGATTTCTGATTGTCTAGAAGTGAGCAGGTGATAGAAATATAAAGTCAGATATAAAGGTTAACAACAACAACAAAAAGCTATTACATTTAAACATGCTCCCATATTGTAAAGATGCTGATGAATTTTTTTTAATTAATTGCTTTAATTTTCTATAAAAGGAAAAAATTAGCTTACCATTAATGGTGTAAAGAAACTTCATCATGCACTGAGCAAGCATGGGGAGCCCTTCTCCTCAGACCTTTCTAAATGAGGGTCTGGGCCAATGGTGATTGACATACAGGAAGGAGGATCTGAATTTGAATCTCCAGTCTTCACATAAAAACCAGACACCTAGCATGAGAGGGTCTGTAATCACAGTGTTCCTACAGAGAGAGATGCGAAGCGGAGACAAAGGGACCTCCAGCAGCTTGTAGGCTATTACCTTCCCTGTCTGACACTCTCAAACAAGATAGAAGGTGAGGACTAATGCTCCAAACCGTCTTTTGTCCTTTCTGTGAAAGCCATGGCAAACACATACATGTTTCACATATGTAAGTGTTCATGCACACATATGCACATGCAGGAAAAAAGTCAACATTCTAAATGATTGAAACCTCCAGTTCTAAAATAATTTATGTATAATATTCCTGAACTTGACATCTTACAAAGGCCTGCGTTCTCAGTGTCTGTACAGCATGGTTTTGCAGATATGTGACGTATCTGTGGATTGTCCCTAAATTCTGGTAAAACTCTAAGCTAAAAGGCAAGGCTGGAAGCTCAGTTGAGACAGACTCTCATTTCTCCCTGAAACTCCATGCCCTGCCAGGCCAGTAAAGTTTGCCAAGACCACACAAACAGAAAATAAGTGGTAAATTAGGTTAGTATTTCATTTTACAACTGGAAGTCATTCTGAACTCCTTCCTTGAATTGGAGAATGAAGACGGGCCAAAACCAGAAAGCATTAGGGCTCAGAGATAATTATTATGGAAGACTTAAAAACACTTACCTAATGACTCCCCAGGGACACTCTAAGAAGAAGGAATGAAAGAAAAAAGTTTGCACCACCCACAACACAAAGATTCAGTAGAGTCAATGAACCAAAAAAGAAAAATACAGTCCATGAATCTGATAATAACCTGATATTATTCCTTTCAAATTTCTCAATTTTGGTTCTACTATATGGTTGAGTGTGTTCATATATTATTAAAATGCCAACATAAAATTCAATTCACCATCCTGAGAAATATTGTCATCTATGGTTCTTTTTTGCATAATCTTTTAATTTTTATTAATTCTGAGTTTTCGCTCCCAAAACTTAAAAGGGAACTGCTTACTAAAAGTTATTTTTAAAAAGTCCAAAGCACATCACACATTAATATTTTTTTGTGGAGATACCACAATTCATATAAAGTGAAAGAGTTACAAATCATGTTCAAAATCCCTTCCAATTCTATGTTCTAAAAATGGTCACTGTTTTTCTTTTCAGATTCAAGAAGAGAAAAGGAGGCATGTTTGACATTCTAAATGTGTGATGCGTGGGATTTCCAAACGATAACAACAGAACCAACACACGTATTGGCAAGTAGCTCTAATCATATCATAAAATAAATCACAAATGTATTGTTTTACATGTGCTCGAATGTATCAATAAAGAGAAATAGTTCCATCCATATTTTTCCATCTACAAAACAAAGGCACTTAGATCCCAAGAACTGACAACAAATAGCATTTGTTATGAAGGAGTTTACTCATTTCACAGACATGAAATTTTGAAGCTGAAATAAATACTGTTTACAGATCCCTGTTTTTAATGTGTGTGTGTGTGTGTGTGTGTGTGTGTATATATATATATATATATATATATATATATATATATATATATATATATATATATATATATCGCTAATTTTATAGGGACCTGCCAATGAAACAATGTGTCCCAAATGTTTGCTTAACCAAGATATCCAGGGAGAATAAAGTTTACTTTTTCCATTTTATCTCTCATAAGATATCTGTGCTAATTCTGCCATTTTACCCCCATTTTAATTTTCTTAGGACACAACTGACTGACTAGGACTCAGCTCCCTATGCACACATGGGACACTTCCTTCTTTTTTGAGCACATTTGAAGAAAGAAAGCGAATTACTACCTATCTTAGTTAGGGTTTCTATTACTGGATAAAACATCATGACCAAGAAGCAAGTTGGGGAGGAAAGGGTTTATTCAGCTTATACTTCCATACTGCTGTTCATCACTAAGGTAAGTCAGGATTGGAACTCAAGCAGGTCAGGAAGCAGGAGCTGATGCAGAGGCCATGGAGGGATGTTCTTTACTGGCTTGCTTTCCCTGGCTTGCTCAGCTTGCTCTCTTATAGAACCAAGACTACCAGACCAGAGATGGCACCACCCACAAGGGGCCCTTCCCCCTTGATCACTAATTAAGAAAATGCCTTACAACTGGATCTCATGGTGGCATTTCCTCAACTGAAGCTCCTTTCTCTGTGATAACTCCAGCCTGTGTCAAGTTGACACAAAACCAGCCAGTACACTGCCAGAGTAAATATATCCCAGATACAAACAGAAATGCCATATCCTTTAAAACTGTGAAATTCTGCTAATTATTACCCTGATGATTTAAACAAATCAGAAGCCCATGGGAAGGACAATTGCCTCCTGGCTCTCCTGGCTGCTATGGGAGCTAGTCAGAACTCTGCGGCTTACTCTAGGGGAGGTATGGTGCCATCTAGTGATCAAAGAGTAAATCACACCCGAGCTACCCCTCCCCTCCCCCAGTCACGCTCTGGGTTACACCCAGAACTTGGATCACATAGATCTGAAAGAGAAATACAATAAAATTTCCCCAGTTAGAAATACTACTCAAGCCATTTGCTTTGTAAATCATTCTGCGTAGCCACTAAGGAAAATATATGGGTTATAATAAGAACATGACTGACTCTCAGCTTTAAACTACCTCTGGGTTAATCATACAATCTCCAGAGAAATGCCCGTATACAATAATTCCAATGAACTGTGTTCTTTTGTTCATTGAACGTTAAGGTGGCTTTTGAAACACAATTTCAAGCACTGTTCTGTAAAGCATGTTAATTTGAAATGTCTTGTTTTATTGACTCCATACCCTGCTAGAATGGCACCTAAATTCCTGAACACCTAAAATATACAGAAGAATCATTTAATGAACCAAATGCATACCACTTAAAAAAAAAATAAAACATTTCCCTCTAAACAAAACCAAATGTGTTTCTCACTGTCAGGATAAGTGTACCTGATTTTATTTCTATTTTGATTATAGAACTAAAATTCTACAAGAACCAGTATCATTTCTGATGCATCTTTTCATCCCCCACATCCCTGCCCAGACAGCTTTCCCTTCAGCAGAGAAACATCTACCATAGCAAGGATGCAGCGCCTTGCTAAAGAATCAACACACTTGACTTTATGGTTTTCTAGGTTCCCTTTGCATGCAATCTCTGTAAGAGGCATGTCCCTTTGTTTGGTATTCAAATCACTGCTTCCTAAACTCCTTAGAACTCAGAGCATCCTTTCTGCAAGGTCCCCTCCCAGCTCCCCCATCCTGATGCCTCCCACCAGCTATCCCTGTAAGAGTCTGGAATTACAAAGCACCATTTGGTTAATTGAATCTAAAAGGGCAGGAAGGGGGAAATTCTTGTTTCTCGGCATTTTCAATGGATTGCGTCAGTACTCTATGCTACCAATTCAATCCTGCAACATATTTGAAACAGCTGATTTTGTAGGCATTGGGTTACATGCATTGGGCAATGTAACAAAGCTCAGACAACCACATCTTCAACTGTTGTGTAATTCTCAATCATACTTGAACTCTTTTCTAAGTAGTGCTTAATTTTAATTCAAGCAAAAAACATTTCTGTACGCTGTAGTAAGCGTCACAAAAGATAACAGCTCTTCGAGTACAGAGACTGCTGTGACGTTGGGACAGAGGGAAAATTCTAAAGTCGTAGAGCACACAGAGAGCAGCCACAGAATTTTTATGTCTTTTGTTTCAGTCCTTTGTTCCCCAGGTAAGAGTATCTATAGGCCGGAAGCCAATAGGTAGAGTTAATTATCCATACAACTTACTGCATTTAGAATGTCTTTCCTGAGCATGGGAGGGAGGGTATTTACTGGAAGCACTGTAAATGACCAGCGGTGACACCCATCCCCCTGAATAAAATAACACCCTCCTTCCAACAACCTTTAGCTGCTAATAGTCAGTCCCTCAGGGAGAGCAGGCCCTTGTATGTCCATTTCCCTACCATCCCCACACCCATGTTGAAATGTTAAGGGGTCCAGTGTTCTGCAGGTCTAATTCAGACAATGACAGCAGTTCCTGAGTACAATACTATGTCATGACCAGGAGATAGATGTCTTTGACTGCAGATTTCTCCATCCTCTGACTGCCACTCTGTGATGCTCCTGAGCCTTAGAGGCAGTGATAAGAGCAGTCTCACTTAGGACCGAATACCCCACTATCCCTTGCTATTGGTTCTTCGGTCAGTGATGGGTTTCCGCGTTAAGCATTAGCAGCTGCCGTGAGAGTTTTCTCTGATGCACATTAATTCTTAAAAGGGGGTGATGCTTTGTATGGCGACTTTGAAATTTCTATTACAAAACATTCTTGTGACAAATTGCTTTAAGAGATCAGACTGTAACCTTTCGTTTTAAATTCAGAGGGGTATGATGGTCTTAATATGCTTAATATCGAGCGAGACTTTCAGTTTATGGAAAAGAAAAACGTGAGTCCCATGTGGAGAGTCCAGACTACATTTACCAAATAAGACAAAGAGAATCAGTTATGAACAACTTTAGTTACAAGTTGTGATAGCAAATCAATATGCCTGTGCACATGAAGAGTTTCCTTAGAAATAAACCTTACTTAGCATTAGCTCTAATATATCACATATTAGATATTTCACCTGTATTTCAAAGCTCAATAAACATTTATTTAGTTAAAATTTCATTTGGTCAACAGACATGAATTAAAGGCTTCCTGCAGCACAGTCTAGTCTCATTTTATAATACAGATAAAAATAAAAGGTTATATTAATCTATGATAAACTAATGAACCCTCAGATAGCCTGTTAGCTGACAACTTTTGCAATTTCTTTTCTTTTTTAAAAAATTATTTTATTAGATATTTTCTTCATTTACATTTCAAATGCTATCCCGAATGTCTCCTATACCCTCCCCCCATCCTGCTCCCCTACCCACCCACTCCCACTTCTTGGCCCTGTCGTTCCCCTGTGTTGGGTCATATAAAGTTTGCAAGACCAAGGGGTCTCTCTTCCCAACGATGGTTGACTAGGCCATCTTCTGCTATATATGCAGCTAGAAACACAAGCTCTGGGGTTACTGATTACTTCATATTGTTCAACCTATAGGAGTTGCAGACCCCTTCAGTTCCTTGGGTAATTTCTCTAGCTCCTCCATTGGGATCTCTGTGTTTTAACTTTCGCAATTTCATATAATACTAAGGGACTTTTTTTAAAAAAAAATAAATAAATAAAGTCTCACACTTCTCTATTATGGAGAAGTTAGTTTAAAGGAATTAATTTAAACTTATATTAAATATATACACCAAAGTATGTATTTTATTGATTATGTAATAAGAACATAATTATAAATGATTTTAAAGTTGGAAAGGGAAATTAAATAGCTGTGAACAACAACAATAAAAAAAGTTGATTAAGAACAATTTTAGACCAGTCTTTTCCAACTACTTGTATTTGTATTTATGAAAAGCTACAATTAAAATACAGGCATTGTCAGTCTGAGATAAATGCTGGACTAACACACACAAATTCATTATTTTACAGCCTCATGCCAGTGATTTAACTGGTACCTCATCAGTATTCTAGTCATCTCTCCTTTCTTGATCCTCTTAAATAATACACTACCTAGCGTTTATCTAGTCTTTCTAAGAGGAAGCTTCAAGTTTGTTTTATATTGATCATCTTATTGACTTAAACTAAGAGAGGCAGCAACCAACCAGAACCATCTGGGAAAGACGAAGAGAAGTGCAAGGAGCCAAGACACACTGAGAGTAACTTTCGGAGACACTAGTGGGAGACGAGGATATCCTAGAATTACAGATTATAAAGTTGCCTGGCTTACTAAGGACTGTGGATCAGGGCAGAGCTCTGCTCATTCTAAGCAAACCATCTACCAAGCCCATCTCTACATCCCCTGCCTCCGAGTAGCTTTTTCATACACTAGAGATAGCACTGAAACCCAGAGTGATAATAATGCCATGATACTTGTTGGTCAAAATTTTGCAAAGGTAAGATACTTACTGACTTCATTATCAGGGTGTTTAATACAATAATTAGAAATGGGTAGGATATCTGAATTACTCTCAAAGGAAAATCCAACTTTTTCCCAGTGAGACCCTATGCAGGTGGGCGTCACTCAAAATTAGTAGAGTCCTCTGTGTTCACTGATAACATTGCTCACACTCTGACACACCCTAGTGTTTATCTGTGCAATTTTAATAGTTTTCTCCTCTTAGTTTTGGGAAACAACAACAAAATAATCTGATTGGCCTTCTTTTCTTTTTGAGTCCTTAATATTAAATAAGTGCTAAGTGTTCAATTAGTCAATGCTCAGTAAGCAAGTACTTAATAATGAGTGCTCAGTGAGTACTTAGCAAGTGAGTGCTCAGATAGTGAGTGCTCAACAAGAGAGTGCTCAGTAATTGAGTGCTTGGTCAGGTCAGTGAGTGTTCACAAAGTGAGTGATCAGCAGTACTAAGTCAATAAGCAAATGTTGCCATGGTTACTTAAAACAGAGGCCCACCTAGGTCACCACAGTGCTAAAATAAGTCAGTCCTCCAAGAATTCATTCCGCAGATACCAAAAGCCTCAAAAGCAGTCATTTCTTACCTTTAAGAAATGTGTGGAGTTCAATTGGGCTCTCTCTAGATAATCATTCAGTGTATCCATCACTCTGCCCTCAATGTTTGTTGGTTATCAGCATATTAATACGCATCTTAACAAAACCATCTTTGTCCGTTCATCCACACTATTAGGCTTGAGATGAAGTCTAAATAACTGTACACCCAATGGTAGAGACCTAAGCGTGTGTCTGAAACTTATTCAGAGGTGAACACTTGCTTTAAAATACTGATGTACCCAGTGTTCACGTTTCCTTGTTTTCCAACAGTCTTGAATCTTTGTCTAAATCCAATTGGGTTGATATTTTGAGTTAGTTTACACCTTTCTATACTACAAAGGCAAGAATAAAACCTCCAGCAAGCGCTAGAATTCCTTTCTTATCATTGTGAAAACAGAATTGTTAACTCATGTTTTAAATACAGAAACAGAAATCACCAAGTCTATATTGTTTCAACCAACACTTTGTTTAAAAAAAAAAAAAAACAAACAAACAAAAAAAAACCTTATAGATGTAACTTAATTTAAATTTTCAAATGCGGAGCCTTATCTGAGGGAGCAAAACAATCACACCTAAGTAGTAGGGGTGCAGATAGGGGATGGACTGAATGATTGTTGAAGACAGCCATAGGCACACAAGACACAGTAGCAATGGAAAATCAACAGAATGGGCTAATACCTCTTTTTTTTTTCTCCCTCTCCTCTCTATCACAGAGGCATAAAGGTAGCCATTGTGAACCTACTCTCAAATTTCAGGATTAAAAATTTGGTGCTATCTGGGCAAAAATGAGAAGCCAATTTCTCAATAGGGAAAAGAATAGGGCTAAGAGACAAACACTCATGAGTTTTAAGGATGCCTATACTCCCCACCCCTCTGTTTGGATGATAAACTGCCATTTACCAGATTGCCAACAGGAACCAGGGGTCCTTAACAAAGACTGAAGCAGAGAAAAAGAAAAGAATTCTAAATATGAAGCACTAATGAAGCAGTCAAGAAAAGGTCTATCAAAATGACTTTGGAACTAACTTAGAATGTGTTTCTCCTGTATAAAATAATGAACAAAAATATAGCAAACAAATGGCTATGGACTCACACAGAGACCACAGACATGAGGTAGCCTAATTAGTGGTAGTTTCTTTGTGAACATGTGCTTATGTGTAAATATAATGATTGCACACACACGATCAAAAAGTAAGCTTATTTTTGAATAACTCTTACCTTTTCTGACCTTGTCAGAATTAAAGATTCAACTTGATGGTACCTGCTTTCCCATCACAGACAACTTCAGCTTACATAAAGATTTTGACACTGATAATTTAGTGAGGAAAGATATAATTAGCTTCTCTCCATATTGCTTTCTTGAAAATACAAATGGCATGTGTCTGGGAATATAGCTCAGTGGTAGAAGGTGATTAGCATGTGTCAGGTCCCGGGTTCAGTTCTAGAATGACAGAAAGGCTATGCAAATAAAGCAAGAGAAGCTATAGAAATGCTGTACAATTTTATAAAATACATACTGACTTAAATAATTTTCTACAACTGGGCTCCGCAATGTTATAAAGTTTCCTGACTAGACTCCTGGTCTCTTACGTTCCTAGGCAGAAATAGATACCGTAGGAAAGAACAAGCCAGAGTTTCTAGTTATGTCTTCATAATCCACAGTATAAACAGTAAACATATGCTGGCCAGAAAGTGGACCCGTGAGAAACCTCACACCTGAGAACTGATCAGTAAGCTCTGCACACTACATTTGGGCTTCCTGTGGAATGCCTTTATTTTAGCTCATGATTTCATTCTAAGTACATGTAAATGCCAGCAATCATTTCTTTATATTGTTACAATCACCACCATTTAGAGAGAATAAGAGCATTTTAACCCATCAATTCTACTGTGATTCGCCCATGTTCAAATGATGTTGAGATGTGTTGAACTGAATTAAATTCCCCAGCAAAAAGTCCAAACTACTCACAAAGACCTGACACCCCATGCCATTTGGCTCGGCAACGATTTTGCTGCCTCTTTCACTTCATTGCCTAAATGCTTATGGAATACGAGACTGTGGGATCTGCGTGTCTTTCCTAGGCTCCTTCATACTGCCATTCTGTTACACAGGTAGTCCACAAGAAAATCAAATCTGAAGTAGTTAGCCATCAAGACAAGCTTAAAGACAAAACTTCCCAAAGAGTCTTCCTTCCACTTTCTACAAAATGATATATTTCCTTCTGCCTCCCCATACCTGTACACATGCTTCTACATGATATTGTCTTGCTGGTTCTCAGTTAAGTAAGTTTATAGCAGTGTCTCATGTCTCATCCAACAGCCACTTATTTCCACTCCAAGAAATGGAATACAATCTTTTGTCCTTCCTTTCCTTTCTTTTCTTTTCTTTTCTTTTCTTTTCTTTTCTTTTCTTTTCTTTTCTTTTCTTTTTTCTTTTCTTTTCTTTTCTTTTCTTTTCTTT